>NC_083223.1:26667451-26970481 GCF_032191835.1 Heteronotia binoei
AGTAATAATACCATGTAGGAGTAACAGTTTCTACCAGAACATGGTGCTTTCAGTTTTCTGCATTCAGTTCTAAAATAACATTGCATTCTTTTTGGTCTTGGTTCACTTCCAGACAACTTCCAGAGCCTGTTAATTTTTGTGTAGCCATTTTTTTGTGTGTGTTTGTGCTTTTCAGAAAGTGAGGCAACTTCCCTAAGGCTCCAGACTTGTTATGTAGTTTGCATGTATCATTTTCAGGGTCTCATAGAAGTTTTCCTTCAAAAAGTAACACCTATTGTATAGTTCATGGATAGAAACAAAACAAAACAAAAAAAGCTGCAGTTTGACTTTGGGTTGGGGGTGGGAGAAATGGTTAGAGGTGTCAATGGGAGACATGTACCCTAAGGCTAGGCAGCTGGTCTCTGTGTGTGTATATATGTGTGTGTGTGTATGCTTTTGTTTATCAGTTTCTGGTTTATATACCCTGTAGGCCAGGAGATGAAACAATTGCTCCAATAGGGTCAGCTGCTGGTCAGAAGCAAAGTAAGAAAAGACTTTGCATGGAGACACGTCAGCCATCATTTTTGCGCAGCTGGCACCTGCTACTGGTACACAGCAGGAGGGTTAAAGGTCAAAGAGGCAGTTGTTCTAAACTCAGTGATGGCTTAAAGGGACTTGTAGATTAATCTGCTTTATTAACTTCCATATATTAGATAACTATTGCAGTGAATGAAAGCATGTCTTTCTGAATAAGTACCATCACCTCTTTCTCTTTTAAATTGGCTTTTGAGTAATGAATATTAAATAGAATGTGTTTTCAGGGGTAATTAAATGAAAACATTAGGATGCTGGGGTTTGCATCCTATTTGTAACTTTGTTGCATATTTATAACATGTTGTTTTCCTTATAGTGTATTTAGAGGAAAAACAAATAGGCAAGGTATCTTAAATTAACAAATAAAGCCACCCTGTGTTTCATTAACAATTGTAATTTTCTTTGCAACCCTTTTTAAAATGAGGAAGCAGAATTTCAGCATGGGTTTCATAGCAGAATTTGCCTGCTTCTTTTAAGCTTAAAGATTATGAAGTCTTTAGTTATGGGGAGTATTTTGATTTTTGAATAAAACAAATATTTCCAAATGGCAAGATTTAATGAAATGTTTGCTCAGCCACCTACCTCAGCCAGTTAGTGCGGATGACACTAAATTGTTCAGGGTGGTGAGAACCAGAGAGGATTGTGAGGAACTCCAAAGGGATCTGTTGAGGCTGGGTGAGTGGGCGTCAACGTGGCAGATGCGGTTCAATGTGGCCAAGTGCAAAGTAATGCACATTGGGGCCAAGAATCCCAGCTACAAATACAAGTTGATGGGGTGTGAACTGGCAGAGACTGACCAAGAGAGAGATCTTGGGGTCGTGGTAGATAACTCACTGAAAATGTCAAGACAGTGTGCGTTTGCAATAAAAAAGGCCAACGCCATGCTGGGAATTATTAGGAAGGGAATTGAAAACAAATCAGCCAGTATCATAATGCCCCTGTACAAATTGATGGTGTGGTCTCATTTGGAGTACTGTGTGCAGTTCTGGTCGCCGCACCTCAAAAAGGATATTATAGCATTGGAGAAAGTCCAGAGAAGGGCAACTAGAATGATTAAAGGGCTGGAGCACTTTCCCTATGAAGAAAGGTTGAAATGCTTGGGACTCTTTAGCTTGGAGAAACGTCGACTGCGGGGTGACATGATAGAGGTTTACAAGATAATGCATGGGATGGAGAAAGTAGAGAAAGAAGTACTTTTCTCCCTTTCTCACAATACAAGAACTCGTGGGCATTCGATGAAATTGCTGAGCAGACAGGTTAAAACGGATAAAAGGAAATACTTCTTCACCCAAAGGGTGATTAACATGTGGAATTCACTGCCACAGGAGGTGGTGGCGGCCACAAGTATAGCCACCTTCAAGAAGGGTTTAGATAAAAATATGGAGCACAGGTCCATCAGTGGCTATTAGCCACAGTGTATGTGTGTATATAAATTTTTTTGCCACTGTGTGACACAGAGTGTTGGACTTGATGGGCCGTTGGCCTGATCCAACATGGCTTCTCTTATGTTCTTATGTTCTTACCTGTCTTCCCTTACCCATGAACTGTTAGTGAGCTGTTTACCTTTTCTTTGATTTTCAGCATTTTTTAAAACCATAGCTTTCTTCCACGTATCTCAGAGAATCTTACATGCTCCCCCCTTTTTTGTCTTTGAGATAGGCTGAGAGTATGTGACTCGCCCAAGTTCACCCCACAGTCTTCATGGCACAGTGGGGATTCAGAGCTGGGCCCCCCATTCTGCCTCTCATGAACGTATGGGTGTGTTTATCCTCTTAATTGTTTTCTTTAAAAACCCAGGAAAATATTTTGTGCAATGCTAAACTGTTCCAGCTGTGGTCTTATTCAGAGATGTTCATCTCTCAGTACCAGTTGCTGAGGAGCTGTAGCCTTGATGTCTTGTTTGTGACAGTTGGAAGCATCTGGTTAAACACTGTAGGACTGAATGCTGGGCTCTATGGTTTGATCCAGCAGAGCCAAATGACATAATCAGGGGATCACACTTATCTGCCCCCTGCTTGAAACCTGCAAGCCTGACTCTCCCCCAACCCCAAGTCCAGTCCTGGAGTGGAATAAATATGTTTGAACTGAATGTGTTGAGGGAGATTCTGTAATTACTCTGTTATTCTGAGAAAGTTAACATATATTTATTATTGAAGGTGTAGATGGAGCAACTGCAAGATCATCTTCTGTAAAGAAAGACAAAAACAAATGGTTACTGGTCAGTTTGGGCTAGGAAAAGGTCATTCTCCAGGGTTATATCATATAGTCAGTTAGTTAGACTGTGGAAGCTTGACTATGTTACGTTAATAGGATTGATGCAGAGTTGAAGTTATTTGGAAAAGCTTCTGTTACCATAGGTGATCAGTTTGAGAATCTTCTTTCAAATTCTCATTGGTTGCAAATGTGTAGATTTGCAAGAAACAAATTGCCCCATAAAAATTAAGAGCAATTGTTGAACAGCGTTTGGCATCGATGGTATACAGAGCTTTTTTTGTAGCAGGAACTCCTTTCCATATTAGGCCACACACCCCTGATGTAGTCAATCCTCTAAGAGCTTACAGGGCTCTTCTTACAGGGCCTACTGTAAACTCCAGAGGGATGGGCTACATCCGGGGGGGTGAGGCCTAATATGCAAATGATTTCCTGCTACAAAAGAAGCCCTGATTGTATACTGACATGAAAAGGGTTACAGCATCTCGCCTAAACATCATTGAGTGTAGATGCTTTGAACTTCTTAGAAATTTGATATTATTATAGCAAGTCTTTGGTTGCCACACAAGAGGCATGCCATTGCTCTCTCATGCACTGTTTGATCTGATGCAACATGGGTCCAGGAGGCAATGGGCATTGCCTTCCACACCACCAATGATCAGGAACAAACCCTGTCATCACTGAGTGTGCTGTTGTCCAGTTAGGGCTTGGGAGATCCAGGTTCATCTCCACTCAAACATGAAGGTCATCAGGTTATCTTGGGCCAGTTGTACTCTTTCTCAGCCTAGTCTTCCTTATAGAAGCTGAAAGTCCTGCACCTTGTCTGTCTGAAAAACATAGATGTTTACTAGGCTCGAAACAAAAGCTTGAATAGCCCAGACTAGCCCAAGCTTGTCAGAGCTTGGAATCTAAGCAGGGTCAGCCCTGGTTAGTATTTCACAGGATACCACCAAGAAAGACTGGGGCTGCTATGCAGGGGAAGGTAATGGTAAACCTCCTCAGCTTATCTGTTGCCTTGAAAAACCTATGGGTGGTCACTATAAGTAGTTATAACTTGACAGCATATTACTGTTGTTGTTGCTATTGGCTTAAAACAGAGAGTGGCAAAAACATTATTCAAATGTTTGGTTCTCTTTAGATGTCAATGGGACATAACCAAGCTTTTTCTTCCGTTAAAAAAAGGACATAATCAAAACAGTTTCCCTTTTCTTCCCAACTCTGCTTTGGACATTGATTGTTTGGTCTCAGCATCTTGTGGATAAGGAATCATTGCCCAGTCCACATTTGACTGATCAGCATAAAAGATGAAGGGAGATCACTTGTTTGTATGACCAGACTCTGAGAAGGCCCAACTCCATATCCTAGTGATGTAAGTCAAAGATCCACTGAAAATCCCAGCAACAGTTTAGAGCCAGATGTGAAAAGGCTGACAGGCTCAACAAGGCTTGCTCCACAGTAAGAGAGAGAGTGCCTCTGCCAAGGCCATTGACACAGGAAGCTTATGGCAAAGCTATTAAAGGGATCAGGCTGTCTGCACCTTTCTTCTCTCAAGAGGCACTTGTAATGGATGCTATTTTTCTCCCCCCATTAATCATGTGATAGTGTTTAGAGAAGAGCTCCTCCTTGAATGGTCCCTGTAGTGGAAGTTCAGAACAAATGCAGTAATGTGTGGAGAGTTTGTTCTGTTAGCGTCTTCAAAATGAGAAATATGTTTCGCCCAATAGTCAAAAGGGCTCATCATAATTTCGAAGTGGGCCAACCTTCAATGTGATAATACTCTAAGTGGAAGTGACTTATCTCTTGGTTTACAGCTTGAATGCCAAATGTTGTCTGAGAAAGCAACTCTGGAATCTTCTCCTTTTTTTGTGAGCAATAAGTTATTCCAGCCCCGAGGAAGAATAATCTGCAAATTGGAAGGCACAGATGGGGAAGGCACAAAGATGCTTGAGTTTGAAAACATCTGTCAGCTGTATCACATGCCCAAATACAAAGCAGACTGGAAGGACGTATCATTTGGTAAACAGCATATATGGAATTCAGTGTGGAGAAAAGTAAGAGGTGCCCCCTTCTGCTTAGCATAATGAAACCTCCTCCATATGTTTCCACTGATTGCCAATGCTATGGTGATGTCAGTCACACATCACTTACTTTACTCTTCAGGAAAATCAAATCTACACAATACCACGCAAGTTGATGTAGTGCTGGAGCTCCTATTCTATTTATTTTAAGTATTTCTATCCCTCTTCTCTGTCTAAATATATCTTAGGCAGCTTACAGAAATCAATAATATAATACACAGTCAAGAACAAAGGCTAGCCCAATCTCATCAGATCTTGGAAGTTAAGCAGGATCAACCCTGGCTAGTATTTGAATGGGAGGCTTCCAAGGAATGCCTGGGTAATGATGCAGAGCCAGGCAGTGGCAAACCACCTCTGAACATCTGTTGCCTTGAAATATAACTAGGTGCAATTGCATTAAAGGGAATGGAAGAAATCAGTGATATGGAAATGCTCGGAGTTATTCCCGCCTACAACCCATCTCAAGAAATGCTGGTTGTGGGACAAAGGATGTTTATTCTTCTCCAACACTGGTGCTGTGTAATGCCAGGTCTATTAATAATAAGACCTTGGTTCTCCAAGACTTCCTTGGGGAGCAGAAAATAGACCTGGCTTGCATGACTGAGATCTGGGTGCAGGAGGGCAGGACTGTTGCCCCGGGTCAACTGACCCCATCTGGGTTCTCGGTCCTCCACCAGTCTAGCACTAATGGGCAGGGGTGGGGGAGTGGCCATGCTTATTCAAGAGTCTTTTTATTTCAGGGGACTCACTGTGCCAAATATTTCTGGCATTATATATGTTGGCCTGGCCTGGGGTGCCAAGGAGAGCTTGGCTGTCTGGTTGGTGTAGCAACCATCTAACACACCACAGGACAGCCTGCCTTGCCTGCTGGAAGCCATATCGATTTGAGATTTGGAGTACTCCAGGCTTATAGTAATGAGGGACTTCAATTGCAAGAAAACTAAAAGACTTGAGAAAATAAAAAAGTTCTTTGGCTGGTGACTAAAAAAATGCAGGTTTGGTGTCAAGCAAACTTCTGCGAGGAAGAAGAAGAAGACTGCAGATTTATACCCCACCCTTCTCTCTGAATCAGAGACTCAGAGCAGCTTACAATCTCCTATATCTTCTCCTCCCACAACAGCCACCATGTGAGGTGGGTGGGGCTGAGAGAGCTCTCATAGAAGTTGCCCTCTCAAGGACAACTCCTGCGATAGCTATGGCTAACCCAAGGCCATTTCAGCAGCTGCAAGTGGAGGACTGGGGAATCAAACCAGTTCGCCCAGATAAGAGTCCACACGCTTAACCACTACACCAAACTGGCTGTCTCTGGAGGGGTTTCCAGAGCTTTGTTTATTACATTCTCACCATGCCTCAGAATATAAGTTTATAGGTCTGCATAAGCACTCTGAATCATGCCTGTAAGGAAACCAGCAGTCTCTGTAAAGCTTTTAAACTGATGAGATTTGGTCCCTATACAATACCCCTGCTTGCAGCCTACATGCTGCTTTTTCAACAAATTGATAACATCTGCATAGGCAACCTCACATGGAGTGCACTGAAGAAGTTCAAGTGCAATATTATCAGAACATGGATAGCTGGTTAAATCCTGCTTCTCAAGCCACAGAGTAGATCTGCACCTCCATTGGAAAACCTGGGTCAAAAAGCTTCTCCCAGCTATGCACCTTGTTAAGGAGGCATGCAACCCTGTTGACAGCATTTGGACTCCTCAAACCTCATTTGGTCTTGTAGACCATTAGCCCATTCATACATTATTGTATTCAAGCTTTGATTCCATCATCTCATCTACATAACTCAGCTGAAAAGTAGAACTGCGTGTCATCCTCCAACTGATGAAATCTCAATCCAAACATCCAGATGACCTCTTCCAACAGTTGCATGTAGATGTTAAAAAAATAGGGGACAAAATACCAGTACAATCTTGGTTCCATCAGATCAAGCAGTTTTCCTCAGCATCATCCTCTGAAACTGAGTAACCAGGTGGGACAAGACTCACTGGAGCCCCAGATATCCACCTCCTCTTATCAGTTCTGAATGATATCAAGAACCATAGAGTTGGAAGGGGCCATACAGACCATCTAGTCCAACCCCCTGCTCAATGCAGGATCAGCCTACAGCATCCTTGACGAGTGTTTGTCCAGTCTCTGCTTAAATATTGCCAGTGAGAGGAAGCTCACCACCTCCCTTGGTAGCTGATTCCACAGCCAAACAACTCTTACGGTTAAAAAGTTTTTCCTAATATCCGATTGATACCTTCCCATCCTTAATTTAAACACATCATTACGAGTCCTCTCCTCTGCTGCCAATAGGAACAGCTCCCTGCCTTCCTCCAAGTGACAGCCCTTCAAATACATAAAGAAAGCAATCATGTCCCCCCTCAACCTCCTCTTCTCCAGACTGAACATTCTCAAGTTCCTCAGCCTTTCCTCATAGGGCTTGGTTTCCAGGCCCCTGATTCTCATTGCTCTCCTTTGCACCCACTCCATTCTGTTGACATCCTTCTTGAAGTGAGGCCTCCAGAATGACACACAATAATCCAGGTGTGACCTAACCAATGCAGTGTACAGCAGAACTGTGACATCTTGTGATCTGGAAGTTATGCCTCTGTTGATACACCCCAAGATGGCATTTCCTTTTTTGTCACTGCATTACACTGGCTACTCACAGATCACTTTTGGTCCACCCATACCCCAAGATCTTGTTCACACACATTGCTACCAAGAAGTGTGTTCCCCATCCAGTATGCATGTTTCTAATTTTTGTTACTGAGATGTAGAACTCAGCACTTATCCTTGTTAAGCTGCATCTTGTTCACTTCCACCCATTTTTCCAGCATGTTCAGATCTCATTGAATTTGAACTTTATCTTCCAGTATATTCACTGCTCCTCCCAATCTGCAAATTTAATGAGTAGCCCTTCCAAACCTTCATCCCGATCATTGATAAAAATATTGAAAAGTACCAGGCCCAAAACTGAGCCCTACGACACCCCACTGGACACCTCTTTGAGATGCATTACATCTCTTTGAGTGCAGTTCTCCAGCCAGTTCCGTATCCACTTAACTATCCTAGAGTCCAGTCCACAGTCCTCTAGTTCAGGGGTCCCCAAGGACCGGTACTGGGCCGCGGCCTGTTTGCAATAGGCCTTGCAGCCTCGCCGCCCTCCTGCGTGGTGCCTCATCCTCCCCCCCACACACACATTTTCACCATTTTAAGGCCGGGGAAGGGGCAGTGAAGTGCCTCCGAGGCCAACCCCTCCCGCCCTTGCCTCCTTCCCGGGGGGGGGGTTGCCCTGGGAGCAGCGTCATGGCCCCTTCCATGGCCTTAAAATGGTGAAAACCGGTGTGGGGGCGGAGGTGGATGAATCCAAGTGGGCAGCCGTGTTGGTCTGAAGCAGTAGAACAAAGTAGGATTCAAGTTCACCTTTAAGAGATGGTGAGGCTGTGCGGGAGGGAAGGAGGGAGGAGGAAACGGGGGAGGAGGAGGAGGCGGTAAGGCTGCATGGGGGGGCAGCGAGGCTGCGTGGGGGTGAAGGAGGGAGGAGGAAACGGGGGAGAAAACGGGGGGAGGCGCCGAATTGGGTGTCCCCACCCTGCCAGCCCTGGGGCCGCGGTTGGCGGGCCAGCCCTGGGGCTGGTCCCTGGGGCCAAAAAGGGTGGGGACCACTGCTCTAGTTTACCCTTCAAAACATCATGGGGAACCCTGTCAAAAGCTTTACTGAAATTTAGGTAAACAACATCAACAGCATTCCCTTGAACCAATAAGCTTATTACTTAATCAAAAAAGGAAATGAGGTTGGTCTGGCAGGATCTGGCAGGACAAATCCATGCTGTCTCCCACAGATCACCAAGTTGTCCTTTAGGTGCTCGCAGACTGATCCCTTTAAAATCCACTCCAATTTCTTCCCTGGGACAGAGGTCAGACTGTGACTGGCCTGTAGTTTCCTGGGTCAGCCCTCCTCCCTTTTTTTGAAGATTGGGATGACATTCAGCCTCCTTCAGTCTTGCAGCATGTCTCCTGTCCTCCAAGAAATCTGGAAGATGATTGACAAAGGCTGTGCAAGCTCTCTGGAAAGTTCTTTGAGCACTCTTGAGTGCAAACTACCTGGTCCAGGGGCCACAAAGGGGTTCAGGAGAGTGAATAAGGACACATTCAATCATATCTCTCTGGGCCAAGATCATCAACCAAGACAACCAAACCAAATTCCATTCCAAAACTAGACCTAAAACTCCTTGAAATGATGACAGGTAATTTGTTTCCAAAAGACCCTGGAGTTGTACAGTTACTTTGTCCCAAAAGGGGGATATTTACTACTGATAAGTAGCTGTTTAAATCTTCAGGGTTTAAGGAGGACTTTTTTGGAGGGCTCATTTCTACCTCCTTCAAGATACCTGGAATGACTTCCTTAGTGGCCCAACCAAGCAGTCCCTTCTGTCTGCATGCTGTAAGACAAGATGGGTAACAGGTCAAGCATGGATGTGGTTGAGCACGTTCCCCCAGAGCAGCTATTCACATTCTTGGGCTGTGAGAACTGAAAAGTATCCATGAACTGTACTCTGATGAAATTCTAAAATTGATTTGATACTGGAGCTAAGTCTATGTTGTTCTGGATTCAAACAGTTTTATTTGGTGATGCCTAGAAAACAAGTCATAATGGTATGCCCAGTATATAATCAGGGCTGAGTGGCAAAAGCTTCCTCACTGCCCAGAACAGTTCCATAGGGTGGTTTTATGCACAGCCAGTGCTAACAGCTAAGCAAGAATGCTTCATTGCCAACACCATCACAGAATAGGCATATTGTTTTCCTGTGTTTTGTTGTATTTTGTGAGAGTTTCTTGATATCAGCCAACCCACTTTAGCATCCCAAAGTTCATCTGTCAAGCAAAGAGCTACAGGCACCCAGCTGAAAGGCAAAGGGCCTCTGCAAGTGATCGTGTCGATCACCTTTGTCATTTTCCCAATTCCATAACCTGACAAGGGCACGACCAGAAGCTTGGACCACATCAGATGGAAAATGCACAAGGGGTCCTTCCAGATGCATCTACCTGCAGGGACAGATCTGTTGAAATCTCTTTCTCTCAAGACTTGGTATCACACTAGAGGAGATGCTGGACGATCCATGATTAGATCTAAAACCTGCATAGAAACAAACATCCAGTTCCAATCCAGGTGGGTAGTCATGTTGGTCTGAAGGGATAAAGTTAGAGTCCAGTGGCACCTTTAAGACCAACACAATTTTATTCAAAGTATGAGCCTTCATATGCCATGCGCACACACTTCTTCATATCCAATGATGTAGACATTTTGAGACAGAACAGAAACAATCAGCCAAGTATACAGGATCAACAATTGTATGGATCCAATTAAGAGGGGATAATAGTTTGAAGAAATAAATATGTCAAAATAGCAGATAAGTGTGTGACAGAATCTTTTCTAATTTTAAATTCCTGAGATTCCTTGAGTTGCTCCTTCTGTCTCTCCTCAAGTGTGAAGGTAACAAACATTGCATTACATTACAATCCCTGTGTGTTGTTCTAAATACTATACAAATGTGTTGTTTGGAACTGCTGTCAGAAAAAAATCTATTCCTATATATTGCATTGCTGTATTTGGTATTTCATTATATTATTCAAAAGAGAAAAATAAGAGAGAGATAGAGAAGGATGTATAAAACTACAGAGAATGCTGAGAATGAGTTTAGCCCTGAGCCCGTTTGGGGAGGGCGGGATACAAGTGCAATAAATAAATAAAATAATAAATGAGATAAGAAACCAATATCCCTGTTATGTTGCAATAACTTGTAATTCAGCAAGTTCCCTTTCCATTATATTCCTGAAGTTTCTTTGTAATAAAACAGTTACTTTGAGGTCCACCCATTGAATGTTCTGGAAGGTTAAAGTGTTCTTCTACAGGTTTCTCAGTGTTGTGATTCCTGATGTCAGATTTATTTCCATTTATCCTTTGTCCTGTTTGTCCTATGTAGAGAACTGAAGGGCATTATTGGCATTTAATGGCAAATAATATTAGAACAGAAAGAGCCACATAGAATAAACGTCAGGTG
The DNA here is from genome assembly GCF_032191835.1 of Heteronotia binoei. NCBI lineage: Eukaryota > Metazoa > Chordata > Lepidosauria > Squamata > Gekkonidae > Heteronotia > Heteronotia binoei. Next base: position 26,678,372 of record NC_083223.1, read on the forward strand.
TTTGAGAGCCACAAGTCAATGAAGGAAAGAAGGAAGGAAGAGGTGGAAAGAAAGCAACTTTAACTTTCAATGCATTCTTCAAGTCGCCAGCTGGCTTGGCTTGGAGAAGTGATTTAAAGAGAGAAATGCCTTCTCCAAGCCAGCTGATGGGGTGGTGGGGGCTTCAAGAACCACACAATATGTGTGAAAGAGCCACATGTGGCTCCTGAGCCACAGTTTGGCCATCCCTGTGTTAGAATATGAGCCCGAGATGGTGTGTTGTCTGAGTGTATGTGGCAGCAAATTTGGCATCTGGATTTATTGCAAGTCCATGTTCAATTCAGATCCAATTCAGATTGTGGCTGCTCAAGGAGATAAAATGCAGGTTTTAACTTTTCTTTCCTTGTAGTTTCACTGCCAAAAACAGATCTTCCACATGGTTTCTGAGGGGAAAAAATGGACAAGTGTGCCATCTCACCGCCCCCTTGAGGGCTAATAATGGCAGAAAAGGGTTTTAATTAGCAAAGCCACACAGGGGGCAAAGAGTTAAACCAGCTCTCTTCCTGTCAGAATCTAGGGTCAGTTCCAGCCAAATACCAGGGGTCAGAGTCAAAGTTCAGTCCAGAGATCAGTGACCAAGACAGCAGAGCCCAGTTCAGAACTATACAGCAAGCAAGATCCAGCAGTCTGAGGTCATTTGTGAGCACAGAGAGGAAGAGTCAAGAGCCAGCCCAAGAGTTCAGAGCTGTGGGGTCACTGAGTCAAGGGGCTGGTGGCTTCTTGTTTCCACAACACACAGGCCCCCAGTGCTGGCTTTTATAGGCACTCCTAACAAGCTTTTGTCAGCTATTTCTCTTTATATTTTTATTGAATTTTAAAAATATATACAAGTTAATATCAATATTTATATTCATATATGATTAATTAAACTTATGGAATCAGATTGTAAACAAGCATAAATACTTACCTACATACACTAAAATATCGAGTAAGGATTTTAACTTATAAAGATGTATGTAGATATGTAGACTGTTTTCTATCCAAGGAGAGAGGTCAAGATGAAAACAAAAGATTAAGACAATAATTCCTGTTATCAAAACACAGTTAATCTAATAGAACTCATATTATCATTAAACTATTAATTATGCATTGCTATGAATTCTTAACTGCCTAAATATTCTCTATGCAAACTATTACAGGTTATTCCAAAATTTACTATCTGGTACTTATAATTAGGTGCGATCCATGAAGGTAGAAAAAGAGAGAAATAAAAGTGTTAGTAAATAGAAAAGAAACAAAAAAAAAACAACTGAAGGAAAATATTAAAAACTTATAAGTAGAGAAGATCAAGATATTCCGGTTTGTGTGATTGAATGTCATTTGCTGTAATGAATTCAATAAAAGGAAACCATTTCTCTGTGAATTTTGAGTTATCATTGTCTCTTTTGTCAGCTAGTTGAGAGTACAGCTGCAACTAATCCAGGCTGTCATCAACAAGCAGCTGGTGATGGGCTAGGAGATGTGTACTCTGCCTCCTTGCTTGCAGCTCCCCTCTAAGCTTCTGTCTCCAGCACTCAAAGGAGAGCCTAGTGGACTGGTCTTAATCATCTTACTGGGTGAGCATTGGGCTGAGTGGCGGCTCTTGATCAGGTGTTGGCTGTGAGCCTTGAGTAGTCTGTAGCTCTCTGGTTCTATTCAGGACTGGCTACACAAGGTTCCTCTTCACCTAAGGAATTCCTTTCTCCTGAGTAATCCTTGATAGAGCTTGTCTTAGGTTGACCCATGACACTCCTTTTCCTAAATCAGTCCCCTGCACATTTTTTGTTAGTAGTTAAAAACTATTCAGAGGCTCAGATCCCAATTTTCCCAGCATCTCTTCCTGTTTGACCCTTATTGTCCTATGCATTGTGAAGCCCTTGGTAGTTGCACCAGCCCATTCAACATGAGCCTGTTTTTTACTGATTGTAAGGCAATATCCAAATTGAGGGATAAAGAGGTGTTTCAGCAGCAACTTATGGGGAGGTAAGTTGTGGGGAATGTTTAGCTCTATTCACCAGTACACCCCTTTAATGTTAAAATCAGGCTGTCCATCTTATAGGTGGCTGGAACAGATAAACAACAGCTGTGACTGCCACTGTTTTATCTAGTTGAGCCCCAAGTCAGATATACATAGTACTTCCACAATGCTGGTCTTTGACAATATTAATATCAGCATATTGGAAATCCATGGATGAAACTGAAAGTGCTTCCATTGGCATTTTGCAAGAACATTGTTGCCCCAGGTTTCTTTCTCTTTTTCACTCAGGCATCTGCTTCCAGACCTCCCCATTTCTCTTTGCATTTACTTTCAACTCAAATATAGACATCTGCTTTATTATCTTGTCAGCAGTTTGAAAGGCAGCTTGCCAGTTACCTGAAGTTCCCAGTGATCAAATATGAGAGATGATGTATTAGCTTTGAATCAGTTCAAGGAGAAGTCCTTACATTATGTTGTCATAACATAAAGAGAGCTGTCACTAATTCTGAACTCTGATTCTAAATGTATATTCACCTGAAACAACAAAGGCCAAAGTTTCTTACACTTTGATACAGCAAGCCTTCCTAAATCAAGATAAAGAAAAATGTTAAAACATCTCTGATGATAGTTAAAACTGATAGTTAAAACTAGTTTTTCCTGTGGGGGTGGGGGGTGGGGAAGGAAAGTTGGGAGCCCTTTTTTCACATACAGAAGATGCAGGATGGGGGGAACTGGGTGAGACTGGGTGAAAAAAACTGGCTGGATCCAACCCAGTATGTTGTGTCTGATGCTTTCCCCCAACTCCGAATGAAGCTTTTCTGAACAGCTTGATCTAAGACCTCCACAGAATGTGCAGCATATGCTCTTTCTATGTAATATTTATGAATCTGGAAAAGGAAAGGAAAGGTCCCCTATGCAAGCACCAGTCCTATCTGACTCTGAGGTGACGTTGCTTTCACAATGTTTTCATGGCAGACTTTTTCTCATTTTACTGACCTCGAAAGGATGGAAGGCTGAGTCAACCTTGAGCCGACTACCTGAATCCAGTTTCCACCGGAATCGAACTCAGGTCATGAGTTCAGATCACAGTCAGTGGGCTTAGAAATGTATAACTTCATAGAACTTCACTGTTAAGGTAGTGGCTGAGAAATCAGAAGTAATAGAAAGATCCTCCTCCTAAGTTGGTGGGGAAGCTATGTATGCTATTTCACATTTTCAAACTAGTTCATAAATACCAAATCATGTTGGCCTAATTCACACTGATATAGTCAGAATCTTTTGTAACAGTCTGTGGGATGTAGGCTTGGACCCACCCATCCATCCAACCATAGACTCTCTTTACATGCAGTTTCCACAACATGAGCTCCATCCCTGTGCATCCTCCACACAGGTTATTGGCAGCAGTGCTGATTATGGGAGAAGGCTGATTATGAGAGGTGTCCACCCTGCCCCACTAAGAGATGGTTGGTGCTGTTTCTGATAATGTGAGAAAGGCTATGTATGGATTGAAGGTGGGGCTGTTGAACTCTTGAAGGTGTCCTTTGAATTCAGTATTCATGCTCTGACACACACTCCTAAGATCTTTCTTAGCTGTTTTCTGAGATCCTTTTAACTGGTGATGCTAGGGACTAAGGACATTCTTTGTACAAGGAAAGGGGTATTCAGCTGAGCTATCTGCTCTCCTTTCGCTTACAGAACTGGCAGCTCTTCGTTGTACACGGTTTCTTTTTGAGCCCAGCTAATATGTATACTGAAGCCTGCTGGAACACACAATAGCATTGGCATGATTCTGCACCCCATTTATTCTGTTGGTGTTAAAATGAAGTACTGAACTTCCAGGCATTTGGATAGCTGACATTTTAGGAGGTTTCATATCCATGTTATATGGTATAGAATTGAAAATTTGTTATATGGTATAGAATTGGGAGGGGGAATCAAACCATCTCAACTAGATGTTTATATTCAGTGTCATGTAAACCTTGATTTAAAAAAAAGTAGTTTCATAATATTCAGCTGAAATAATTGTAATATAAAATATAAGATTAACAAACTGCAAGAGAAGCACCATCTGAATTCTGTTTATTTGACTGCAGTATGAAGGGAATTGCTATTTTTTGTTTTTGCAGATTCAGTATTTTCTGCTAATGACTTCTAGCTATAGTTTGACAGTATTGTAGTGCTTCGGCTTATTTTACTAGAGAAAAGAGAGGGATTTCTTTTCTCCAGAACCAAGGACCCTGTTATCCATTTGAGAGTGAAGAATCAAATCATCCTCCTCCTGTGACAAGGATGTGCAGTAAGATGTTTCTTTTCCTTCAAGCTTTCCCCCTGCTTGCTCATTGTTTGCAAGTGAGGCTCTTTCAGCAACAGCACTGAACTCAGTGCAAGGTTTGCACTGAGCCGCTCACCACGTCCTTGGTATCCTGTTACAATCCAACAAGTGAAAAGTGCCTCTGCAAGAACCGCCAGAATCAGAGACTGCTTCAGCCTATGCACCAGGGCAAACCACTAGCTCAGTGTGATGGTTGGAGCATCAGATTAGCATCTGGAAGACCAGGGTTCAAATCCCCCATCAGCCATGAGGCTCACAAGGTGACTTTGGGCTAATCGCACACTCTCACTGTAACCAGCTGCTGCTGCTTCTTTTTTGTGGTGTAATTGCGGGGAAAGGGAATCTCTGACCTATTTAGCACTTACCTCCCTTTATGTCCGGAGCTATTCAGAACGGATCTTTCTAGCGGATTTCACTCTGGGATCTCTGCTGCAATGTCGCCTTGTTCACTGCCCCACACTAAATTGTTTTCGCATTCGTATTGGATGAGCGTCATAGGCATGTCAGTCATATTTTCCCCTTTTTAAAATGCATGTGCAGTTGCATTATTATGTAATAATGTTACAAGACGTATTAAAAGGGACGGATGGTGGCTCAGTGGTAGAGCATCTGCTTGGTAAGCAGAAGGTCCCAGGTTCAATCCCCGGCATCTCCAGCTAAAAAGGGTCCAGGCGAAAAACCTCAGCTTGAGACCCTGGAGAGCCGCTGCCAGTCTGAGTAGACAATACTGACTTTGATGGACCAAGGGTCTGATTCAGTATAAGGCAGCTTCATATGTTCAAAATGTGATGTGATGTAAATGGCGTTCTTTCGTGGGCTAACTGCATCATGTGTGCTTTTTGAGCTAAGCCATTGGCTCTTGTGTCCTGTGCTGGGTTTTTTTAAAAAACTATCATCCCACTGCCATTTCTGTTACACTGTCCACATTCACAATGGAGAATCTTGACTCAGGGAGTATGGCATACATTACATCGGTGGCTAATATCTGAACCTTCTTTCTCCCAGTGTTCTGTTCAACTCATGTAAACTATGACGACAGCAGTTACGCCTACCCTGATTTGTCACTGCCAGCCCAAATCAGCCCTTATTGGTCAGCAAGGGTGCTGTGACATTGACAGTTCTCTAATCTTCATGCTCGCAAGATGTCCCCCCCCCAAAAAAAAAAGTGCTGCTGCCATTTTATGGCGTCCTTGATTAGAAATGGTGCAGTAACGGTAGCCATATGTGATTTTCTGGCTTGCAGAGCACACACAAACTACGCTCAATTCACCGGCCATACAGATCCATGATCTGCCACGGCAGCTAGAGTCATGCCATGAATCAAATCATTTGTGAAATTATTATACATGGCAGATTGAATAGCAACCAGAGTGGTAGAGTTTATGTATACATTTCATTAAAACTGATTTGACAGAACAACCTGTGGGGTGCTGAAAATCACGTTGGATGAAATATCGCAATTACGCTATTTAGGAATAGCGTAATGCAATTGAATACTTAAAATTAAAGAATGGTGGATGTGTCAGAAGCCTTCTGTAACTTGTTGGGCATGGTTCTGTGGGTAATGAGAAAGAGCGCTGGAAATTTTATCATGTGATGTTAAGGGGAGCAGGTGGTGGGTGGACTCCCGGACAGTGGAGGGTGACACCCTCAAGAGCAGACACAGCAAAACAGCATGGTTTTCCCACTACAAAAGATGAAGATGAAATGTGAAGTTTTTAGGAAACTACAGAAAAATTAGCATCAAGATGCCGCACGGTTAACACGGTAAAGACGCGGATCTAGTCAAGGACGTGTGGCAACATATGCGAAATCTGGCAGAAGCCCCAGCAGGCCTGTAGCTACGGGGGGCCCAGGGGGCATGCTGCTCCACCCAACCCCCCCTTCTACCTGTATGGCCTCTCCTTTTACTGCCCTGCTCTCCCTGCCCCCACTGCTCTCGCCGTCCCTGTTCTCCCTACCGCCGCTGTTGCTCTCCCTACCACCATCGCAACTCTTCCCAACCCTGCTCTTGCTATCCCACTCTCCCCACCGCCACTGTTGCTCTCGCCGTCCCAACTCTCCCCACTGCCCCCTGCTTTTCCCAATCCCACTCTCACCACCCCGCTCTCCCTGCCATTACCATTGCTCTAGCCATCCCCGCTCTCACTGCCCCTGCTCCTCTCACTGCCCCGCTCTCCCCACCCTTGCTGCTGCCGCTCACCTTTTAAAAAAATTTAAAGTGTGTGACATCCTTTTGGGCCCTTCCACCTAAAATTTTATTTCCTGCCCCCCCCCACCTAAACTTTTTTGGCTATGGGCCTGAGCCCCAGAGAAAAAAGGAACACCAGCCCAGGTCAAACACTGGTCTCTCTGTTCTGTTTGCTGAATGCCACCTTGAACTCCACAAAAGAAAGTGGAATAAAATGTGCATATAGATTAGAAAAGCTGCTCCTGGGAATTTGTTCTGTCTGCCAGAGTGTTTGGGGGTTTTTTTTGACAGAACTGAACTCACAGGAGACCAAGGATTCTCCACTTCAATTGTCTATATATAAATGAGGATATGTTAGAACAGCCACATTCCACAGCTTGGGGAGAGCAGGGTGGAGTTGCTAGAGGCTGGAGTGCATGCAGGAGGCATCGCAAATCATGCCCCGCCCCAAAAATGGAGCAGACAAATCCCAATCACATACTCCTCATGAAGCACCCCTATATCATGTGGGGGGGCACATTCACATGGTTGTTGTGTGCCATCCCCTTCTGGGTTTTTCCCTTTTACAATTTCAGTGGCCAAGGATATATGCACTCATCTGCTCTGTGGCAGTGATTGTTTAAAAAAGAATACCAGTAGGCACCTAGAGTTGATTGGCGGATTCACACCACCAATCTACCTTACTTGTGCACTCCTGCAGTCATACACCAGGAAATGAGGGAAATGAGGCAGAAGTCTTTGCTACCACTTCTCAACTGGTATGTATGCAGCGGTGCCTGTCCAACCTTGACTTTTTGAACCACCTTGGGGAAGTGCCTGTGTGGCCCAACTAAATCCAGCCGAAGTGTCCCTTAGCATCAGCTTTGTGTCTGTGTGCATCTGAGGAGTTCAAGGTATTTAGGTGGCTTTCCCATCTTCTGCGTTAACCTTGCAGCTACCCTGTAAAACAAGACAAGACTGCAAGAAGGGCCAGCTTACAGACACCCAGAGAGTATTGTGGTTGTGTGGGTGTTTGAACTCAGATCCTGCACTCTAAATGCTATAACACACTACTTCCCTCTTCCTTCTGGCTATATAGGTCATATAATTAGTTTCATGGATGATAAGAGCCTGAGCTTGGTATTATGTACCCCATAGAACAGCAATGATGTTTTTTTCTTAATTTTTCCAAATCTTTTGGGGATGTGATTCCCCATCCCTTTATGCATCTTCATGTTTTATCTGTATGCTTCAGTATCACTTCGTCTTCCACATTTCCCCATGAAGGGGGAAATCTGCTTGCATACAACACTGTACTTTTAATGTTGAAGCTTAAAGTAATTTGGGGGTGATTTCCTTGTTCCAAGGGATTTGCAGGGCTAGGATTATCATTTTCATATAGCAAAACATGTGGTTTGACTTGTTCCTGGGCAGTTATTACAGTCTGACTTGCAGAGAGTGTCAGTTCTCTGGGGACTCAGCTCTCTTCTCCCCAATGGCCTTGAACTAATTGAATGATTTTCCACATTTGCCTTGTGTTTGATATTAAGGTAGGGGTTTTTTAAACAGCTGTCAGTTACATTTTTGTGATAACATTTTAGAAACAGTAGCACTTTAATGTACTTAGATGCCATCTGGTTTTGGCGCTGTAAGGTTTTGCCCAAGTTCAATCATGAGACTGGTTCACTAACACTGCCATAGCCATCCTGTGAGAACCTTTGCATGACTGCTTGCCCCATTTCCTACTCCAACAGGATTTGCCCTATTCAATTTATAGATCACCCCATCCACGCCATAGCAGGGCTCTGGGCAATGTACAACATGTTCAAATAATTCCAATAAAATAATAAAACATGACTCGTATCTCTCCAGGAACAACGTCCTCCACAACTGCACCACCTGCCTGGTCAGTTACCATCTCCTGCCTGAACTAAAGATCCCGTCGAGACAAAATAACAAACCTGTGCCTGGACACTTGACAAGTACTGATTTAAAAATCATGGTACTAGAATGCAGTAAATCTCTTGAACACTGCTACACTAGCTATTGGGGTGAAATAGATCCCTTATCCGCTGCCACTGTGTGATGCACACCCCTTTAAGACCCTCTTAAACCAGTGATGAGAGGTTTGCAGGAGTATGCTGTGAGCAAAACCTTGTCCCACCACAGAATATCGCCAACTCCAGAGCAGGAGTTTCCTGTGAGACCCTGGCTACACCAGTACTGTGAGTTCTTTTTCAGGATCCAGGGTACACACCAAACAACCACTGCCTTCTTAAAATGAAGAAGAAAAATTATTAAAAGAATCAGCAAAAAAACAAAAGTACAGTACAGGTTCAAGTTGCCAGGACATACAACAAATAAAAACATCTAAATAGCCTAAACTCCACTTTTTCATAATTTTCAGAAGAAGGCCCATCTTACAGGCATAAAAATAATTCTTACAAAGGCAAGATCAATAATACTGTCAAGCACGCTTATTTCTGGACCACATTTTATTATGTAGAGAGTCAGCTCTCCAGCTCTCCCCCATTATTTACAACCCCGAGGGCACGTAGCAAAAACATCTGGCCCTGGGATGTTTATGTTATAGGCTAGCAGTTGATACCTCAAAGCAGCCTCCCTCAGTTTCACACAGACAACCTTATATGTTCATAAATAAGTGTGAGAATGTTTCTGATGTTTTCAATAGCCTAAGATGTCTTAGTAATAGATAGATAGTTGCTTAGTAACCTTTGAACCCATGACTCAAGTATGCATCTGTAATGTAACCTTCGATGCTATCCTATATAGCAACTGTGTAACTGTTGGTACTCCATTACTCCCAAGGATTATGTCCTTGGTAAAGCTCCTGAGTTTCTTGCAATAAACATATCTTTTGATTCAAAACAAAAGGACTCTGTTATTGGGAAATATTGCTGCTTGACATTTTGGGAGTAATCCCATTGGGGACTTAACCGAAATTGGAAACTTTCTACCATGATGGCGGAGAGAGCTCCAGATAATGGAGAGACCCCTGACAACCCAGAACTGCCAGTTGGTGAGGATCAAGGACCAGATACCATCCCAAGACAGCCTCCGTGGCACATACTCAATGCCAGGAAGCCGGCTGGGAGAGGGTCCCCACTGCAGATAGTTGCACTGTTTGAATGTAAATATTTTGTATAAGTGTCAGAGATGTTGTATTATTAGTTCTATATGTCAGAGATGTTGTATTATTAGTTGGACTTCCAGTCTGGGAAATGTCAGGCTAGTGTCGCTGTATTTTGCAAAGAAGCACTGTGAGTGTAAAACTCAGCTGAAATTATTCCAGTTTAAGCATCTTGTTTGATTAGGAGAGAGATCAACCAATTAATCTTAATTAGGCTAGCGCCTTTAGCAATCCATGGAGCCATCAGCTTTTATAGTTTGTTTTAGCTGAGCAGCCCAAAGATCTGGATCTACAAGCTTACTCATGCTCATGGTGAAACAATATAAGTCTGACCTCCCTACTTTTACTTCTCAGAGAAGCTATCAGATATCTTCTTAAAAACATGGTGGGTCCTAAGATGCATCTTGAAGGCTAGGACAAACAGATTTAAGGACAGTTTCTATCCAAGTGCTGTGGTTAGGTTAAATGCAGGGTTATGAAGGATTATCTGTTTTAGATGTATTTAAATGGTTTAAATGGTTTTATGAATGTTTATCTGTTTTAGATGTATTTAAATGGTTTTAATGGTTTTAGATGTATTTTAAATGGTTTATGAATATGTGTGTTTGATGTGTTGGTATGTTTGTGGAAGAGCACCTCATTTCGTTGCTCTCTTTTTGTTGAGAACAATGACAATACATTTATCTATCTATCTATCTATCTATCTATCTATCTATCTATCTATCTATCTATCTATCTATCTATCTATCTATCTATCTATCTATCTATCTATCTATCTATTAACACAATGGATGTGCCAGAAACACCAGAAAAAAACCTCACCCCTGAATTTGTACAGAATCTTTTTGGCTAATTTTCTGAAAAAGTATAAGCAAAGTTTGAAAAAAAATGCAAAAAAGAATGTAAATATGAAAACAGCTTTTAAAAGGATATTTAAAAGTCAGAGAACTCCATTAAACAAATTTCAGAAGAGGCTCAACAAAATAAGGAAAAAATTAGATTATTTGGATTGTAGAAGTTTTGAATTCAGAACTTGAAAAATAAATGGATTCCCTGGTGCTAATGGAGCTGGAGAGGAAGAAAATTCTTTAAGACTGAGAGCCCTTCCAGAAGACTCTTTTGAGAATATTAAAGGTAACATTGTGGAAGCACTAGCATACATTTTAAAGATGGATAAGGATTAAATGGATAGTGAAACTGATAACAGCCAAATACGAGATATGCCACATTAAAGAGAGTTTCAAGAGACATCTTTCATTTTGTGAGGAAAACAAGAGTTTTACAACAACATATTAAAGAAAGATTTAAGATTGACAGTATATATATTATTGTTCAGAATGAAATTTCAAACAATATTGTACAAGACATACATTTCTTACTGAGAAACTTAGAATAAAATTATATTTTGTAGGGACAATCTGAAAGGAGTAATTTTTAAATTCTAACAATGAAGATACAAGTTGAATTTGGTACAAAAGGCAAAGGATTTTCTGGAGAGTGTTAAAGCAGAGTGGGAGGAAACAGAATCAGTAGAAGACATTCCACAAGCTCCACAAAAGCTCCAACAGATGAGGGAGAAAGATGATGTCAAGCATCGGTTTTTCAAGCAACCAAGCAATTGTTGAATACAAAGTCTTAGTTTATTGATAATCCATTGTTGCTCAAGGTGCAGCACCTTGAAAGTGATACAGAGTTGCTCATAGCATGGTGTTTTAAGGATTACGTCAAAGAGTATGGGAAACATAGCTTCAAGACATAACATGTAAGTGTGAACAGTTACAACTATCCAAAGCACTATCTTGCGATTGAAACTTCCCTGGGTCTTATACATTCTTACTGCAGTTGATAAGCAATGAATGAGAACCGTTTGGGGGAGGCACCTCCTTTCTATCATCAAAGTTACAGCATTCCTACATTTGCAACCCCGGGGTGGAAAAGGAGAAAGGGAGGTGAGAAACTAGAGGGGAGTCTTAGCTTTGATATGCAGCCATGAGAAGGGATAGTTGTCAGGGAGAGGGGAAGAAATCAAAATTCAATAAGGTATAGAAATAGCATGCTTGACAGATGATCTGAATCCAGAAGATCCTAAAATGAACTCTTCTGTATCTGAAATCTAATTATGGATTACGAATGCTTAACTTGGAACATAAATCGGGCAAATGCTACTCAGAAAAGAAAACAGCTTTTTTATTACTTGAAGAAGTTAAAACAAAATATTATTTGCCTGCAAGAAATTCATATTAAGAAAAAAGTCACAAAAAATTCTAGCTAAAAAAAGAGGATGAATTTAAAAATTATCTGGGGAATATTAATATATGTTGACAAAAAATTACAACAGCTTTCTAAGCTGATGGCAAGGCAAATGGAAGTTAAATTGAACTTTATAAAACAAAGAAATTTTGAACATGATAACAAACCAGGTAAATGGTTGGCATTTAAACTGAGAAGAAATTATGTGGAAATTTCAAGAAGGTGATAAGCTTCATACAGAGCTAGTGGCTATTCAAAATACTATTTTAAATTATTATACCAATTTATATAAAAGGTTAAGTTATGCCACCAGGAAAAATAGATTAATATCTTAGAAAACAAAAGTTGCCCCAAATTATGGAAGAACAAAGATCTATTATGAATGACCCTATAACAATAACAGAAGTGTGGAAGTCATAAAGAAAATTAAAACAGAGAAAGTACCAGGACCAGATGGCTTATCTGGGCTGTATTATACATTTTTGGGGGGATTGACTACTTCAGCCATTACAGTCCACAATGAATTTTATCTTATAAAGTAGAAAGATGCCAGAGTCTTGGACAGAGGTGAATATAACAATACCAAAAGAAGGACAAAATCTTGTTTTGATTTTAAAAATTATACACCAATGTCACTGCTGAATAATGATTATAAACTGTTCACAACTATTCTTGCACAGAGATTGAGGATTATATTACGATAATTTATTCAAGAAGATTAATGTGGTTTTTTACCTAAGAGACAGTTAAAGGAGAATGTTAGAATGGTTTTGAACATTTTGGAGTACCTGGAGAAACACAACAAAAAATGCAAAGACAGCATTTGACAATCTGAAATGGAATGTCTTACTGCTCCTCCAGCACATGTGCAGCCCATCCCTATCCTGCCAGTGGGCCGTGTGCTGTCTGACTGCCCCAGGGGCACTTCCTCCTCTGTCAGATTTTTTCCAAGATGGGAGGCTGCCACCTCAAGCCACTGGTCTGTACTCAGCCTAAAATTGGTTTTAGGGTTGAATATAAAAGTGAAATATATGAATTGTATGTTGTTATAATTATTAAAACTTGAAACAAAGTGAAAAAAGGCTTTTTTTAAGATGGGGCAAAACTGCAGTTGTCATTGCTGAGAGGAGTATCTGTGATCAAAATGAATGTCTTACCAAGGATGTTATTTCTGTTTCAGACTATACCAGTGTTGATATTTGATATACCACCTAAACAGTGGCAAAAAGCTATATCTAAGTTTGTTTGGCAATGGAAAAAAACAGACGTTAATTCTAAGATTTTGCAAGATGCTAAAGAAAGAGGAGGGTTAGGTATACCCAATCTGAAGTTATATTTTGCTGCCTGTTGTCTGATTTGGATGAAAGAATAGTTACTGTTAAGAAGCATAAGACTATTGGAACATAGATCAGAGGGACATGATCAGATATATGGATGGCATGGCTATCGTTGTTATGAAAAATTTAAGCCACTGCGGAGTTTAAAAATAATTATACTAGACATTCAATATTTAGAATATGGAATAAATATAAATTTAGGTTATGTCCAAAAGTGCCTTTATGGATTTCAGCGCAAGAAACATTATCTACATGTAAAAGGTTAACCTATCATGATTTATTAGTCTTTAATAAAGGGGAATGTAAAATGAAATCAAGGAAATATTTGCTAAAAGACAGGTAAAATTGTCAATGGTTTTTAATGCATAGATATTAGAAAAATTTAAACTGGATAAATGACTATATGGTTTTGAAGAAACTATGACTGTATTCAAAACAGAATTATGTACATTGATGATGATTTTATTGCTAAAATGTACAAACTTTTGTTGAAATATGAAACAGAAGAAGAACAGGTGAAAGATTGTATGGTAAAATGGGCTAAGAATTTTGGACATGGTATACAAATGAAACAATGGGATGGAATGTGGTTGAAAGGTTTGAAATTCACATTGTTAAAGAAATTTTTTTATAAAATGAAGTTTCATTGGTATATGTCCCCAGATAAATTTGCCAAAATATAAAAAAAGACTTTGTAAAAGTGTTGGAAATGTGAGCAACATGAAAGGACATTTTATCATATGTGGTGGACTTGCAATAAATCTAAGAAATTTTGGATACAAATACATTTATTAATACAGAAGATTTTAAAAATCAACAAACAAATGAAGCCAGAAAGTTTTCTTCTGGGACTGACGGACAGACAGCTTGAAAATAGTCGTGAAAATTTGTTTTTATATATGATAACAACAGCAAGGTTACTTTATGCACAGAAATGGAAATCTATGAAGTTACCCACAGTAGAAGATGTGGCTGAAGATGTTGGAATTAGCAGAAATGGCTAAACTTCTTTGATTAGAGAAAAGACATTATCTACCTTTTTGGCTAGTTGGTTACCCTTGATAGACTTTCTGCATGCAAAGGGAAAAAGTGAAATGATTTGTAGATTGACAAATGAGGAGAATATTAAATAATAGAAAAGAAAGGATTGGTTGGTTGTAAATTATTAGATTTTAAGTTTTGGTTTGGCAATAAGTGATTGTTGTCTTGTGCCTTGTCAAGAAATATTCGAAATCTTAGACATTTTGGAGATCTATTTAATCAGTTCTTCTCTTTTGTATTTTCTTTCCTTTTTTCTCTTATTCTGTATTTCCATTTCTTTTCACGTGTGTGTGTGTGTGTGTGTATATATATATATATATATATATGAGAAAAATTACCAATAAGAAATTTATTTTAAAAAGAGATGTTATGTTATTTGTTATGTTGTTAGAATGCTTGTGCTATATTGAAAGTTGCTTCCATAATATCTTGCAGAAAGGGGCTTTGACTGTTTTGAAATCATGATTAGTACCAATTATAGGGCAAAATATATTATTCTTGGACTTTCAGACTTTTTCTTTTTCTATCAGGTGATGTCAATCCTTATGAATACCATAATTTTTGAGGACTGCAGAAACCAGTGGTCTGTATCAAGACCTCTCTTAGGTCTCATACTCCTCAATGAGAAAGTAAGTACTCTGGGATAATAATCTCCAGCTAGATTTAAAGTAGTCATGATCAGTGTTCCCTCTAAGCTGAGTTAGCGTGAGCTAGCTGACAGATTTTTAGCCTCCAGTCTTAGCTCAGGAAGGATGACCCCAGAATGCACAAATTTATGCAGTAGCTCACAATTTTAATTCCAGTAGCTCACAAAGTAGGATTTTTGCTCACAAGACTCTGCAGCTTAGAGGGAGCATTGACTCATGATTTTTTGTGTGCTATTATGATTGGATTCTTATAGCTAAGTAGCCCAGGCTAACCAATCTCGTCAGCTCTTGGAAGCTAAGGAGGATCAGCCCTGGTTAGTACTTGGATGGGAGACTGCCTAGGAAGTCCAGGGTCACTACACAGAGGCAGGCAATGGCAAACCATCTCTGTTCATCTCTTGCCTTGAAAATGCTCTGGGGTTGCCATAAGTTGGTTGCAGCTTGATGACACTTTCCAGTACTGAAAAGAAGCTTTAGTACATGAGGGTAAATGGGCTTCAGGGTAGAGGAGAGAAGCCTCTCTTGCACATACGCTCAAAGAAACCTTTTATAGGAAAAACGTTCCTCCTTTGTATGGAATGGCACGTGCTCCCCTTAATCTCAAAGCATGTGCAAAGCACCTTTCTGCTCTAGCCTTGGTCAACCATGACAGCAGCAGTCTTGCTTTAGGATAATCTTCCTTAAACACAGTGGCCCAGTTGAGACGTTGTGTTGAACTATTGTTTAAATAATTGTGGTTAGTATGATTGTCTGATTGCAGACTGCTCCGCTGTGATTAATTGTGTGTATGTGGTGTGTAAAATGCCATGAGGTCACAACCCCCATATGATTTTCAAGGCAAGAGACTAACAGAGGTGGTTTGCCTCTGCCTAGTGACCCTGGACTTCATTGGTGGTCCCCCATCCAAATATTAACCAGGGCTGAACCTGCTTATTTTCCAAGATCTGATGAGATCAGGCTAGCCTGATTAGTTAGGGTCCTTCAAACCAGGATCTGAAGCCAGGATCAAAAGCTGGCTTATTAAACAGAGTTAGTTTTATAAGGTTTATAAGATATTAAATGTTGAAGTTGAGACTATAATAAAAAGTGATCTAAAGCCTGAAAAGCTGAATTTTATTATGTTGACCACCTCCTACATTTCAAAAAAGGGTCATCCCTCCATTTCCACTGGCATTAGCTGTGCAAGAAAGGTCCTTGAACTACACGGAATGCATAAAGTACAATTCCTACAGGCTTGCTGGCTTCTTGAGGAACCACTGACCTTCTGGCTTTCAGCAGTAGAGAGCAAAAGTGTTCTTGGCTGCAGTTAAAAGGAGACAGGAAGCAGAGTGGAGTACTTTTCCTTGCTAGTTGCCTCATGAAAAATATCACCATGTCCCTGAAGCAACTTTTCTTTATTATCAGATGAGGAAGAGCTTAATGACTGTGAAACAAACCCCCTGTCCTCCTTCCAAACTGAACAGGGTTCTCCACTGGTCTGATCCTATCGCATGAATCTCTTGAATGGAACCCTGACTTATTTCATAATTTGAAAGCATGTTCAAAAGCTTTTAGCTTCTCTTATGAAATGAGAACTGTTTAACTAATCAACCCACTCCAGGTTTTTTTTTCTGCAAAGACCACTGATAGAGCCTATGCCTTTAAAAGAGAGTTCATATATCGCCCTATCTTTTTTTTTTAAAGGAATGGATTCTTTCTACAAAATTCATGGAATTCTTGTGATACTGTATATATAAACATGAAAACATATATCCTTGACTAAATGTCATTATATTTCCATATTTGAATACAGAGTTTTGCAGGAATTTCCAGGATATCTAGTATGCGTCTTGTACTGTGGCATGTCAGCAGCTCCAGAGCATTCCACCAAGTGTAATTCCACAAAGAACACTCATTCTGGGAAGCACAACACAGAGATTTTTTTTCTTAACTGGTTGATTGGTTTTTGGACAGAAGTACTAGAGGTAGAAATGCTTCAGTAGTCTTCTAGGTTCAATTTTGGATGCAGATGATGTAGGATCAGGGCTTTTTTTATTTTAAAAAAGCCCAGCAGGAACTCATTTGCATATTAGGTTATGCCCCCTTACACCAAGCCAGCCAGAACTGCATTCCTGCTCAAAAATAATCTACCCAATTTTTAGCTTTCTTTGAGAATAAAAATTATTGGTTGCTGGAACATCGAACTCTTGCAACAACAAGCCAAACTGGGGGGTGGGGGGTGGAGCGATGCAGTTGGATGCACAGTACCTTACTTAAGCTTGAAGAGTTGTGTTCAAAGGGCCGCAAAAAAAGATTATCCCAAGTTGGTGCAGTCAGTGGAGGGGGGACTTGTCATTTCACTGCCCTTGCCATATTTTATTTATGCAGTTGTTTTATTTATTATAGTCTACCTTTCTTACTGATGCGCAAGGTGGATAGAAGCTAGATCCTGGGCAGTGAGCACTGCAAATGAAAATTGTGACTTCACAAACCCCAATACTCTACTGCGGTGTGCATTGGTTTGCTCAATTTCCCGTTTTTTAAAAAAGTTACATATGTGAAGAGTTGTTTGGAAAACCAAGGATATTCAAGACTCTCTGTTAGCTTTCCATAGATATCCAAGGGCAAGAGATATAAAGCTTCCCAAAGTTTTAATCCATGGGCAGGAGAATTACAGAGTAATAGAAATATATGCAAAACTTTCCTTCTTTTAAAACCAAATCTGAACTAATTTTCTTACTTTAAAAGGATAAAAAGAATCACTGGTGGCTAATAATATAAAATGGTACTATTTGGCATACTAAAGAAATTTAAAAGATTAACTGCTTGCGTTTTCTATAAGCAGTGAGCTGCAAACTGCACCGTATGTTTCTTCAGCATGTGTATCTTAGTTTTTGCCATGTGAAGGGTATGGAGTGGGGCTGAGAACAGAAACCACATTTAGTAGTGAACACACTAAACAGTTATTTGGAGAGGAGCAGCCTTATGCCATCACAAAAGGACAAACGCCATATGTGGGTAGTGATTTAAAGTTAACATTAAACACTGACCTCGTGAGTAGTATCTTATAGGAAACTAATGGTGGAAAGATTAGTCACATTTAGGCAATAACTACTTTTTTGGGTTTGCACACTGTATGCACAGGAATGTGAGGACTGGCCAGGTATCAGCCAGGCAAACTCTGTTATGAAAACATAGGTAGAGTTTATTAGTTTCGATACAAGAGTTAAACCTTCTAGCACAGAGGCTTGCTACTAGAAATGAAGCTGTTACAGAGACAAAATAGTCCAATCGTGTGGTCACTGGTGGCCCCTTCACCCCTCCCACCTCTTCACACAACACATTGTATATCACCAAACAGCACCACATTCCTTTCCCTTCCCAACTTCAAGGCCATTCACATCTCTTGGTTGTGGGAGGGAGACTCCATTTCCAGGTGCCAGATTCCTGCCTCCATGACACCTAGGTAACCTATGTGGCTGCAGAGCACCAGATCTACACTACAAAGCAACAGAGCATCCTTTGCACCACCACCACCACCACCACCACCACTTTTACGGCATACAGATTGACATGTGAATATATATGACTTAAACTGCAATAGCCCATGGCAGGACACTGTCCTGACAAGGAATTATCATTCACTAATGCCATAAATTGTCTCACAGAAAAATCTTCACAATGAACATTTTGAGTGAGTAAGAACTTGCCTTAAAAGCATTTAACTCATCTTAAAGGGGGAAAAAATAGTTCTGGATTTTTTTTACTGCCCTAAGAAAGCCCCCAAAAGTGTTTTCCCCGATTTTTCCCCCAGTTTTTTCTTTGGACCTTCATATCTCATGTCCTTGATTCCCCACTCATCTACTTGCAGCTGCTGGAATGGCCTTGGGTCAGTCATAGCTCTTGCAGAGTGTGCCCTCTCTCAGCCCCACCCACCTCACAGGGTTGTGGGGGAAGAAGATAAAGGAGTTTGTAAGCCGCTCTGAGACGGATTCAGAGAGAAGGGCAGGGTATAAATCCACGGTCGTTTTCTTCTTTGCCAATGGCCATTTTTTATTTTAAAAATTTGTATGCCACCTCTCTAAAACTCACTCAAGGCAGCTTATAAAAAAAACAGTACCAGAAAGTGAATAAAACTCCTCATTAAAATAAACCAAGCCCATGAAACCAGGTCATTTAAAATGTTTCAGGACATAAAAGCAGTGTAAAGTAGACAGAGCATTCTCACATGGAAAAACAAGTGCATTTCAAGAAGCTAAAGAGGTACAAAGTCAACAATCTCTAGTAATGTCATTAAAAGTTTCATGAAAGGCATGGGCAAATATGTCTGAACCTCAGGATTTAATCTTTACAAAGCTATTGAGAAACTATTCAAACCTTTAAGTCATATGTCATTTAAAGAGGCATTCTTAATGGTAATAACATCTGTGAGACGTCTCAGGGAATGAATGGCCATAAGAAGCAGCCTCAGATAGGAACAAAGTGGTTGTCAGATCTTGTCCTCATTTCCTGCCACAGGTACTTTCCCATTTCCATGTCACCCAACCAGTTATCCTTCCCATCTTTCTTTGCTGACTGATATGCAGACTGACACAGGGCAAACATTACATGTATTCAGTGTCAAGAGAGCCTTCTTCTTCCATACAGATAGAGGATAAGTTCCATAATACATCAACTGTTAGCAGGTTGCAGGAATTAAAAGAGTTACCTCCTTCTGCCTTTTCAGTCCTTGTTATTGGTACCAGCAGGGGGTTTTTTTTAGCAGGAATGCACAGGAACGGAGTTCTCCGGTGGTCTGGACAGTGGGTCGGTCCGACTACTGGGTATAGGCTCCTCCTCCTCGTCACAGGGTCGGGTGTTCCAATCGATCCGGAGGGGGAGTGGCCTATACCACCCAGGACACGCCAGTTCTTCTCCCGGCCCTGCACGAGGCAGGACGGTTTTTCTCCAGGCGCTTGCTGAGAAGCGCAGAAGATCCGGATTACTGAAACAAAACAGACCGGAAGCGTTGGGATCGGTCCCAACAACACCGGTGGCGGCAGTCTGCAGGGTCTACTCACGAGTAGACCTTGAGCGAACGGCAGACGCCCGCAGCGCTTCGTTCCCTCGCAGTCGCGATTGGAACCAAGCCGGAAGGAAAGAGAGGCGGCAAGCGCAGAGGCAGCGCGGTAAGCCGCCCTACAGCAACAGGGCTGCGCGCGAGTCCACGGGGCTTCAGATGGGTCCCCAGGCTGCCCGCGTTGTCTCTCCTTCGGACTGCCTAGTCGTATAGGCTTGGCAAAGGAGTGAGAGAGAGAGGCCTCTGAGGGGGTTTGTTCCTGACTGGAAGGCAAGATACCAAAAGGCCCAATAGAGGGCGCAACGGAGACATTCTGTCTTCCATTCTGAGCCTTTTCCCGCTTCTTTTTTAGTTGCTTTTGCCTTTCCTTCCCTTATAGGGACGTGAGAAGCTACAAAATGGTGGCTAGCTCACACAGCAACTCACACAGCGAATGTGATCTACCTCTTCTGTCTGGGGCTCTGACTCCTCAACAGGAGGCTCAGAATCTTGACCTCACAGGAGAGGATGCCAAGTCAAATTTAGTCCTTTGGCTTAAGAAAGAGCTGCTAAAAGAGTTGGGACAGGACCTTCGTCAGCAGCTGGACTCCCCTGCTTCCCTACAACCAAAAAAGGATGGAGGGAAAAGGGGCAGAGATACTAGTCCCAGTGACACTATGGAAGGACGCTCTAAGATCAAGCCTCCTTTGGGTTTGGATTCCCCCCTCTTGAGCTCATCTGAGGAATCAGAAAACTCTGAGCAGTCAGATAAGGAGGAGGGTGAACTGTCAGACAAGGAGGAGCAGACTGACACTGTTCAATCTAGGCTCTTTCCTTCTGAATACTATTCAAAATTGCTTCCCAAAGTACTGAGGACCCTCAACTTTGTACCCACTCCTAAAGAAAATGAGGAGTTGGATCCTGATCTCCCCACAGGTTCAGGGGAGATGATGCCAAAATTGAGCAGTGCTCAGACAGGGGTTCCTTTGCCTGCGGCCTTTTTTGCCTTAGTCAAAGCGGAATGGGAACGTCTGACTAAGCCTAAAGCAAACCAACAGGTTCTCTCCAAACTTTATTCGCTTATTCCACAGGCTACTAAGAGATTAAAGTTACCAACAGTGGATGACCCTGTAACTAGCCTGATTTCCAATTCGGTCCTTCCTATGGACGCAGATGGTTTACCCAGGGATCCATGCGATAGGAGGGTTGAGCAGGCCTTACGCAAAGAGTTTGAAGCGACATCTTGGGCCATCAAGGCAGCCACTACGTCTTCATTGTTTGCCAGAGCAATGTGCACGTGGTCTAATAACTTGGCAGCAGCAGACAGTGGAGCTCCTAAGGAGTTCAAGGACGAGCTAAAAAAGATTGCTTTATCCGCTGCCTTCGTGGCAGATAGTTCATTAGACACCATGCAAGTGGCAGCAGAAGGGGCGTGATCCCAAACCATACTACTCTGGGAAGGCAGATCAGGGTTCCAAAAATCCCTCCAAGAAAGGAGGATCCCAGTGACTATGCCTCTCACCAGCTGACAAACAAAATAGGGGGTCGTCCTTCCCTTTTCACAGACATTTGGAATCAGTCAATTCAGGACAAGTGGGTTCTAGAAGTAGTGGAACAAGGTTACGCCTTGGAATTCCACTCTCTTCCCCCCAACCATTTTCGAGGGGTTCCCCGGAAAAAAGATTTATCTGCTCTCAGAGCAATGTTGTCGGCCATTCAGCACTTGGTGAATATAGGGGCAGTGGAGGCCGTCCCGGTACTTCAACAGGGTTTGGGAGTCTATTTGGTGATATTTTTAGTTCCCAAAAAGAACGGGGAGTTCAGAACCATTCTGGATCTGAAATGGCTCAACAAGTTCATCCTGACAAAATATTTCAAGATGGAGACACTACGGTCAGTATTGCTAGCCATTCAGCCTCAGGATTTTCTGGCTTCCTTGGATCTGTCAAAGGCCTACTTGCATGTTCCCATTCGGGAATCACACAGAAGTTTTCTACGTTTCTCCTACGGGGGGAAGCATTTTCAATATCGAGCCCTGCCGTTTGGTCTGAAGTCTGCGCCCCGGGTATTCACAAAAAATTCTGGTGACCCTGGTGGCGGAGCTGAGATTGCGGGGTGTGGCCCTATTTCCTTCCCTGGACGACATTCTGGTGAAGGCAGGGTCCCACCAGCAATGCCTGGAGGGCATGCAGCAGACAGTGACCATGTTGCGCTCTCACGGCTTTGTGGTGAACCTAGAGAAGAGCAATCTGCTTCCCTCTCAGATACTAGTGCATCTGGGAGTGGAAATAAATACAAAGGTGGACAGAGTCTTCTTAACCCCAGAGAGACGGGAGAAGTTTTGCCTCCTTCTGCAAGGGGTGTTACAGCAACCGAAGGTGCCAGTCATGAAGTTAGCACAAGTCTTAGGGATGATGGTATCCTTTCAGGATCTACTGTCTTGGGCCAGATTCCACACTCATCCCCTACAATTTTTTCTGCGGCCTTTTCAGGAGATTATAAGGAACAAAATTCCCAAACTGGTGACACTACCGTTAGAGGTGACGTCCCAGTTACAGTGGTGGTTGAACCCGGGTCTTTTCAGTCCAGGTTACCCGCTTCGCGAACCTCAGAGGGTTTGCATGACTACAGATGCCAGTTTATGGGGTTGGGGGGCTCACTCACAGGATCAAATAATCCAGGGTCAGTGGGAGCCTCACGAGATGAAGCGCAGTATCAACTTCCTGGAACTCAGGGCGATCCGGTTAGGGTTGCAGGCAGTTCTGAGGGGTCACCATGTCCTGGTGAAAACGGACAACTCAACCGCCAAAGCATATGTAAATCGACAGGGAGGAACCAGGGTGAAATCACTTCATGCCGAGGCGAAGGTTCTCTTCGAGTGGGCCGAAGTCAATCTCCTGTCAATCAAAGCGGTGCATGTTCCAGGGAAGGACAATCTGCTAGCGGATTGGCTCAGCAGACGCTGGCTGGACCAAACAGAGTGGATGTTACACAGGGACACCTTCCGTCTAATAGTGGACAGGTACGGACCTGTGTCGGTGGACTTGTTTGCCACGGCAGAAAATTGCCAAGTGGACAGGTTCTTGGCCAAGGTCAGAGACACAAGGGCAGAAGGAACCGATGCCCTCAGCGCTGCAGGGCCGACGGGACTAGTGTAGGCCTTCCCGCCCCTTCCTCTATTACCCAGGGTGTTACAGAGGGTGGTGGAACTAAAGGCGGAGATGCTGTTGGTGGCTCCCTTCTGGCCGAGACGGTCATGGTTCCAGGAGCTCCTGAGGTTGTCTATTCAGCCTCCTTGGCGGCTGCCAGGGAGGGACGACCTTCTGACACAGGGCAGCATGTCTCATCCTCAACCAGACATGTTGCAATTGACAGTTTGGAAGTTGAGCAGTTACAGCTCAAGGAACTAGGTTGTAGCACCAGAGTGGTGGACACTATGTTAGCATCGCGTAAGTGTTCCACTAATAGGATATACAATACCACCTGGAAGGTTTTTGCTTCGTGGTCTACCTTACGGGGGTGGGATCCGATGACGGTGAAGGTAAATGGTATTCTAGGTTTTCTTCAGGAAGGGGCAGACAAGGGGCTTTCTACCAGCACGCTACGGCGTCAGGTGACGGCCATATCGTCTATACAGGGGGTGCGGGGACGTAAGTCCTTGTCAGCGCATCCGCACATTAAACGGTTCCTGAAGGGTGTTGCTCTCCTTAAGCCCCCACAGGTACATAGATTCCCCTCGTGGAAGTTGAATATAGTACTAACTGCGTTGTGTGGGCGTCCCTTCGAACCTATGGCTTCCTGTGGACTGAAGGAACTGACTCTAAAAACAATTTTTCTAGTGGGTATCACTACAGCACGGAGAGTGTCTGAGTTAAGGGCCCTGTCGGTCGACTAGGAGCTTTGTGTTTTCCATAATGAAAGGGTGGTGCTGAGGCCAGACCCATCTTTCATTCCTAAAGTTAATTCTGTCTTTCATAGGTCCCAGGAGTTGGTTCTTCCAAATTTTTGTCCCAACCCCCAGTCTCCCAAGGAAAGGGAGCTGCACTGTGTAGACGTTAGGAGGGCACTTAGTTTTTACATTGATCACACAAAAGACTGGAGGAAGTCTGATGCATTGTTTGTTTCATTTAGCAAATAGTCGCAGGGAAGACAGGTCTCCACTTCCTCCCTTAGCAGGTGGCTACGGGAGTGTATTGTTTTGGCTTACAAGGCCCAAGGTCAAACCCCTCCAGATGGGATCACGCCCCATTCTCTAAGGGGTGCTGCAACATCAGCTGTGTACCGGTCCTTTCCGTCCTTAGAAGCTGTGTGTAAGGCAGCGACTTGGAAATCGGTACATACCTTTACCAGGCACTATAAAGTGGATAAATGGGCTTCAGCGGAGGCGGCCTTTGGGAGGCGTGTGCTGCAGCATGCACTCTAAACAGGGAAGCCGGTCCCGCCCGGGGATGTTTAGCTTTGTTACGTCCCAGTAGTCGGACCGACCCACTGTCCAGACCACCGGAGAACGGAAGATTGGTATCACTTACCGTGAAGCTTCCTTCTCGGTGGACTGGCAGTGGGTCGGTCCGGCCCGCCCGTTAAAGGTTGAGCGGCTTCCTGAGTTTTGGAGATGGATCCTGGAGCAATGGTGCTTTCCCTGTGGGGAGGATGTTACCTTTGCTTTGCTTAACAGTGACTTTCTTTCAATCTGCCATTTGTATGGTGTGTTGAACTGTAATAAACTAATATTCTCATTTATTCGTCTCTGTACGTGAATGGGGAGGTGGTGAAATTTTTTTTTATTAGGGGGATGCTGCTTGGATACAACTGGCGCGTCCTGGGTGGTATAGGCCACTCCCCCTCCGGATCGATTGGAGCACCCGACCCTGTGACGAGGAGGAGGAGCCTATACCCAGTAGTCGGACCGACCCACTGCCAGTCCACCGAGAAGGAAGCTTCACGGTAAGTGATACCAGTCTTCCGTTCCGGCTGGCTTGGTGTCAAGGGATATGGCCTAATGTGGAAATGAGTTCCTCCTGACCATTTTCTACAGAAAAGGCCCTGTGTGAAACAATGGTGATGTTGGGGGGTGTGGCCTAATATGCAAATGAGTTCCTTCTGGCCTTTTTCTACAGAAAAAACCCTATGCGAAACAATGGTGATGTTGGAGTGTGTGACCTAATATGCAAATGAGTTCCTGCTGGGCTTTTTCTACCAAAAAAAGCCCTAGTAGCAACATAAATTTGTTATAGGGTGTCTGAAGGACATTGATATCTGCAGCTGGAACATCCTGCTTCTTGATCAGCCCACAAAAGTCACAAAGCGGCCAACTGACCATTAACCCATACATTTATAAACCACTGTGCCGTAGACTGTCAGACTTCACAGTGCATCAGAGTTCATCTAGCAATGTCATGCAGTGTTTTTCCCAAGATCTTGTTTTCTACCTTTTTGTAAGGAAACTCATTAAGTTTCCAAATATTGGAATGGGGGGTGAGCGGGGGGGAATCCTGTTTATCACTCATCATCTTCTTCGTGGTCTCTGTGCTTCACACTCATGGGATAGAGCGCCTGCGCCGATCCCCGAATCGGTACCTAAAAAGCCCGGGATTTTTTTGCATCCGGCACCAATGGGCATGCGCAGGCGTCCCAGTGTTCATGCTCGCCGGCGCCAGCATGAGGATCCTGCCAGTTCCTTTCTGACCGCTGCGCTGAGAGGATCTCCTTTCATGTCCCCGGTCGGTAAAGTAATCTTGGATTGCTTTTTTGCCTTTGTATACAGCCCGTTTTTTATTTTCTTAGTGTAGTTAGTTAGTTGTTAGATAGATAGTGTTGTTTAAAAAAAAATGTTTGTTGGACTTGCCCTTCGGGGCTCAGTTTTTCCCTCGTTTTCCCCCCTCAGAGACTTTCCTGGGTGGGTTTTTTTCCTGGGCATCTATGGAAAGACGGGTTTTTTTTAAGAGGTGCTGCTCCTGTGGGAAGAAGATTGCCCCCCCCCCCGACGGCCATTCCCTCTGTCTCCTCTGTCTGGGCGAGGGACATTGCATCGATTCTTGCGCTCACTGTCTGAGTTTCTCAAAACAAACTCGTAAGAACAGAGCGGCTTTGGTCGAGTCGGCATTTCATCCTCAAAGGATGGCATCAGGCCCATCAGTACCGATGGGTGAGGCCGCGGCCCCAACAGTCACATCGGCTGAGACTTCGCCGATCAGGACCGAGATGCCGATCGAGCGCGGGTGTTCCACGAAACGGCCTTCTGAAGGGTCAGTGGACACCCTGGCTAAGAGGCGTCGGTATGATTCGGGGACCCGATCATCCGTGCCGAAGAAGGGGAAATCAAAGGAGAAGCAGAAGAAGAGACCATCTTGCACCCCTTCGCCTTCGCATTATGCTTCGACATCAACAGCTCCACCGAGGAAAATCTTGACATCCCCGCGTCATAGCCCTTCGGTGTCGAGAAGCGGTGCTTTGCAGCTGCGCCTATTGGCATTGGAACATGAGATCGACCTGACTCACCGCTCCCACTCTTCAGGGTCCAGGCGTCGCAGTGAGAGCGACTTGGTCTCTGAGGTGGAGGTGTCGGCGACAATGGAGCTTTTGGCACCGATGGATCAGGCGAGAGGCCGGAGAGAGCCGGAACCGACTACAGTAGCTCGTCGCTTCCCACCGCTTCCACCATGGGAGCAGCGCCAATGGCCTCCCACTGTACCAATGGTACCCTCCTCATGAGTTCGCAGACTGGGACCAGCAGTCCGAGGCATCCCACATGTCCAGGCTGTCTCAACATTCTAGACGGCATCCTTCGGCATTGATCGCTGTCCCACCTGACAGACGCGGCGTGGTGGTGGAGGAAGTCCAACCTCAGTCGTCGGTGTCGATCCGGTCACCCGTCAGAGAATCTACTCTGGTGCTCTCAGAACGATCGCTACACAGAGAGTCTTCATCATCGGACTCCGAGATCGGTACCGACGATCCGGACCAGGCTTTGGAACCTTCCCCGGTGTCTCATACGGCTGAGGATCTCCCTATCTCACCATTGGAGGATCTGAAGTCGTACGGGGACCTGGTGAAGAGGATGGCACTCTCCCTCTCGCTTCCAGTGACACAGCTGCAACCCGTTGTAGACGATAACGTGTTCAACATTATGCAACGGGATACGTCTACAGCGGTTGCCCTGCCAGTGACGAAGGTCATCCTACAAGCAGTAAAGGAGCCCTGGGCGAAGCCTGCTTCTACACCCGTATCTTCAAGGAGGTTGGACCATATGTACCGTGTCCAAGAGTCCGGGGCTGAGTTCCTCTTCACACACCCAAAGCCAAATTCGGTGGTCATTTCCTCCTCGTCAAAGGCCCACAAGACGCACTCCTCTCCACCAGACAAGGAGGGAAAGAAGCTGGACAACATCGGGAGGAAGTTCTACTCTGCTAGGGTGCTGGGAGTAAAGATATCTAACTATGCCGCGTGCATGGCTAGATACCAATACTCAGTGTGGGAACAACTAACCCTCCTCCTGTCTTCCCTGAGTGAGGAGAAGAGGTCGGCTGCAAAGAAATTGCAGAAGGAAGGATTTGCTGTAGCCAAACAACTGGCTGCAGCAAAGCACATGGTCGACCTCTCAGCGAGGACCATCACTTCTGCTGTCTGCCTCCGCCGCCACTCCTGGCTTAGATCTATGGCTCTCCAACAGGACACCAGGGCCTTCGTTGAAGATCTGCCCTTCGAGGGCGAAGGCCTGTTCAGCTCCACCACCGACAATGCGCTCCAGGAAATGGATAAAAGTATAAAAACTTCCAGGAACCTGGGCATACCGGCATCTTCCAGAGCTGTGAGACAGAAACAGTGGCATAAGCCTTGGGCAAAGAAGCCGTACCAAAAGTTCTCCCCGGAACAGCAGTGGAGACCTTGCTCTGCTCAACCTGAGAGTAGGTCCCCATACAATAGGAATCGTTATGCTTCACAGACCATCGGCAAGTCCAAGGGCACTCACCCTCAAAAGCAGGGCCTTTGACTTTCTGGCAGCACGCGTCACTGTCCCCTCTTCCACTTAGTCTATCTGCCTCCACCCATTCCTGTCGGCCTGGGAGTCCATTACTACAGACAGGTGGGCGCTTTCCATCATAGCAGAAGGCTACAAAATGGACTTTGCTCAGATTCCGAACCAATCTGTGGTAATTACCACTCCCCCTTCCCCACCTCTGCTGGTGGAAGTAAGCAACCTCTTACAGAAACAAGCCATAGAGAGGGTCCCGATGGAGGCCAGGATGGGTGGCTTCTACTCTTGTTACTTCCTGGTTCCCAAGGGGGATGGGGGTCTAAGACCAATCATGGATCTTCGGAATCTGAACAAATTTATTTTGTACCAGAAGTTCAGAATGTCCACTCTGCAAACAATTCTGCCCCTCATCAACCAAGGGGATTGGATGGCAATGCTGGACCTCAAGGATGCATACTTCCACGTCAGCATCCATCCTGCGTTCAGACGTTTCCTTCAGTTTGCAGGAGGTTCTCAGCATTTCCAGTTCAAGGCCCTTCCGTTCGGTCTGTCCACTGCACCTCGGGTATTCACGAAGATGATGAGCATTGTGGCTGCCCATCTCCGGCTTCAAGGTATAGTTGTCTTTCCATAAATCGACGACTGGCTCCTTGTGACGGAGTCGAAAGAGAGTTTGTCATCTCACATTGCCATCACTCTTCGTCTTCTCGACACCTTGGGTCTGCAGGTCAATTTGGAGAAATCACACCTTACTCCATCAAGGACAGTTCAGTTCATAGGGGGCTTTACTGGATACCAACCTTCATCGCGCGTTTCTGCCTCAGCAGAGAGCGATGGACATTATCAACCTTGTCGAACTTCTGCAGAGTCGAAAGTGGGGCACGGCACAGCAGCTGCAGCGGATGCTGGGGCTGATGGCAGCAACTACAAGCTTGCTGCTCTTTGCGAAGCTGAGGATGAGAGGCCTACAGCTTTGGTTTCTTTGTCAGTTTCGCCCATTACGAGACTCACCTCGAAAGAGGTTTGTAATTCCACCTGTGACACTTCAAACGCTGCAATGGTGGAAGTCAAAGGACAACATTTGTCAGGGAGCTCCCTTCCATCTACCTGCACCAACTGTGACTATCACGACAGATGCATCATTGTGGGGTTGGGGGGCCCACATGGACGATCTGTGTGTGGGGGGTCCTTGGCCTGTGAAATTGACTCACTGCCACATAAATTACTTGGAACTGCTGGCAGTTCACTTTGCTCTTCGGTCTTTCCGCCCCATAGTGGCAGGGAAGATTGTTGCTCTGCTAACAGACAATACCAATGCCCTGTGTTACATCAACAGGCAGGGAGGGACAGTCTCTCAACAGCTTTGTGCGCTGGCGCTGGATCTGTGGTCGGAGTGCCTGGACCACGACATCATTGTGAAGGCAACGCATCTCCCAGGGGTCCTCAACTTGCAAGCAGACTCCCTCAGCATGGGTACGGCTTCCCCGCATGAGTGGGAGTTACAGTGGCGCTTCCTTCAACCCGTGTTTCAGCTCTGGGGGTATCCCCAGGTGGATGTCTTTGCCACAGCCGAAAACCAGAAGTGTCCTCTGTTTTGCTCCAGAGGGGGCTCAGATCCAGAGTCGTTGGGAGACGGTCTGCTGTTCCCGTGGGAAGGTCGGTTCCTTTATCTGTTCCCACTTCTGCCACTACTGATGAGGGTGGTTAACAAGTTCATGAGAGAGAGACCATGCTGTATCCTGGTGATTCCCTGGTGGCCTCACCAGAACTGGTTCCCGATCCTGCTCCAACTGGCGAGGGGGGTCTTCTACCAGTTTCCGGCGGAACCGGACCTTCTGTCAGCTCAGGGCAGTCATGTACTCCATCACAACGTGCCGCACCTGAAGCTGACAGCGTGGTTCATTGACCCTGTGGGTTCTCTAGCAGAGTCCAACATGTTTTCTTGAACAGCAGGAAACTTTCTACCCCCACCTCCTATGATAGGAAGTGGCGGAGGTTTCTGCAGTTCTTAGTTGATCCCTCAGTTTCCCCCCAAAGGGTGGGATTTTCGGTAATTTTTGAGTTTTTGTTATCTCTGGTGGATGCTGGCCT
Source organism: Heteronotia binoei (assembly GCF_032191835.1). Taxonomy (NCBI): domain Eukaryota; kingdom Metazoa; phylum Chordata; class Lepidosauria; order Squamata; family Gekkonidae; genus Heteronotia; species Heteronotia binoei. Next base: position 26,708,379 of record NC_083223.1, read on the forward strand.
TTTTTCTTCCATCAAGGTTTATTTGGCAGCAATTTCTGCGCTCCATGAACCAGTTGAGGGGCACTCTGTTTTTGCACACCCTCATTCTAAGAGGTTTTTGAAGGATTTGCTTAGGCTTCATCCTCCATCGAGATCACCCCCACAGTTGTGGGATTTGACTTTAGTGTTGGACAGGCTGACTCGACGTCCTTTTGAGCCAATGGCCAAGTGTTTGTTACAGCTTCTATCTTGGAAAACTGCTTTTTTGGTAGCCATCACATCAGCACGCCGTGCAGGGGAGCTCCCGGCTATGCGTTGTGACTACCCATATCTAATTTTTCAGGAGCCTGGAGTGTTGTTAGCTCCTGATATTTCTTTTCTCCCCAAGGTGGTCTCTCAGTTCCACCTCAACTTGGAAGTTTGGTTGCCCACTTTTCATCCTACACCTTCCTCGGATGAGGAATGTAGGTTGCATGCTCTAGATGTGAAGCGTGCTTTATTGTTTTATTTAAGTCGCTCCAAGAGTTTTTGTAAGGACCAGCAGCTTTTTGTTTCTTATGCTGCTCCTAAGTTAGGTTCCAGGATCTCGTCTCAGCGGCTTTCGAAATGGCTCACTGAGACTATTAAACTGTGTTATTTGTTGGCTAAGAAGCTGTTACCTGGGCCTATTCGCAGACACTCTAAAAGAGCGAAGGCGACGCCGATGGCATTCCTGAAAGGCGTTTCCCTGATGGATGTTTGCAAGGCTGCCACCTGGTCCTCTCCGCGTGCCTTTATGAAGCACTACGTGCTGGACATGCATGTTCAACAGAGGACTCGTCTGGGGGCTGCGGTGCTGCAAGCTGTTTCTTCAGGTTGACCGTCTTCCCACCTCCAGGTATGTCTTGCTTGCTAATCTCCCATGAGTGTGAAGCACAGAGACCACGAAGAAGATAGACAGGTTGCTTACCTGTAACTGTAGAACTTCGAGTGGTCATCTGTGCATTCACACTACCCTCACTCCTTCCCCACTGCTGATGGTCTCCCTCCAGCAGAGGCTTCCAGCAGTCAGGAAGGAACTAGCGGGATCCTTGCGCTGGCGCCGGTGAGCATGCACACTGAGATGCCTGCGCATGCCCGTTGGTGCCGCGCGCGAAAAAATCCCGGGCTTTTTAGGTACCGATTCGGGAATTGGTGCAGGCGCTCTATCCCATGAGTGTCAGAACTGGCAGAACGTCAAACAAGACCCAAAACTTGTTGCAAAGTATAGGCATTTATTCGAGAACTACAGTACTGGAGCTTCAAGATAACACTGATGCCTGAGCCTGGCATCTAGTTACATTTTATGCGGTTAGGACAGCAACAATAAAGCAATCTTTCACACGGTTTACAGACAAGTGTCTCGTTCTCAGGAGTTGTTATCAGAAGGGAGGATGCAGTCCCGCTGAGAGGGCCTGCTTCGCCTGGCTTCAAAGGGCCACCTGCAGATGTTGACCAGGGGTTATCTGTCACCCTCCAGTGATCACAGGGTGTTTGAAATGCAGAGCATTTTGTGTTAGTTACAGAGGCAAAGCATAGTGGGTTAGTATTGGATTACAATATGGAGTCAGTATGGCTAACATCATACAGGAAAGTTACAAGTTCTGACAATGAGTGTGAATGCACAGATGACCACTCGAAGATCTACAGTTACAGGTAAGCAACCTGTCTTTCCTTAACATCTTGACCTCAAGGCTGCTTTGTATTTGCTGTCTTTATGTCAGATTGGGGTGGAGTGGATTTTAAAAAAAATAGCCTCTGCCCTAAGCATAGAAGAGCATAACAGCACTTGAGTGAAGGGGCCAAGCCCTTCCATTTGCATTAGAACTTCCCAGAATGTTTCATAGTATTGACCTCTACAAGCACTGCCCTGACCTTAATGGTCCAGACTAGTCTGATCCCAAGGAAGTCCAGGGTCATTACACACAGGCAGGCAATGACAAACCACCTCTTGTCTTGCCTACAGGCTTGCCATAGATCAACTGTACCTTGATGGTATTTTTCACCCCCACTGTAAGCAGAGTTCTGAAAGTGTGGCTGCTCTCAGACTCATTCAAACAAGTTACCAACTCTAATGCCTTCAGGTTCCTGAAGAATTCTTGGATTTTCCATTCACCTTCTTCAGGGCACATGCCTTCATGGTAGAATTCATACATTTTCCAGACAAGTCAACTGGAGAGCCAGTTTGGTGTAGTGGTTAAGTGAGCGGACTCTTATCTGGGAGAACTGGGTTCGATTCCCCACTCCTCCACTTGCATCTGCTAGCATGGCCATGGGTCAGCCATAGCTCTGGCAGAGGTTGTCTTTGAAAGAGCAGCTGCTGTGAGAGCCCTCTCCAGCCCCACCCACCTCACAAGGTGTCTGTTGTGGAGGAGGAAGGTAAAAGGAGATTGTGACCCACTCTGAGACTCTTCGGAGTGTAGGGCGGGATATAAATCCAATATCTTCTTCATCATCATCTTTACAAGATCTGCACATGCAAATTTTGGTCTCTGGATTTGGGCTGAGGTCAGGAACTCTGCTGCAAAAGGAAGCTATATCCATGGAATCGCGTGAAAGCCCATCTGAATACCTACAAGCTAGCTGCGGATGCAAAGGGATTGTTCCTGAAGATATTGACCTGTAGCATCCTCCAGCCTTCAGCAATGAGTCCTAACTTTATTCCAAATCCGTTTATCTCCTGGGCAGTCACAAGTGGCAGTGCATTACTGCTTTGGAGAATGAATTGTCTATACAATAAGATGGTGCTGGTGAAAAAAAATAAGACACCAAGATTAGCAGCAGCCGCATACATTAAAATTCAAACTGAAATCCCAGCTCTGGTAGGAAACTAATAGAAGAAGAAAATATATCAAGTATAGAAGCGCCATCTCATCATTCACCTGTGCTGAAGGATCCAATTTTAACTATATCCAATAGCACTGTCATTCATCTTCTTGGTGTATTATTGTGATTTAAATCCAAGCTCCATACGAGGAGCAGTTCTTTTAAAATGATTGAGAGGGAATAAGGGCAAATTCAGTGTTTAGAAAAAGTTTATGACATCATGATATTATCCTTTACAGATGGAAGCAATATTTCCTACTTTGGGAGGAAAACTAATCATTTTCTATCTGCCCTGAGTCACTGCATCATTATAAAAGGCGGAAATAAGTGGTCTTATGCATTCCCAATCTTGTTCTCAGCAACGTTTTTGTTTAGCCAATGTCTCTGATTTATAGTATTCAATATTAGCCTGACTCCATATTAATTATGTGGTTTTGATTTTAGCAGCTTTAGTGTAAGGAGGAATTAAATATTTCACAAGGAGATATAGCCATGCAATCATGAATAGCAAGAAATATGAGAAGAGCACAATTTTCTCTCTTCTGGAACGATATTGCATTCTAATGATCACGGCACTTGGTTAGTGTAGACTTTGCGTATGTCCCATTATTTATCAGCAGGTCCTCTGTGGGCCCAGTCACTTTGGGCTTATCTGAATTAAGGAAATCTGCAGGGGGTATCTGTGTGTTTTTTAATCTGTTTATTGAAAAATGATTTGATATACAAGGCAGTAGCAAATATTCTGTATGCCTCAAGTACCCATAACATTAGATGCTACCACTTTGGAATAGCAGGCAATATGGTAATAAGATAAGTTATGTTCCGGGTTCTCAGATCCAGTACCAATGTAAGATGGCATCACCCCAAACACTTCTGAGTATCTCAGATGTGGGGTGTGTGAGAGCTAGAGATTGCTTGTCATCTCTAGGGCTGCTGCAACATGTTGCATAAACAGCTGCATACAGTCAACACTACTAAAAGGTTTTGTGACTTCATAAGCATTGGCCAATACACCATATTTTGAAAAACAGTACAGATGTAAATGGCCTCTCATATAATTTTCATAATGTAATACTTCAGACGTGCAGTTTCTTTTTACGTGTTTCCTGCCTTTATTACTGAATCTGAGGAGGGTCATTTTCACAGTGTGGGATATAAAGATACACTGGCTTGTGTGAAAACATATTTCCCTGTACATTCCCTGGTCAGCTGTGGCTGGCACAGCTGCTACTTTTCATGCTGAATGGAACCTAGCCCCAGAGCAGATTAGAGATTTCCACCTCTGGACTGTGTATATTTCAGCCACAATCACCAGGCTGAAGACAAATACCTTATATAAGCAGGCAAATCTCACAGCCCAAAATTTTGTGGCAAGGGGTTCTAAGAGTATACACAGGGGAGTGGAGGTATCACTGAAGAACAGCCAATACATAATTCATAGGAAATAAGCAAGGTTGTGGAAGAATACAAAATGTAGTCTGGAAGAATCTCACTTGGAGATGTAATGGGAATAAAAATTATCCATAAAGGAAGCATTCCTTTTTAAATAGACATGTAGAAATGAAGGGCCACTTTGCCTGTTCCAAAACAATGCATTAACGAGGACCTTAATTCAAAGGGTCATCACAAGATAGAAGCCACTTCACAGCACTTAACACACACACATATTGAGATGGCTGCCCTCTTTGATACCCAGTCTCTATAGGTTACAGCCCTCTGACTGAAGAGAAGTCAGAAGTTCCTTTATTTCGTGGTGTCAAGTGGCCTTGTGTCCCAGCCAAAGATCACTCATGTTTATCTTTTAAGATATTTATTTAATGCCAAACTTCACATGAATAAATATTAAAGAATCACAATGATACAAAATATGCTTGCATATGGGAATGAAATCAGAAACAGAAATAAATACATCAGTCTTTCTGCTACCTATTTTGAGATTAAAAGATAAAATACTATTTCTGACATTCTCACCAAAGTGCTTTCAGAAAGATTGGATACTCTCACACACCCCACATCTGAGATACTCAGAAGTGTTTGGGGTGATGCCATCTTCCATAGGCCCAGTTACGTGAAACCCACATGACTGGACCAAAACCTTCCAGCTTGTCAGTTCTGATAGTATGACGTGAGCACTTCTCTGAACATTGAAGAAATTTCCTATAGAAATATATGTATTGAAACGGTGAACTATTAGATCAGTTAGTTCAGAGATTTTTCTGGGCATCAGTCCATCTATTTAAGTTACCTCTTCCCCAAGGAGTAGACATCAAGTACACATCTGAGGAAATAAAACCTGCACATGTTTTGCAAATTTGCTTTTAAATTGTCAGGCCTGCTGTTTGTTCAACCAGTGCCCTCTAACAGAAAGCATCTCTGATAGAGTTACTTGTAGAAACAAAAGCACGGGGGGGGGGGGGGGGGGATGGGTCATTATTTTATTGTGCAATTAAAGAAGCAGCCGTTTTTCTTTCAGAAATTTCTTCCAGGGTTCTACTAACAAAAGCCATGGTGGTGTAGTAGTTAGAGTGTCAGCTAGGATCTGGGAGACTCGGGCTCAAATCCCCACTCTGCCAGGGAAGATTGCTGGGAGTCTTTAGGCCACTCTCTCTCTATCTCTCTCTTCCTAACCTACCTCACAATGCTGCTGTTAGAATAAAATGGAGAATGATGGTGTAAACAGTTTGGGGTCCCCAGAGTGGGAGAAAAGTTGGGTATGAATATCTAAATATCCTTTTAAAAATTGTCTAGGTCACAATTAAACTTAAAATTTGGATGAAAATTAGGATGTAACATGAGGGGAGACAAGTTGTGATGGTTTCTGTTTTCGCACCATAAGGCGCTCCGGAGGATAGGACGCACCTTCCTCCTGGGGGGCGATCCGCTGCCTCTTCCTCCAATCCGGCGCTTCCCCCGCGCCTGCCTGCCTGGCTCCATCTTCTTCAGGCAAGTGCTGGGATCGCTCCACGTCGCCCCAGCGCTTCGCAAGTGCCGGCTGCGGAGGGGGCAGCGTGCTTCCTCCTTGCCTGTGTGCCTGGCTTCAGCTGTGATGTTTAAAGCAAGCGCTGGGATCGGAGGGGGGAGGGAGCGATTCGCTTGCTTTAAACATCACAGCTGAAGGCAGGCACACAGGCAAGGAGAAAGCACGCTGCCCTCTCCACAGCCGGCGCTCGCAAAGCGCTGGGTTGGTGGAGGGGGCGGGTGCTTCCTACTTGCCTGTGTGCCTGGCTTCAGCTGTGATGTTTAAAGCAAGCGGATCGCTCCCTCCCCTCTCCGATCCCAGCGCTTGCTTTAAACATCACAGCTGAAGGCAGGCACACAGGCAAGGAGGAAGCACGCTGCCCCCTCCGCAGCCGGCGCTTGCGAAGCGCTGGGGCCACGTGGAGCGATCCCAGCGCTTGCCTAAAGAAGATGGAGCCAGGCAGGCAGGCGCGGGGGAAGTGCCAGATCGGAGGAAGAGGCAGCGGATCGCCCCCCCCCCCGAAGGTACGTACCTTCGGACCATAAGACGCACACACTTTTCCCCCCACTTTTTTTTGGGGGGGGGAGTGCATCTTATAGTCCGAAAAATACGGTAGTTAAAAAGGTAAAACTTGAGCCAACATTTAGGAGGAGATCCGTGATCATATCTTCCAACACCTTGTTGACTGATAACTTAAATTCTCCCTTCACTTGAAGAATATCAGCTTGGATAGGGGTTTCTATCCAAGGAGGGAGTTAAACCACTAACACTGCAGCTTGTAACACCTGGACCCCATTCCAGATCACACACACACCCCACAGCTGCTTTTAAAAAAAAAGTAAAGGAAGGTACCTTAAATACATCACTTCTGATGCAGTCTTATCCAGAGTAACTCCATTCTAAGTCCACAGCAAGCAATTGACTTACATGGGAGGAACTCTGAAGAGTTATACCCTTACAGCAGGGGTGGGGAACCTCTGTCCTGAGGGCCATATGTGGCCCTCGAGGTCACTTGGTGTGGCCCTCGGGGATTGCTGGGCTGAACTGAGCTATGTGACAGCCTCCCAGGGGCCTGGCTGGCCAGCAAGGATCATGGGACCAAGCTGCACTTTGCAGCAGCCTCCCCAGGGCCAGGCAGGGATCACAGGGCCCAGATGTGCTATGCGGCAACCTCCCTGGGGCCTGGCTGGCTACTGTATCAGTTTGCATTTGATTATCCCAGATGGTGTGGCCTAATATCCTAATGAGTGTGTGACCTAATATGCTAATATTAGGGGATGTGGTCTAATATGCTACTGAGTTCCTGCTGGGCTTTTTCTACAAAAAAGCCCTGGACCTATGCATTTGCCTAGGGTGGCAGGCTGGGTGTGTGGGCCGGATTAGGCTCTCCCCACATGACTTCAAATAGAAAAAAAACAGTTATTTGCATTAATTTTGCTGTCCTGAATCATTCTCCCTCAGCGAAGTTGATAATTTAAGTTGATAATTTTTAATGGCCCACGAATGATGTTATAAATATCCATATGTCCCTTTGCAGAAAAAAGGTTTCCCACCCCTGCCTTACAGTAAAAACTGTTAATAAATAACAGGGTGGGAGTAAGAAATGTTAATAAGAGAAACAGAAGGAAAACTATTTGGGCAACCATTTTGTGTATGTTATGTGCTTCTGACTTATAGTGACTCTATGAATTAATGACCTCCAAAACATCCCATTAGCCTTGCTCAGGTCTTGCAAACTGAAGGCCATGGCAACCCATTTCACTTGTCTGTTTTAGGAAGGACTATAATATATTGTTGAACTCTGGCTGCAGTTTCCTTAGCAGCAGCCACACAGTGCTTACCATCATTCATCATGATTTGGATAATTTATATAATGTATATATGAGAACAAGCATCAGGAGCCAGTTGAGGCATTCAAAAATTTCTCCCCACCAAATTCCATCCCCCCCCCCCCCCACAAGTACTCCTTAAGTAGGGTTGCCAGCTCTGGGTTGGGAAATACCTGGAGATGTTTGGGGGTGGAGCCTGAGGAGGATGTGGTTTGGGGAGGGGAGGGACTCCAATGGGATAAAATGCCTTGCAGTCCACCTTCCAAAGCAGCCATTGTCACCAGGTGAACTGATCTCTCTCACCTGGAGACCAATTGTAATTGCAGTCAATCTCCAGCCACCATCTGGAGATTGGCAACCCTACACTTGGGAACATTTCACATGAAGATCATAAAGCACAGCCTGGGCTATCCCAAACATACATATAGCTTCCTGTGCTGCAACGGCTGAAAAATGAGGCCCTGGGACACTATCACTTAGTTTGTCCCAGGCCCGTAGCTACAGTGGAGCCTCCAGGGTTCTGGCCCCACCACTTAAACACCAAGGCAAGTGTCTCAGTCCCACTACTGGGGTAAGTGGGGGGCAGAAGAGATAGCAGCCGGCCCTCTGCCACGTTCCTCTGTGCTCCTTGCTGGAGGACTCCACACTGTGGTTGTTATGGGCAGCAGTGCCGGCCCACTGCTCCCTTGCCCAGCTCTTCCAGGATGCTCCTGGATTGGATGCACAAACACAAAACTCTTCCATGATGTCCTTGCATTGGGTACACAAGGCGCAGGCGGCACCACAGTCACCCACACAGCCACAGAGGACAGGCAGCAGGCCACGCAGTGTGGCGCAGCCTCAGCACCAGACGCTGGTAGCAATCCAGACCGCCTCGACCACCATGCTGCCCCACCCACACTGCATCAAGTCCCACCAGAGCACCACACTCCAGAGCCACATCATCCACCATCAACACAATGTTTCACTCAGCCAGAGGGGAAAGGCGCTCTTGGAGCTGGGCCTGCAGAGCCACTTGGAGGGAGTGGGAAGGTGCTGGCCTGGAGGGGAGTGCAGCAAAAATATTGACTGTGCCCCACTAAACCAGAAATCCTGGCTATGGCCCTGGTTTGTCCACCTATTTTTGTCCCTAGAGATCATCTTAGCATATATTGTGCCGTGTTAGGTCTAGTGTTCCCTCTAAGCTGAGGTAGTGTGAGCTTTTTTGTCTTTGCTCAGGAAAAATGGCCCCAGAGCAAATTAATGTATGCAATAGCTCACAGCTTTAATGCCAGTAGATCACAAAGTAAAATTTTTGCTCACAAGACTCCACAGCTTAGAGGAAATATTGGTTAGGTGTGAAGCTTTCATAAATTCAGATGAACATAATCAGTCTTTGGAATACCACAGAGTTTCAAGTTTTATGGGAGTTTTCTCTTTGTGAAGCAATGGCAAGGAGTGGATTCATCAAATAACTCTAAGTAGCAAATAGCCCATTCATTTTTCAACAATACTTTATTAGTGTTCATGATGTGTATATTCCCCATTGACTTCCAAAGTTGTTGTGAAAATGGAGCCACTGGATCTGGCATTACAGAAGCAGAACTGTGGCATAATGTTTCTGATTCACTGCCTACATCTGATGTCTCTTGACTCTTTGACCTCAATCCGGAGACAATTAAGGTCAAACAAGATGTGACTGAGATCTCGGTCTTTTAAAAGAAACCTGCAGCTGTGGAATCAGAGCTACATAAGATGGGGGTAAATTAAAGATGGATGAATTAATATCTTTCCTCTCCTGCAGTTGGGGTCCCACACTGGTTTTTGGCATTTAAAAAGTGTGGGGAGAAAGAGGTATCTTCTGTCTTTTTCTTTAAAATACTTTAACAGCTAGGGTTGCCAATCCCTAGGTGGGGACAGGGGATCCCCCAGTTTGAGCCCCCCCCCCGCTTCGGGGTCATCAGAAAGCAGGGGAGATGTCTGCTGGGCACTCCATTATTCCCTATGGAGACCGTAGGATATAATGGAGAATTGATCCATGGGGATCTAGGGCTCAGAGGGGGGGGGCTGTTGTTTGAGATAGAGGCACCAAATTTTTCACATAACATCCAGTGCCTCTCCCCAAAATACCCTGCAGGTTTCAAGAGGATTGGACCAGGGGGTCCAATTCTATGAGCCCCAAAAGAAGGTGGCCCTATCCTTCATTATTTCCTATGGAGGGAAGGCATTTAAAAGGTGTGCAGTTATGGCCAGAGTTCAATTATGTTTGTCACAACCTTGCTCCTGGCTCCACGCACACTCTCTTACGGCTCCACCCCCAAAGTCCCCAGATATTTCTTGAATTGGATTTGGCAACCCTAGTAACAGCACAGGGTGTGCACTGCTAATTTTGAAAACTGTATCAGTGTTGTATACCCCCTCTACCTTCCCTGTGCCCCTCCTCTGCAGTCCAAATTGGGCTCCCACCCAATTATAATTGCTCTTCAAAGGATGTTGGGAAGATCAGATTGCAGACCTCTATCTCATATGTTAGGACTTTCAGTCACACAACTTCTATTCAACAGGATGATTAGCTTGTTCCAGTGAGTCTTCAAAACCCAGCTAAATATGTCTTTATCTAGCCTTCTGTTTCACTCAGCCTTCTCTGCTGTTGTCTTGAAATTCTGTAACCTGTTAGGAATAATTTGAAATATCTCAGTGTATCAAGTTGTATTGTAGAAACTTGAGGCCCCTCCCAGTCACCAACTACCTTGGAGTGGGGGTGATGAGTATACTTTACAGGGGCCTCTAGTCTGGGGAGCGGTTGTGGAATGGCATGGGTGGATAGCCCAACACAGCCATATGGTCTGTTTATGTCAGTTCAGAATGATACATGAAAGGATATGTATGGGATGGGTGGGGGGGGGGGGGAAACATGACCAGTTTACATAGAAAATGATGCTAAGTCCTGGTCATAGAATGAAATTGTCCTAAAGCTGCAGTTTCAATAAATACACATTTGTGGTACTACAACTGTGTTCATTCATGGCTAGGGTGGCCAGACTGTCCCGGGCTCCCGGGAATGTCCCGGTTCTGGCCCCCTATTCCCGCCTCCCGGGCTGGCTATACCGGGACCATTTAGAGGTCCCGGTTTAGGCAGCCCCGGAGGCGGTGGGCCGCGGGCGCCGGCGGGGAAGGCGGCGAGTGAGGGAGGGAGCGTCCCTGCCGAAGCAGCCTGTCACTAATAACACAGGTCGAGATGCAGGACAGGAACCCGGAAGTGACCGACAGGCTGCTTCAGCGGGCTGCTGCGCCGGCCCCCTGGGCCCTACAACGATGGGACCGATGCCACAGGGACGGGCTCGAAACACTCTATAACCCCTCAAAAGAACAGCAGTCTAGCTCGCTTCCCCCGAGCCCTGCCGCCATAAGCCTCAAGGGGGCTCATTTTGCGGCATCTCCCGGCGGGAGGGTGGCACCCGCACGGGACACATATCAAATGAAAGAGGGGGCGCAGGGCTATCAGAAACAGCCGGCGGAGGGAGTCGGGAGACCACCCCACTGGGGGATCCACACCCCGAAAGTGATGAAGGTGGCGCAGATAGAGCCAACAGAGCAAACAGGACAAAATAAATAGGCTGCATTATGCAGCACAGTTGAGAAAGTGCCTTATCCCATATACTGATGAAGTATATACAGGATTTGAGAACAAAATTGTTTCCGGCGGTGATATTTGGGGGATTTTTGGGGACGTCACAGGAAGTGCTGTGAAGTCACTTCCTGTTTCCGGCAGTGGCATTTGGGGGAAATGGTGTCATTTGGGGGAAGTGATGTCACAGGAAGTGATGTCACTTCCCGTTTCTGGCAGGTGACGTGGGAAAATGATGTCACAGGAAGTGGTGTCACTTCCTGTTTCCGGCGGTGGCATGACATCACCGGAAGTGCCGTCACCGGAAGTGACGTCACTTCCTGTTTCCGGCGGCGCGCGCACACCCCTACCTCCCCCCCCCAAAAAAGGTGTCCCTGGCTGGCCTTCAGACATTATGGTCACCCTATTCATGGCCAAGGTTTGAAAACCTGATGTGCAACCTCAAGCATATGCTTGGGATGTAACATTTTTATTCCAGCTGTTTTTTCTTGTTATCATTTCAGTACTTCAGTGAATTAAGAGCAAGCTTGATAAACACTCAGCCTGCTGATAAACACGAAGTCCTTCAGCAGTGCTTTCAGAACCTCATGGAAGGTGTGGAACAGAACCTTCTGGTGAAGAACAGAGACAGGTGGGTCCAGCATGCAAGGGGGAGGCCAGAGGAGGGATAAAAACCGCTTATTGATAAAACAGCTGTGAAATACAGGTGTTTCTAGAAGACTATTTTACATCCTCCAGATTTGTTCCTCTAGAGAAGGCACTTTCCTCAAGGGGTCTTGAACCAGAGGAAGTCTCCTTCCACCAGAGGCAAGCACCTCCACTAGCAAGCAGATATACAAGATTGAATTCAGTTTGTCCATAATTATTATTGGATTATTTCATTCCCTGTTTAATGCTGCCTTTTTATATTCTTTAGGTCACTTTGAGTATCTTTTTATAGAACAGAGAAGCACACATTTATGAGTTGTTGTGCAGAATTCAGGTGTTCACACTAGTTGCATCATCCTCGTGAAAGGTCTAGCACTTCAGACAACACTGTGTATTAGTTGCTTGCCAGTCCATTATATAAAGAAAGAAATCCACAGATTTACAAAGTCTTGAAAGGTCCTGGGGCATATAATGAGAGGGGTCTGAGCTTAAAACAGGCTTTATGTTTTGTAAAGCAAATCAACAATGACTTGTAATTAAAGTCACAATGGTTGTTACACATCTCTCTATTCAGTCTGAGATAAGCTTTTGTTTGGGGCTGGTTTCACTGTCAAATTTTCCACCACAAGGGGGAATGTTTACATAAAACATTATGGTAGAGAGGAGGAAAGACACTTCATCTGTCATTCTGGCCTAAGCTGCTCCATGCATATTTTCTGCCACTGGGGAAAAAGCATAATAACCTCGGAGTCACTGCATAAGGTACTTTATGTTACGGAAGTGTCATGGTTTCTGCTTTCACATGGTGGCCTTACATGCCATTCTGGAAGCTCACATCTAGACCATATGGTCACTTCCCATATCAGCATTTCCTGTAGCCCTGTAACAAGCTTCAATGTTGGCATGGTTCTCCATCTTCTCATGCAGTCCGCCACTCCTGTGTGAGAGGTTTTGTACATCTCATCACTCACCACTGCCACTACAGAAGAAAGATGTGAGATGGTTATGGGGGAAGCAGCAGCACAGAAGGTTGTCAGGTGGGGCTTTATTAAGTGGGCATTGCTAGATAAACAGGAGTTCCATTACACATTATACCTGGGATGGCCAAACTGAGGCTTGGGAGCCATGTATGGCTCTTTCACACATATTGTGTGGCTCTCAAAGTGGAGGTCATCATCAGAGAGCCTGTGTTGTGTGCCTGCCACGTTCTGAAGCCTGCCATGTTCTGGACACCTTCTCTGTGTTTAGTGCTGTAGGAATGATCCATTTTTGAAGTGATGAGTAGGGAATTCCTCTTCAAGGAAGGGTGAACAGGAAACGGTAGCAAATGCTGGTGTTACTGTCAGAGGCTTCCTTTGCACCCACTTTTATGAATTCCAACTTGTTAATGTTATGAAGCTTGTTATAACTGCTGTTGGGAAATATGAAAGAACTGATACAAAATCATAAGGCACTTTTCTTCAATGGAATCAGCACAAGCACTAGCACTTTAATCCATCCTGCAGGAGCAGGGGGGGGGGAGTTAACTGAAGTCTGAAATAAGCTATTGAAGTTTGAAACCCTCATGCTTACAAGGGCCTGAATGGACTGGGACTTTGGTTGTTATAATTTATGTTTGACTGTTTATAATTTACTGTGATAATAATGAAATATATGTAGTATTGAGATTAAAAAATTATTCTTCGGGCTGTTTCACTTTCAAGAGAGTTTTTGAGCTAGTTTTAACAGTAGCAACTTCTAATGTTTGGGACTTTGTTAATCTTCCACAGTTTTTTTTTTGTTTGTCCTTGCTTCTTTCTGTGGTTCTCTAGTGTTCTGAGCACTGGCAGCCTTGGAATGCCTTCACCACAAAAATCCACTCAATGCCAGGGAAAGATGGTTTTATTCTCTCATACCTTTTAGGATCCCACCCCCGCACAGTTGGCCTCAGCTACTTACTCACTTTCTTACTTATTGAACTCTCTTTCTTTGTCCTCTACTCCTTTTCTGCATAAGACTGCTCTTCAAAGCTTCCCTCCCCCCTAGTAATATGCAAGTAACTTTGTCTTTGTAAGTAGATTGCCTCTCCCACCAGTTCCCATCCATATGTCTTATCAGTAAGCCAAGAAAGTATGGGAACTAGGAGATGTTGTAGTGACCAAATGAATAGTTGATAATACCCTTTGAACCTTCTTTGCAATTCACATCTGTATGTTATGCTTTTGAAGCTATCTACTATTGTGCCTTTGAAGTAGCCTTTAAGATTCCATGACGTGTGAAACTATGTATCACTTCCAAGGTATCGTTCCTTGGAGCAAGTATTGGATTATCAATAAATCAAGTCTTTGAATTAAACAAAAGCTTGGTTATTTGAAATACCGATGCTTGACAGGGACTTAAAACTTTGCTTCTGATTTAAAATCAGCATAATTGATGCTGGTAGAAATCTGGATCCAACATATAACTATGGCTATAGCTCACTACCACCACCACAAATGGGTGATTCCAGAATTATCAAACTTCATATAAGCTATATAGTCTTTCCATTTTCACTGTGTGTTATTTTTTTTAAAAAAAAATACATCTATACCCCACCTTTCACCCCAATGGGGACCCATCATTCTTCTCTCCTTAAAACAACCCTGTGAGGTAGGCTAGGTTAAGGGTTATGGGATTGGCTCAAGAGCACACAGCCAGCTTCCCTGGCAGAATGGGAAATGGAACCTGCATCATGCTGACCCTAGCCCATCACTCTAGCCACTAGACTGCACTGGCTCTCTGGTTTTGCAAAACCTGTTTGATCAAAGTAACTATTGCTGTGCCCCATGGAAAGTGACTCGAAAGCACCTCCATCTGTCTTAAAGGACTTATATGAAGTGGGTTGAAGAGTGGAGAAGAAACACTTTAATTGGAATTGGGCTAGTAGATAGAAACTGAGTTTAGAGCTATGTCTTATTATCTCCTAGACAATTTTTCTGCTCCCCCTTCATATTTTTTTAAAAGGAAAATGTTTTTAGAGGTTAGGGCCCTAACGAATGGTAAATGGTATGTACACACAGCTGTTCCAGGAGAGAAGGCCATAGTTAACCCTTCAACTGTACTCACTTTTTACTAATCAAAACCAGGCCCTGCAAGCTCATATGAATATTTTAAGGGGGGGGGACATCTCTCCCCCCCCCCCATTTTGTCAACAACCATGCAGGGAGCCAGGTTCCACGGAACAAAACTAAATGGGGGTTGAATGGTTTGATGCTGTCTTCTCTCACCCTGAAGTCCAAATTATATACACATTTTACCTTTTACAGACTACAAGGTAAAGATCTGCTTTGGTCATTAAGCTCAAATAATAATACTTCTCAAAAAGCTCTTTAACGGATAGTAAGAGGAAATTCCAGTGCAACACTAGGATGTGATTTCATGCTTTAAAGGAGTACTTTTTTATTTTATAACTTTCCCTTGCTGACAGTGGATTTCATTTTTTATTTTGGAATTCTTGCAGCTCTGGTACATCAGAGTATACAGAAGTTTATTTGTACGTATTATTTTTTAATTGCATTAACTGAAATTGTTTGGGGTCATCTTGAATGCAGATTCACCCAGAATGTGTCTATCTTCCGCCGAGATATGGCTGAAATGCTGCACTGCGAAGGAACCTCAGAACCCAGCAGCTTAGAAATGATGAGTTGATGTGGATGTTGAAATTTCCTGAATGATGACGGAGAGAGTTGGAAGGTTGTGTCATCACACCATGCTGTTAGTTTGAGTTTGGCTTTCATAGAAAATATTTTGAGTAACTTTTGCCTTTTTTATAGCCCTGGCTTAAATGTAATAATTTGTAATGCTGGGAACAATGTAAAAAAACAAATGTGACCTAAAGAACCATTTTGAATTTCCTTAGTCTGATCTCTCATCTCTTTTCTCAAATACATGATGCTGAAATAGTACTTAACCAAAGAGTAAAATAAAACATGTATTTTCTTTCTGAAATTGTTTGGGGGAATTTTTTCAACTTTTGCAATCGAGCAAATAAACCATTTATCTGATTTTTTTTTTAAGAAATGTGATGTCTGATTATTTCTGTCATCATCTGCTTGATAGTCAAACCCTCTGAATGAACAGGAGGCTTAATTGTAAAACAACATGGCTGTATATAAAGGTTTTTAATGTCTTTCATCTTAAGCAGAAGAAGAAGGATCACCAAGCAGAAACACCCACATTTCACATGTCCCAAGCAACACCAATTAAGTACAATGCATTCTTTGCCTGTGCCTCTTCTACCCCCTAACAGGGTTTAATCCAGGTATAGAATCCCAGGTTATAAGGGAGTTACTCTCTTAACAGCTGTGAGTCATAAGTATGGAGACAACATTAGTAGGTACCAACCTCCTCATGGTCCCTGCCTGACAACAGTGGTGCTTGAATCTTCCCTACTGGCCGACTGTGTACCTGTTGTCTTCCCCCACACTTCTGATATCAGAGGATGTAAACTGGCCCACTAGATGATATTGAAGGGTGATCTGCAACTTTAGGTATGGTGATATTAATGTGTGGTTGCCTTTTGTGAAAGCATCTACAGGAAGGAGGGCCTGTGCATTCTGCAGTTCAAGCCTCTTCCCTCCCATTATGAGTTGTTAGATCCCACCAGGATCTACACTTAGAAGAGTCACACTTTTCTGTTGAAGCCAGTGGGATTGGAAAGATGTGATTATGATTCAGACATTGGAATGGGCAGGTTGAAAGGGTCTGCTGAATGTTTCCCTAACTACGGTTGCCTTCAAGACGGAGTGGGAGATGTCTTTAATAAAGGCTTAGTGTAGGGAAATGGACAGGTAAAGCTTTTCATGGCATGGAGATAGATAACATCAGCTTGTGAATAACATTCCATTAAGCCTATATTAAAGGGACAGAACATTTCTTTCTGCAGATTGTTGTCCCTAACCCAAACATTGCCCCTCACACACAGTTTTTATTGTGGTAGAGCTCCAAGACTATGTCAAAGAAGCCTACATCTGCACTTTGAATATTCCCAGCACCTGCTTTATAGCAATTTGGCATGGGCCACATTCCAACTGATGAGTTCTCCCACCATAACAGCTAGTTTGAAACCTAATGAGACACTGCAATCATAATGATACAAATCAAGATGTGTCCTAAGGGCCACTTCACATATTATATTTTGGTACGCTTAACATTTATTTGGGATGCTGGTGTGCCCCCTTACATCCATATGAGTCTTCAAAGACAGCTAACAAATCTAATTTATGACCAATCAAAATATACAATAAAAATGTAAAGCTATCAAATCAGTATATCAACAGTCTCAGAGACCATTAAACTGCCATCCAGTTTGCTTAATTTAGTTAAGAGGTCTTCTGCAATAAGGAAATATTTAGATTGTACTGGAAGGTCCCTAAGCAGGGCATTAATATCACCTCCTAAGGGAAATAATTCTATAACTAGGGGTCAATGGCTACAAAAGCTATCCTGCTAGGGTTGCCAGGTCTGCATTGGGAAATTCTTGGAGATTTTTTTGGGGGGAGGGTGCCTGAAAAAGATGGAATTTTGGGAGGGATGTGATGCCATTAAGTCCTTGCTCCAAAGCTGCCTCCAAGAAAACAGATCTTCAGATACTGGTAGCCCTACCTCTTGTGGGACCTAGCCAGTTGGACTTCTGGTTAAGAAAGTTGCTGCAGGAAGGCACTATACAATAACTTCAGAATTTGGGCAAGTTAGTGTAAGGTGGTTTTGAGGTATGGTGGACTCTTAAACCATTTAGGGCTTTAAGATGCCAAAACTATGACCTTGAGTGAAACCTGGACAGAAATTGGTATTCAGCATAACCAAACAAGCACTACTTTTGCCAGTGTCTTCCCCAGCTGTAGTTTCTAGACCATCTTCAAGGACAGCCCTACATCTAGAGAACATTGCAGTAATCTAGTGATGGCTGTATGTTAAAATGTCATGGAAATGTGGCATATCCATCATGGAGCCAGGATTGGCTGCATTTCCTTTTTGAGTGTACACTTAGATGCAAGACTGGCTTGCCATTTTATATTAGAGATGTATTGATTGGCTTGCCATGTTATGACATGTGAGATGTAATGATTCATTTTTAATACTTGTTTTTTGGAACACTTTTTTTTCCCGCAGCACAGAAATCTAAAAATAAATATTATTTGCCATATTAATCTGTGATGGAAAATATGCATTAAATTCAGAGGCGTAGAGTGGCAATAATTGGAGTCAAGTCTTAAGCTTATCAAAAGAAATAAAGTTTACTAGAAAACATCAGGAGAGGGTACTTGGGGTATGAAAGAAAAACAATTTAGCAGACCAGCTACTCTAACTATGTCTGTTCTCTACATGGCTACATTATACAACCCTTTGTCTAGCTTCTTGTTCCCAGAAAGCAGTTGCAAACAGGAAGACAGGCTATTCAGCTTGCATATAAGATCAAAGCATTTCACACCTAACATCCCTTCTGACCAATGTTGTGTTTGTACGCTTCCCGGGTTTAGAAGACTCGGTTTACGATTGGGTTTAGGTTAAAATACATCATTTCCTCTTTCAGGTAAACAGTTAACTCTATAATGTCTGAAATGTGCATAGCTTGTATTCCAACAATCTGACATATACAGCTTGCCTAAAGGACATACAGATTTTAAATAGCCTGAAGTACAGCAAGTAAAAGAATCATGGAAAACTGTTCACCACACGGCCCCACCCACTCAATGCTGAATTCCACCATTAACATAAGAACAAAATGAACACTTTTGCTTCATTTGGATAGTGTCTTCTGGTCCTGTGTCTCAGCTCATAGGACTGTGCCACTATTTTAAACTATTTTAAAAGCTCCAGGTTTTCTTGGAGGAAACTGATATCCTGAATCCCTTCCAGTCTGGCTTCCGCCCTTCCCATGGGACGGAGACAGTGCTAGTTGCCCTGGTGGATGATCTCCAGAGACATCTGGATTGTGGCGGATCAGCGCTGCTGATACTTTTAGACCTATCGGCAGCGTTTGATATAGTCAACCATGAGTTGTTGGCCCACCACCTCGCCGCCAGCCTTATGGTGGCTGACCTCCTTTCTCCTTGGTCAGGGACAGAGGATGGCTCTCAGGGGGGAATTGTCCCAGCGACACTCACTTGAATGTGGTGTGCCACAGGCAATGCTGGCCCAAGGGCACATGGTGCCCCAGGCACATGCCCCCCACCACCGTCCCCCTGCCACTGCCCCCCGCAGCGCCGCAACACAGCGCCACACTCTGTCACACACCCCCTGAGAGCACCATGCTTAGGCTCCATGCCCGCCCACCCCCTCCTTCCCTTCCCTTTCTGTCACCCACCCCCCCATGCAATCAGAGCATGCCACACCTGGGCCATAGCAGCCACAACATGGCGTGTATGTTATCTTACAAAGAACACGCTGCAGGTTTCTTCCCACTCCTTTCCAGAACCAAATGGAGGGGGAGCCAAGCCTCCTCCAGCACATTCTTCAAAAGATAAGATGTACGCAGCATCACAGCCGACAGGGCCAGGTCGCGGCACGTTCTGATCACGCGAGGGAAAGGCAAAGGGACTGGAAGGGACAGGAAAGGAGGGGCGGGCAGTGGCAGCAGGCAGGCAGAGGAGGCAGGCAAACTAGACACTTGCCTGGGGCACTGGAAGGGAGGGGAAACCCAATTCTGCGCACCCACTATCCTGGCACCCTAGGCAACCACCTAGTTTGCCTAGTGGGCGAGCCACCCCTGGCCACAGGGGGCAATCTTTTCCCCAATGCTATTTGATATCTATATTCACCCCTTTGCCCAGGTGGTCCAGAGATATGGGCTGGGTTGTCACCAGTATGCTGATAACACCCAGCTCTATCTGCTTATGGATGGCCATCCGGACTCCGCCCCTGATGAACTGGGTGAGGCTTTGCAAGCCATGACTGGTTGGTTGCACCAGAGTCAACTGAAGTTAAATCCATCTAAGACAGAAATCCTGTGTCTGGATCAGGGGAGGGTAGGAAGTGGGATCAGGCTCCCGGCCCTCGATGGTACTCAATTAGTGCCATCGACAGAGATAAAGACCTTGGATATTCCTGGATATCTCTTTATCTATGGAGGCCCAGGTTGCCGCCACTACAAGGGCTGCTTTTTTCCATCCTAGGCGGGCCCAACAGTTGGCTCCCTACCTCACCCCCTGTGATCTAGCCACAGTGATTTATGCAACACTCACCTCCAGATTGGACTAATGTAATTCTCTCTATGTGGGGCTACCCTTGATCCTGCTCCGGAAACTCCAGCAGGTGCAGAATGCTGCAGCCTGGTTATTAGCATTGAGGCCTATCCGGACACAGATGCATCCAGTGCTGCACAAACTGCACTGGCTATCCCTGGAGTATCTGATCTGTTTCAAGGTGTTGGCCCTTACCTTTAAGGCCCCTGAGAACCAGTTTGGTGTAGTGGTTAAGTGTGCGGACTCTTATCTGGGAAAACTGGGTTTGATTCTCCACTCCTCCACTTGCACTTGCTGGAATGGCCTTGTGTCAGCCATAGCTATCACAGAGGTTGTCCTTGAAAGGGCAGCTGCTGAGAGAGCCGTCTCAGCCCCACCCACCTCACAGGGTGTCTGTTTCGGGGGAGGAAGATAAAGGAGATTGTGAGCTGCTCTGGGACTCTGAGATTCAGAGCGGAGGGCATGATATAAATCCAACATCATCTTCTTCTTTATGACCTGGGGCCTGCATATCTCTGGGACTGCCCCTTCCCATACAAGCACCCCCCCCCGCCCCCTGGGCCCTGAGGGCAGCTGCACAACATTTTCTTGTGATCCCTGGTTCTAAGGATGCCCGACTGGCTTCAACACGGTCCTGGGCCTTTTCGGTCTGGGTCCCCACCTAGTGGAATGAGCTCCCACTGGAGAGCCAGGCCCTGCAGAACTTGTCCAAGTCATCTCTTCCCCCAGAACCATCTAGGTGCTTAAGTTATTTTGGGTACTATTTTGCTAATTCTGTGATTCTGTAATTTTACAGATTTTGTAATTATGATATTGTCTAGTCTGGATGTGGTTTGTTTAATATTTCTGTAAGGTTTTTAATGTTGTTAGCCACCCAGAGCCCACTTGCAGGATAGGGCAGGGTATAAATCGAAAAATTACATTAAATTAAATTAAACCTTGAAAAGCTCACAAAGCCATCATGATTTTAAGTGTACAAATTAAAATGTGTCAAAAGTTGCTACTTGGTTACTTTTAACAAAGCGAAGGGTAGGAAGATCCTTACAAAATGCTCCTGTCTCAAAAAAGGAATCTGCATTTTTGTCCTTTGAGTTTGTCTCCAGCTTGTTTCAAAAGGTTTTGTCTTTCCATCCCTTTGACCATTTCTGGCTGCTGAGCAAAATCATTTCTGTGATCTGGAAAATCTGTACTTTTATACAGAAAGACTGTGAAAAAAACTTAAGATGTGCCTTGTTGTATTATGGGGTGAGACTTGAGTTTCTTGCCTATCTTCAGCCTGTGTTGGCATTGTTGGTTTACACTAGCTTCTTTCTTGCAAGCCAAAGTTTGGCATATTGAAAAAGCTTAGCCTCAT
Source organism: Heteronotia binoei (assembly GCF_032191835.1). Lineage (NCBI taxonomy): Eukaryota > Metazoa > Chordata > Lepidosauria > Squamata > Gekkonidae > Heteronotia > Heteronotia binoei. The sequence goes on from NC_083223.1 coordinate 26,729,800, forward strand.
AGCACTTTGGATTTAAGGCCATTTCCTTATCTAAGACTACTGGCTCCCTGGAGCATTGTAATCCATCTTCAAGAATCATTTGAACACCTCTTATAACTTCCAGATAAACAAAGATTACATGTCTCCACCCCTCCTTTAAACTTGGCCAGCTCGATATACATATTTTGGGCAGTTTCTCAATCTTTGTTTAGAGCTGAGATATATGTCAGAGTCCACATAAATATGCCTGCCCATGGCTCAGAGTGGTAAAGCAGCATTACTGTGGTCTGAACTCTCTGCTCACGACCTGAGTTCAATTCCAGCGGAAGTTGGATTCAGGTAGCCGGCTCAGGTTGACTCAGCCTTCCATCTTTCCAAGGTCAGTAAAATGAGTACCCAGCTTGCTGGGGGGGGGAGTGTAAAAGACTGGGGAGGGCAATGGCAAATCACCATGTAAAAAGTCTGCCGTGAAAACGTTGTGAAAGCAACGTCACCCCAGAGTCGGAAATGACTGGTGCTTGCACAGGGGACCTTTCCTTTCCTTCAGGTATAGAAGAACTTTGTCTGAAATGACAGTTCCAACTGCTGCTTCCTTTTTTTTTCTGTGTGCCAACATTAGAAAACTCCAGGATTCAATCCTTTTAACATAACTCTGTATCATTACCCCCTACCCAAAGTGTTTTGGTGCCCTACTTTACAAAAGCTTTGTTCCTGTGCCCTATTTTCTCCCATAGCTATGGGCCAGGCATGAACATAATGGACAGAATATAATTGGAATGGGGAATATTCTAAAAGCAAACCGGAACTAGGCCAGAGTAGATGCCTTTTGAATGGGTATCTGGCAGATTAGCAGTGTAATCCCAAACAGAGCTGCATCCTTCTAACCTCTGCTGCTGTGGATAGACTTAGAGGGGTTAACTCCTCTTAGGACTGCACTGTATATTACTGCTATGAATTGAACAAATTAAGGCATCCCTTTTGAGAATAGACCCAAGTCTTCTCACAAAATTATCTTCTTGTCAGGAACTGAAATCAGAGATCCACAAGGCCTTCACATGAAGAAATATCAAAGTCTTATTTATTGATTATCTTTCCTTTCACAGGCTAATCACTCAGAATACTCAACCCATCATTCAGGAATAAGGCCAGGGGGTGTGGCCTAATATGCAAATGAGTTCCTGCTGGGCTTTTTCTTTTTTTAAAAAGCCCTGAATAAAGCTAACAGTTTGGGAGCTTATTCCTGATAGGGAGGAAGAGGAAGTTTTTATACCCAGCTTTTCTCTACTTTAAGGAGTCCCAAAGCAGCTTACAGTCACCTTCCCTCTCCCCACAACAGGCACCTTGTGAGGTAGGTGGAGCAGAGAGAACACTGAGACAGCTGTGAATGGCCCAAGATCCCCCAGCAGGCTTCATGTGAAGGACTGGGGAATCAAACCCTACTCTCCAGATTAGATTCCACTGCTCTTAACCACTATTCCATGCTGGATCAGGAAGTTGCATTTAAATGACTGGCTTCTAAAACAGAGATTGGAGATGCTGAGGGGAGGAGGAAAAGTATGTGTGTGTGTGTGTGAGAGAGAGAGAGAGAGAGAGAGAGAGAGAGAGAGAGAGAGAAAGAGAGAGAGAGATGGAATAGAAACCCACAGATGGAACATTATTTATTCCTCAGTGAGGGAAAGGAATAAGGATGACTTGGAGCACTCTTGGGCCCAACTCTCTCTCTCTCTCTCAAATCACAGCTGATTTATACCCCGCAGGGTTTCCAAGGCAAGAGGTGTTCAGGTGATTTGCCACTGCCTGCCTCCACATCAGCCCTGCTTAACTTCTGACATCTGGGGGGGATACAGAAAAGTTAGGTGGAGACAGAAATGAATGAGAAATGTGGGGAAAAGAGAGATAACTTAAGAGAGGGGAAGGTTGTTTTATCTTACTGCAGCACCCTAATTATTGCTTTGCAAGATCTGGCTGAGCTGGGTGCAAGAAAAGGGGAGAGAAAGGCTAGGCTAGAAGTATCAAAGTCATTTGTTATGAGGGCTGGAGCTGACATAAATGTTCCAGTGCATCACTTTCCTGTGCCCCTTCCACCTGCTATTGCCCTGCAAGCCTGGAGATTGGGGCTTGGAGGACAAGAGCAGAGGGCTTAGAAAGAGTGGGCACTATGCGTGCTTGCCCTGCAAGCTGTGAATTCATGGCTGAGTGGGGTAGGTGCTCATGGTGCCTGTGGGGCCACAGAGGACTGGTTGGCATCAGGGAAAGCCCCCAAAATGGGGGGGGGTCTCCTGCCCCTCGCTGGGGACTGCCATCCCTATATCAGCACAATCTGTTAAGGGAGTCTGGTTGAGTCTTGGAGAAAGCCAGGGCTGCTTAGTTGATCCTAGAGCTTTTTGCTATGCTCAGTCTCAAAAATACATGGGAAGACATTTGGCTGGAGGCAGCAGGATGACACTGGCTTTGAGGGCCCTCTTCAAAGGCCTTCATAGAATCATAGAGTTAGAAGGAACCTCTAGGGTCATCTAGTCCAACCCCCTGCATAATGCAGGAAACTCACAACTTCCTTAACCTGAGCCCAAGGCTGACCACAACTCCCCACCCCTTGGTGCACCACAGGAAAGAAGCAGCCTGAAGAGGTGCTTGGCATTCAGCAACTCTCTCTGATTACGGGGTGCTTGTGCACACACTCAGAGGAACCCACTGTCTCTGAAATAACTTCATCCATTTCTTGTAATTTACCACTTTATAGTTCTCATGTAATTCAGGTTAGGAATGAGATAGGATAAACATGATGCTATCTCAGCCTCCAGACAAAGAGACCGGTGTGGTCCTGAAGTCCTTTGAAAAGCAGGAGGCCACATTAGAAGTCACCACTTTCCAGATGATAGTTCTTTACACCTTTTTGAGTGGCAGAGACCCACAGCTCATTGAAGATGTATGGATATATGAAGCTGCCTTATACCAAATCCGACTAACAGCAATACAACCATGGAATAATTATTCTCTATATTGAAACATCATAAACATCACATTCAATTGACATTCACAATATGCAATAATTCTTAAATATAAATCACACTATTATCATAATTAAGGTACACAGTTCATAAAGTTCCCTGAAGATAAAAATATTCAGAATTTGTCCCAATCAAGACTTCCAGAAGATTCAAATATGATCTCCCAGCTCCTGTGGGTTGATTTGAAGTGCTAGTGTTAGTGCTGATTCCATTGACAAAAGTTTCCTGTCCTTAAGGATTTTTCTTGTAGTTCCCAGTCATTGCTTTCAACGTCATAAATATCCAGGGTACAAAATTCATGTAAACAAAGTGTGGATCACAACAGCCTCTAATGGAAACGCCAGCCTATGATACTGTTTCTAATAAGCTCTTTATTCAAGAGGCATCGCCCACACATCTGAAAATACAAAAACACACAATACAGAATCACACAATACAAACCATACAATCATAAATTCTCATTCAAATAACATTTTGTCTCAAAAGCTCAGACTCACCACCTTCTAATGGACCACTCTCACCAGCACCATTCATGGAGAAATTTTCTCAGACATACTCATACACCACCCAACCTATATACCTCAACTCAACTTCAGTGGTGTGATTGCTTAAAGATATAGTCTACAAAAGACTAACAGACACCACTCATGCATATTTACAAATAGCTTGACAAGTCCATTACAGAATTTAGACCCGAGGGTGCTAGCTTGAAAATCTAGAACGCCTCTATCCTAAGGAGAATCTTTTGGACATCACTCTGTGCCCTCATAGACCCTTGGTATTTAAAAAGAATGCACAATTTCATACCATCTTCTGTATGATGGTGGGAAACAAAATGTTAAGTGAGTAGCACTTCCATATTTTTCAGACAAACTCTCAATGGTGTTCAAAAACCCTTTATCTGTCTAGTGATATTTCCAGTGTACAGTTTTCCACCTCCACAGATCACAGCATATACCACATTGCAGGTAGAACATGTACTAAAGAATTTTAGTACCCACTGGAAAGTCAATTCCTTCCAAATGATAGATGTTTACATTTTTGGGGCTCCCTGTGGACCAGTGACAAAAGAGGACCACTGAGTTAACCAGCCAAGGACTACATGGGTGCTTATCCCTCCTCCTTTTTTTGTTCTTCTTATTCTGGAGGAGACTTCCTTTAACTCTGAAAAAAGACCCTGCTGCTAGAACTTCTAGCTCACAGCAATCTTCCACCTGATTCCAAAGAGCAGTCCCGGAATTCACTAATGGCCAGATGCTTGCAGACTTGCAATGTGGGCTCTAACTGTTGTCTGCAAGAGGTTTGTTTCCTTTAATTTTTAATTTTTATTTTTAAAAGTGTTTTTTTTAAAAAAAAATCATGGAGTCTGCAACCTTGTTGTGTTGCCTTTTCCACCCTGGCAGTTACTCAGTATTGCTACTCTTACGCCTATAATGGTGTATCCTTAATAGCTTGTATTTTACTAGGTTAATTTGCATTAGTTGTGAATGTTGATAATTTTTAGGTTTCATTATTTCACCAAGTATAATATTCTGCAGGAACAGCACTGTTTCCAGTTCCAGAATGGCTGGCTGTAGAAAATACTGAAGGAACAAACTCTAACTATAACCAGTGTTCCCTCTAAACTGAGTTAGGTGTGAGCTAGCTCACGTTTTTTTAGCTTCCTGCTGAAACATTCTGGTCAATTGCCCTTTCATCACACCCTCTCCAGCCTAGAAAAAGCAGCTCTCCAGCAGCCCTGGCCCCACTCAATGCATAGCAGCCAAGAAGGTCAGAGCGCCTGCTCTGGCTGCAACGCCACTGAGGATGTTCTCCGCAGCTGAGAACAAAACGTCTGGAAGGAAAACTTTCTCCAGTAGAACATGGCACTTGAGCCTGAAAGATTCTACAAACCCTAATGATGTTACCAGCCGTGAAAACCTGAAAGCTTTGATTCTGGTCTTAGCTCAGGAAAAATGGCTCCAGAGCAAACTAATTTATGCAGTAGCTTACAACTTTAATGTCAGTAGCTCACAAAGTAGAATTTTTACTCACAAGACTCCATAGAGGGATTATTGCTCATAACATGTAGTAAGGTCAGCATTTTGGTGGTTTAAGCATTTACTTCATGTTGCCCCCCATTTTCTTCCTGGGGGAACCAGGCAGATTGGTCACTTTGCACTCATCCATGTGGCCCTCACATGTGGTAAGGGATCTACTGCTGGTCCTGGGTCGCTGGGTAGGTTTCCATGTTGGGTGAGGATTTGGGCTGAGTCCTCCCCAATCCATGTCTGACACAATAAGATCTGGCAAACATGCATGAGGTCAATCTCATTAGGGCTTATGTTAGTGGACCTCTAATGACTAATCTGCTCACAGTCTGAGTTCAATCCCGGCAGAAGCTGGGTTCAGGTAACTGGCTCAAGGTTGACTCAGCCTTCCATCCTTCCAAGGTCAGTAAAATGAGTATCCACCTTGCTGGGAGGGGGGGGAGTGTAGATGACTGGGGAAGGCAATGGCAAACCATCCCATTAAAAAAAAGTCTGCTGTGAAAACGTTGTGAAAGCAACGTCACCCCAGAGTTGGAAACGACTGGTGTTTGCACACCTTTATCCTTTTAATGACTAATCTATAGTCTCCCACCTTTTTTGCCAGTTCATCCTTATTGTTTCCACTTATGGGGCTTTTATGCTCCAGTGCTGCTGGTACATGAATAAAGCTATGCCCTGCAGGGTGGGGGGAGGTAGGAATAGTGGTTTCCACCACTCCCAGCCCCAAATACCAGCCCTCTGCTCTCCAAGGAGGGTTGGAGAAGGTGCTGACAGCAGTTGGGCTGTCAGTTGCACCCAGTGTCCCTAGCCTATGCTACACTAAGACCTGAGGAACCTGCAGTTAATAGAGTTGTGGCTGATTCCTCCCAGCACTGTGTATCTATGTCGTCTTCTCTCCCTCTTTCCCAAGGGCTGGTCCTCACTCCAGGCACAATGGCAAGGTGGCTGAAATGTAAGACACTTCAGCAGTCCCATCCTAGGTAGAGTTTCCACCCTTCTTAGCCCTTGGACGTAGCAGTTTGTAACTCTGCTCAAGATTGCACTTGTGTGTCTCTGGAGAGCTAACAAAGAACTGCTGCCTTGCAGAAGTGCCCCTCTGCTTCCACTGACGCTCTACTTATATGTAAATAAATTTGCAAATAAAATGCTAGAAGTGTCCCATGTTCATTCAAAGGAAGCCGAACTCAGGTAGCTGTGCTATAGAACACAACTTAAATGAGTGCAGGCTGCTGACTCCTCTGCCTGGTTGTCTGTAGCCCAGTGAATTCTGTGTTGCTCAGCTTAAAAAATAGAGGAAGAAAGAAGATGGATAGGGGCAAATCTGTTCCAGAAAAATGTTCTCTGGTATTACTGTTTTCCTGCTTGCATAAGAATGCTTCCAAGAAATTTCAGCAGCTTACAGCAGATATGCACTTCACAAAAAATAATTCCTCTGACTTTTTAATGTTTTATTGTGGTGTGTGTTTATGGTGACAGCAAACCTTTCAAAGTATAGAGAAATACCACGTTTCCTTGGCGTATTAAAAAATAATGGAGGTGTAGATTTTATGTACCTTAGTTTAGATTGCTGTTAAGAGCGTTTCTTTTGACAACATTCTTTTCTGAGGTTTTACAGAAAAGTGTAATAAAATATGTAAGTTACATTTCGACAAACAAAAGCCCCATAACATAAGTTATTTATAAGCGTGAGATCTAAACAGTATCACGATAAATAAACTCTAATGGATACCTGCACCATCCGCCCTAATGTAATTTGCCCAACAAAACTGTTGAAACAAAGTTATATTTAGTAGGGACAAAAATCTGGCAAGGACTGAGCATTGTTGTATAAAATACAAACAATAAAACGGAGCTGAGAAGGAAGACTGCTCACTTCTCTGTCAAATCTGCGCACCCAGAAACAGCAGTAATGTACTTTGCCTCTTAAAGGAGACACTGGCTTGGTAGAACACAGTTGTGGAGATCTAAAGTGAAAAGACACCCTGATATCCCTGGCTGGCACCAAGGAAGCAAATGCAAAATTTTGGGGGGATGGGGGGGAGCTCACTGATAAGACTCAGTAGACTCGCTTCTGCCTTGATGCCTCTCTATTTTTTCTTACTTTCTAATTTATCTCTCTATAAAAGCCTCCATTGCAATGCTATTAGCTACTTGCCCACTTTTCAAAAGCTAATAAGTTATAGTGAAGGCTCCAACCCACCTTGGCTTGCTAGATGGAGGGATTTGTGGGTGTGGAAGTCAATGATTGATGTTGGTCTGTCTCTGATAGAGAGCCAGCATAGTGTAGTGGTTGAAAGCAGCAGAGTGTAATCTGGAGAACCGGGTTCGATTCCCCATTCCTTTGCATGATGCCTGCTGGGTAACCTTAGGCCAGTCACAGTTCTCTCACTCTCACCTACTTCACAAGGTGCTTGTTGTGGGGAGAGGAAGGTAAGGTGATTGTAAGCTGCTTAGAGACTCCTGGCAGTAAAGAAAAGTGGGGTACAAAACCCAACTCTTCTTAGTTGTACATCTCAGACACAAGTTGACCTGCTTCCACATGGGCTGCTTCCAAAAGGAGATTTTGCTACAATTTCACTTTTACACTGGAATGGATTTCTTTCTGGTGCTTCTGCATCACACTGTCCACTAACCATCTACTTTCTGTATTCCACTGGATGTGCTACAGTTTTTCCTGACCCTTGTATGGAGAAATACATTGTAACTTGAAGATAGGGCTGTACAGCTTTATTGTTAAAAAATTTATTTCTCCTAGCAGAGAACAGGTGTGTGGGGGGGGAGTAGTCAAGTGCTCTCAAGCCTCACCTGGCAATGATGTAGAAATACTAACGGCCTCTCTGTACACTTGGATGGCCAGTGACATCCAGATGCTGTGGAAGGCAGGACAGGGCAGTGACCACAGGTCAGCAGGGCTGTTTTGCCACACTGTATTTCATAAAATCTTTTGGGAAAGCTTGTAATCAAAACATCCTTGCAAATGTGTGGATGGCAAGGTGTAGGGTTTCTTGCAGAAGGCAAGGTCCTCCCCACATCAGTGCCATTTTCCTTGCCTCTGCCCCCCTGCATGTGCCTATCCCACTCTCCTGGAGAGCTTTGTTTCAAAATAGATCATTCACACATAGCATTAAACTAGAGTGATGACATGATCTGGGCACTATACTTCTGTTGATACAGCCCAAAATTGCATTTGCCTTTTTACCCACTTCATCGCGGACTCATGCAGAACTTCGACTTGCCTTTACTGGCTACATGAGCTGCAGCCCCTTCCTTAGAAGCATAATTCGGCCAGGGTGATCCCATCCAGTTGGAACACTTCAAGATGACTGGGTGTGGGGGCTGCTGGGAAGTCTCTGTTGATACAAAATGTAACTGGAACAGTTATGGAAAGTGCCATCAAGTGACCCTGTAGGTGTTCAGGAGAAAAATCATTCAGAGCTGGTTTGCCATTGCCTGCCCCTGTGTAGCAGTCCTGGACTTCCTTGGTGGGCTTTTTTTGTAGCAGGAACTCCTTTGCATATTAGACCACACACCCCTGATGTAGCTGATCCTCCAAGATCTGACAGGGCTCTTAGTACAGGGCTTATTGTAAGCTCCAGGAGGATTGACTACATCAGGGGTGTATGGCCTAATAGGCAAAGGAGTTCCTGCTACAAAAAAGCCCTGCATCCCAGTAATAACCAGGGCTGACTCTGCTTAGCTTCTGAGATCTGACAAAACACCTGGGCCATCCAGGTCAGGGCACAGCTGGGGGAAAAGTAGCAGGGGAAGGAAATTATCCTGTCTCTTTAACTGAAGTTGAATATGGGGAAATGGGCAGTTCATGGCATGGAGATAATAAATAACATCACCTGGTAATTTAATGTCAATTTGTTATTAAGAGGACAGGTAGAGGGATCAGTATAAATGTTGGCAACCTTACTATTCACTGCTATTACAGCCTACTCCTCTTTCCAGATTACTGTACACTGGCCTGAATAGAAATGCATGTAAAAAACCTTGGGTGTCTGGTTAGCTGTCCTGTCAGCTGACTAGTCTCCTGGCAAGAGGTGAACCTCAACAATGCTGCTGGTTTGTTTTGGGGTATAGTACACAAGTAAAAATATTTTCTAGAGAATCTTGCCTCAGTTTTTTAAAATTAAAACAATTATCATTTACAATTTGTTTACAATTTTAACATTGACTAATTTAAAAGGCTATAGACATAGATAATTAAAGGAGACCAATTATTTTAATTAATTAATTATCTCTTACCCTAAATTAGTGGATTGCATAAGTTAAGGAATATCATCAAAGAAGATTCTCCAGATCAATTAAAATTGTCTGTAGGTATAGATTTTCAACGTCATTTTCAGTTTTCAATTGCCATTCACATTCTCAGCTGACTACCTTATAACTTCAAAGACCATACAAAGTTATCTGTATCTATATATCTCCTAAAAATGTATAAATACTCTTAACAAATTGTTACTGCTTTGAATTATAACCACAAACACCAAAAATTATTAGTTGCCCATAGACATGAATATTGGTTGGCCCACAACTGATACCCTCCATCTTTGAATATAGCATCACATCTGCATTTAGTTGGGCATTCTTGCCTTGCTTCTTGCACCTCGGCCCTGACACGCACTATCCACTGACGCCACTCAGACTGTTTCTAGTCTACTAAAGGCAATGTCATTGTCACTCCTTGTTCCTTGCCCCCTCTGGGGCTATTCTGTTCTGGAGGTGGAGTGTGGAGAGCTTTTGGAATTACAACTGCTCCAGATGACAGTTCCCCTGAAGTACAGTGGGGTGGACTTGAAGGCATTGCATCCCTGCTGTGCTCTTTCTGCCCTCCATAGGGTCTGCCCCCCTCCAGTCCCCAGGAATTTCCCATCCCTGCATTGTCAAAGGTACAGTCCCAAAGCATCCTCCATGATCTTTTACCTCAAGACCACCAACTGTCTTATATTTCTGACCATAGCTGTGGCTTTCTGCTTCATTTCTAGGCACGATTCAAAGCATCAGTTGTGACCTTTGAAAGCTGATGCAACTTGGGACCAGGATATTTAAAGGATCACTTGCTTTTATATGAACTGCCCAGCTTCAAGGGTGCTTTTAGAAATAAAGCATTTTGCTTTACTGTTCTGTCAGCCTTTGGGTTACATTTCCTTAACCTGTTGTTTTGGGTGCTGTATGGATGGATCAAACCACTTATGTACCAGCAAAAGAAGCTTCCCCTCGATATTTCAGTTGCTAAATTTTTAATGGATTCTAGGTTAGGAAATACTCTCTCTGGTTCACTAAATTCCTTGTTTGGGCCAGGAGAGTTTGGGCACCTGGTGACAAGGCACCTTCTCAAATATGGTATAGGCTGCCCTCTTTGGCTTGATTTTTTCCCTTTCTTCCTCTTATTTCTAGTTGGGATTGATTGATACTTCTCAAAAACTGTAGGGCAGAGGAAGGAAGGAAGGAAGGAAGGAAGGAAGGAAGGAAGGAAGGAAGGAAGGAAGGAAGGAAGGAAGGAAGGAAGGAAGGAAGGAAGGAAGGAAGGAAGGAAGGAAGGAAGGAAGGAAGGAAGGAAGGAAGGAAGGAGGATGTGTGGTAGTTACTGATTATGGTTGTTGATTGGTGGTGGTTCTTTTCTGGATGCTTTTAATGTATATTTTCTCTTGCACTAAACTGGCTTCTCTGGCTCCCGTGTGACTTTTGTTTTGGAAAGCTGTCCTGGGGACTTTTGGCCCAAGAGGTCATTGATCTATTTTGTTCAAATAAATGAATACGTCTGCATTTTTTGTCATGTGGGTGGCAGCAGCTTTAACCGCAATAATGTGCTTTTAAAAGTCACAACTGAATCCCGTCTCCCAGGATTTAGCCATAAAAAATGTTGCCTGCCCAGGGAACATCCATTTGGAGACGGGAGGTTAGGTTTTTCTGAAGCCACATCTGCCTTGGGCCAGGGACCTCTTCCCTTGGCCAGATGTGCCCCCTTCCCTTTCTCCCCCGGGAATGCCTGGGCTCTGATCCAGCTGTGCGCCCTGAATCCTGTTCACTTAGTAGTCTCTATGAAGAGCAAATTGATCTAAGAAATGGACTCTTTCTTCCAAAACACATTGATGGGGAAGGAATCCTTTAGGCTTCGGCATTTCTTAGGTGACTCTGATTTGACTTCCAGTTCTCTGAAATGTATTTCTAATGTGGGCATGAGGATGCTAAGAGGTAGGGGCTCGTTGGCCTTTCACAGGTGTCAAAATATTCGGACCTTCCTAAAACCACGATGAGGGCTCGCCCTGCACCATATGCCTTTGTTTACACCACCGCGAATGTGCCTTCCAGCCCCCCCCCCGTCTGAATATTATGCCCCGCCCCCCCTCCCTCGTTTCCCTGCCACCTGCCTCCCCTTCCGACTTTGTTCCCCTCCGCAGCATCCTTCCGAAGCCCGGTTGATCTTGCAACGGATTCTGACCATGCAGGATCAGGCCTTGCGAATGCGGGGAGAGAGAAGCGGCCGGCCTCGGCAGGGACCAGGAGCCCTCGGCGGGGGCTGTTGAGGGGGCGAAACTGGCCAGAGGCGCAGAGGTCAAGTTCGGAGTTGGGCACTTTCGCCTTTCGCGCCTGCCCCGCCTCAGGAGCCAAGCAGCGGGAGGATCCAGCGGGAGGAGCTCCGAGTCTCAGTTGCCCCCTCCGCCTGTTTGCATCCTCGGGGCAGAGCCGCCTTCACGGCCAGGCGGGGGTCCCACCGCCGCCTCGCGCCCCCTGAGTGAGTGAGAGACGTCGCGGCAGCCCCAGGAGGAGCTGGGAACATCCAAGGCCCGGCTCCCCCCGCCCGCCCCAATCCAAGGGCTTCCCCGCATGAAGGCGGCTCGGGAGGGGGAGGAACGACTGGCCCAGAACATTTATTCTCATTTACCATCGTGAATAAAATAGATCAAGCTACGAGTCTACCGTAATGGATAAAATATATCGCTCTCGGATTTTTTTTATTTTTTTTAAAGATGAAATAAACATTCGGTACATAAATCGCACGCAGTTGAACGAATTACAAAAAAAGGCAACTTTTCATTAGTTTTAATAGGCTAGTAAAAATGGAAAGCGGTTTGTACGATTACATGTGTGTTTTATACGGGGGCAAGTTATCTATGACCCCGGCCTTTTCTATAAAAGGCTATGGAAGCCTTTGTATGGAAATATAAAATTACGGCTTATTAGACACGCACCTGATGGTAAGCAAGAGGACCAACTGGAGGCATCTGCTTCATAGCCCCCCCCCCCCGATATATCTGCCTTTGCCCATTAATTATCTTTTAAAAATAACATAAAAACAAAAAGCTCAGGCGTGGCCGCGCCTGAGGACACTGTTGGACCTCCTAAACGGTTAATTATACAATATAATTAAAGTGAAAACTACCGAACGTCAACATATTAAACTTAAAAGCTCGTATTAAAACAGAGTTAATATTTAATCAGGTAGCCCAGCCTTCCGCGGCGGGGTGGGGGGGTCTCTCCCTCGCCCCTTCTAGACTTCGGCGGTGCAAAACCAGGAGAGGGGAGAGAGCAGAGGCGGAGAAGCGCGCACGGGGTGGGGGTGGGGGGGAAGGAATCAACCAAAGAAAAATGTATTGTTTATATGATTATCAAAGACTCTGTGATATATTATCCATTTCGCCAAATAATATAGATATCCTTTTTTGAAACACACACACACACACACAGTAATAAAAACATACTAGCGCCTTTTAACAGCCCCTATTACTTACCACCCCTTTTCATATTGTACTATCAGAGACACTTTGGAATTGGTTTAAAAGCGCATCATTCATTATTCAAAGCTCATCTTTGCATATTATCCCAGCTCGAGTCTGCCAGGCTCCCTGTGAAATCGTTCGCGAAATTGATAGTAGCAGACAAACCCGCGCAATAAAGAGATCGCCTTGGGCGGGCGGGCGGGCGGGCGGGCAGGCCGGCCTGCCATTATGCAGATGAGGCCGCCGCCGCCGCCGCCGCGCTCCCCCCTGCCCGCCCGCCCGCCCGCGCAGCCCCGCACTCGCGACCCTCCCGCGCCTCCACAGTTCTCGCTGGGGCGGCGGCCCGGACCCCCAGCCCCCAGTGGCGGCGGCGGCCGCGGGCTCTTCGGGCCGGGCCTGGGAAGCGGGCCGAGCAGCTTGCTGGTATCCGGGAAATCCAATTAGCTCCGCTCGGTCGGAAACTCAAACTAATGATGAGGCCGCTTGGCCGCGCCGCGCCGGCAAGTGGAGAGAATCCAATTAGCTCTGCTGCCTCCCAGACGGCAGCAGCTTCTTGCGCCCCCGGGCCACGCACAGCCAGCCCCCCCGCAGGCAGCACCCGGCCCGGGGGGAGAAGGCGGCCTCTGCTGCGCCTACCTGGCCAGGTGGCTGGAGTGCAGAGAGACCCTCCGCCCTTCCTTGGCCAGAGGCCCTTTCCGGGCGACGCGGCTTTCTTGAGATGCCCACGCGGTATAGATGAACGGTTGCCCATCGGCCTGGACCAGCCCTCTTGGGCTTTCTTGCAAGGGAATGATATTTACCAGACGATATTAATTTACCTCCAGGCCATGAAAAAACTTCAGAGGTCCATTTCCACGGCTTAAAGTGGCAGGACATTTTTTTCTCTAGGCCTGCTTGCAACCCGGAGATACCCGCGGGTGTGTAAGCCGCCTTGGAGGTCACCGGCTGGAATCGTCGCTGGATGGGCCCTCAGAAGAGCTACAAGAAGTCTGACATCAAAATCCGCCCCCCCCCCCCAGGCGGGTATGGGACAATCTCTCTCCAAGCCGACCTATCTGCAGGAGAGAGATGAGTGCTGGACCTCCTAGACTGACTTTTAAAAAAGAGAGATTGCGTTCTCTATTTCTCTCTGGCATTGAGCACAGAGAGGCTAGCGTGAAAAGGCCGTTAAAATCAGGGCCAGAAACATCTTTTAAAAAAAATAAACAGTTCTGTTCATCCACCTTGAAGAAGGCTTCCGGAGGACTCGGAAACTGGCGCGCTGTTTTGCGCCCTTGTCGCTGGTGCTAACCGAAAGTAGTTTGGGTTTTGGACCGAACGACTTTGGTCTGAAAAAAAAAAAATCCTTTGCCCGAACAGGCCTGTAGAGATAGGTCGGCCCAGCGCCATCGAAAACAGGAGAGGTAATGGAAAGAGACCTTTCCTCCTGGTTTCGTCCTGTCCCCAAGACGACATTGTGCACTGAAAGAATAGAATCGTAGAGTCGGCTTCTCTGGTTCTAGCGCAGGCTGTCCCGTCCGTCTGAGGACAGGGCGAGAGCAGGAGGAAAGGTCTGGCGCGGAACTGGCCCGAGAGAAGCGCTGGCTGGAGGCTGGGAGGCTCCCTTGGGCAGTGTCCGCGGGAGGGCGGGGCAGGGAGCCGGAGAGAGGCCAACAGGTTCCCGGCGAGGGGCCTGGAAGGGTCCGAGGGGCAAGAGCGGGCGGGCCGCTGTCCAGCTTCGGCCTTTGCGGGGCCTCTGTGTTCCATGTCGGTGGAAGCATCTCCGGCCAGAGCCGCCGGGATGCTGGGGCAGGAGCTGCCTGGGCCCGAGACTGGGGGATCAGTGTCTCCCCTCCTAATCGGAGGACGGGGGAAAGGAGCAGCCCGGCACGTTGCAGCTGGGCTGCCCACTCCGAACCTCCGCCTGGGAAACCGCGGCGCCTGGAGCGGGGAAGGGAGGAGCGCTCGCCTCCGTGGATTGGGAACGACGTTTTCGCCTTTCCTGTCTTTTCCGGCTCCGGATCTCGACGAGGCAGGCCGGGAGCCTTTTGTTCTCTTGGCTGCTGCCAGGGCTTCTCAGGTTTCCTCCTCTCCATGACTGACACCTTTTGGGAAAGTTGTCCCCGGGGGTGGGCTGGGGGGCACACTTCAAACCAGGCGCTTGTAAATCTGACGAGCTGGACGCTCTTGGACGTCGGACTGGACGGGAGGAGGCCCCAGTAGGCCTCCTCCTGAAAAGGGCCTTTCTTGCGACTTCTTCCAGGTTGGCCTCTCTGGTCTCAGCAAGCCTGGAGAAGCTCCTAAACCAAAGCCCTAAAAGCACAACACACGCACGCACGCACGGGCAGGATGCCCTGGTAAGAGCCCGGCTCACCTGCTCCCAGGACCGAGACCTGCTTGGCCAAAACTGGGGCCGCCGGCATGCAGAAAAGGACAGAGGCGGATCTCTCGCCTTGACTCGCCCATCGCTCCTGGCAGAGACCAAAACACCGGCTGGGCATTTTAGGGATCGCAGATTGGTTTAGGCCTTTCCCAAACCCTACAGTCTCCAGTCATTCCCCCCCCCCCCATCGAATTTCCTTCCGGGAGTTGAAGATCCAGGAGTCCAGCCTGGAAACCCCACGGTTCCTGGTACCTGGGATTAACAGCGGCGGCACAATGTGGGTCAGGCTGCTAGGAAATGGCCCCAAGTCTCCCCAAACCAGTTTCCAAGCAGTTCCTACGAATCCTCGCGGTCTGGTCGTGGGGAGAATCCCTCCGCAGGGAATCCCGAACGGACCCCCGCTCTCTTTCTCTCTCACACCCACACCCTCATCTCAAGCACGGCGCAGGAATTCCCAGCATTTCAGCCGCTTTACTCTTATAGAATCGTTTCCCAGAAAGGAAGACTCTAGACTATATATTCGCTCGTGGAGGCTTTTTTTGTGTGTGTGTGTGGGGGGATATCTAGGAAATATGTGGGAGAGAAGGAAAAATAAAATATATTGACGAAAAGGAAACTATATTAAAAAAATTAAATGGCATTTCGTATTCCAGAGAATTGTAATCTAAGGGGGGGGGCGGTGAAATAGAAAAGGACTGGGGTAGAGAGCTTCTATTCTCCATCCTGGCGGTGCCGTCAGCCCAGTAAAACTCCACAGGTCTGTTTGCATTTACCGTTGCCATTTAAATTATTCAGCGCCTTGCGGGTAATTGAATCCTAAGCTTTAAAAAAGAAACTAATATACTCCCTCCGTGTCACCCGCTTTCCGAAATCACGAAATCAGCCCTAACAGGTGCTGATCAAATACTATTACATTCTATTAAAAGGAAAATTCTATTCCCTGTTTTCATTTCCCTTTATAAGGGGGAAAGTAAGTAAATGCATTTGGAAGGTTATTTAATTTTTAACGCTTTTAGGCCAATTTGGACGTTAGGGAGCGTCTCCAAACTCACAGCACACGGCAGGCAGTGTGGCAATACGTTTGGATGATAACAATTAAAGAAAGAAAGAAAGAAAGAAAGAAAGAAAGAAAGAAAGAAAGAAAGAAAGAAAGAAAGAAAGAAAGAAAGAAAGAAAGAAAGAAAGAAAGAAAGAAAGACCCTCTTTTAGGTAAGTCCCCCCTCTCCCAAAAAATCTGCCGGGCAGAGTATTCTATGCAAATCCCAGCCAGGCCGATCGAAGTGGAAAGCGAATCGGTTTGTTCGGAAAGTCCTGAAATGTGAAGTCTGGAATCAGGACCAGAAAACCCACAGAAATTGCACTGCCGAAGCTAATTTGGTTTACCACCCAGGCACACACGCACACACAAATAAAATACATAACAATAAAACATCAAGGTGGAAGGATGGCAGGTATTTAGACTCTGAAATATGTACTTTTATTTCTAAAAAGGGGTAACCATGGATTTATTGCACGGCCGCTTCTTTTTCTAGGAGGGCACCTGCAATTGGGGGGGGGGGTATTACTTTGCAGGGGGGGACCAAAGTATTTGTTATAAATTGTTTTCTCCCCAGGTCTTTTCCTCCACTGAAAGCAAAAACCGTCTTCCTTTTCTTTTTAAGTCAACAAATGCGAATTTAATATCCCATTGACTCGAAGCGCTTTTCCAGTATATTGACCGATTCTCTGGTGTGAAGTCGTTTCGCGAATATCAACGCCTAGTCTCTAAACCCCCATCTCCCACCCTATCCTTATGTACTCCAAAGGAAGTCCCGAAGAGGTTAGGAAGCCTTTACTTCCTAGCAAGCGGGCACTCCCACAGCCCGAACCTGCGCGTGTTTACTCGGGATTAAATCCCGTTTTGTTACGATGTTTACCCCTAGACAAACGCTCATAGCATTTTAGCCTTGGGGGGCTTCCCAAAATAAAAAAGGAGGAATCTGGGCTTGAAAAATGGGGGTGGGAAGGGAGAGCGAAATGCATTTAAAACAACCACAAGGGCCAGATTCCTCTAAGAGAAAAGGGGGCTTTCAGAGTGTGTGTGTGTGGGTCTTCTCCGTGGGGGCAGCCTTACCCGCTGGACAGTGTTTATAAACCATGACCTATTGGAAGGAGTTGCATCGATCCCAAATGAAAGCAACCGAGGAGGGCGGGAGGGAAGGAAGCGCTTCGGTATGAGCCAAAGCAAGGATTCTGGTTCCAACTCGCATTTTCGTTAATGATCACAAGGGGTGGCTGCTGGGCGGGCGGGGGGAGCGGGAGAGAGGCCCGCCTCGGTAATTGCAAGAAAGGGGTTTGTTCCATTTCATATCGCTAATTTCCAAAGACAGCCTTTTTTTTTTTCCCGGGGCTGATGCTGATGATGGCAATATCCGCCCCGGCATGATCGGAGCTAATAAATTTGACCTATTGTTCGTTTGTTAAAATGATGTCACCACCGAACAGTCCCTAAGCTCCTATTCCAATGAATTAGGCCTTTATTGAAAGCCGGGAGCCAATGGGAGGAGAGAGGCTTATATGTGGCGACCAATGGCAGCGGCAGGAGAGAAATTAGAAGCCGAAACTCCAGGTTTCGGTTCAAAAAAGATGACACACCGCCTGTCGGCCCGGACCACTCTTGGCAAAGTTTCAGAGTGACATCCCGACGAACCAGGACCTTACATGGATCTACTGTAAAAGGGGGGGAAAGGGGGAACGGGGATTTTTTTAATAGGGGAATTCTTACCTTCCCCCCTTCCTCCTCCTCCTCCTCCTCTGCGCTCCGTTTGAGCCAATATTTCTATTCACCAAGGATGGATCAGCCAACGAGCACACAGACGCCGCACCAACACGAGCCCATCAGCTTCGGGATTGATCAGATCTTGAACACTTCGGATCAGGAGACCCCTGCCCAGGCCGCCACGCGAGGCTCCGACGGCGGGTCCAGCTACCTGGGCAGCCCCGTCAGCCGCCCCAGCGCCCCGTATCCTTCCCTGCCGGGCTCCTTCCCGGGCCTGGGGGGCCCCTTCGAGGACGCGGGATCTTACAGTGTCAACCTCAGCTTGGCCCCATCTGGCGTGATCCGGGTGCCAGCCCATCGACCCATCCCTGGGGCCGTGCCGCCGCCCATTTCCAGCGCCATCCCAGCCATGCCAGCTGTACCCGGCCTTGGCAGCCTCAACTTCCCTTGGATGGAGAGCAGCAGGCGCTTCGTCAAGGACAGATTCACAGGTAAGCGGGCGGGGAGGGGGGCAGAGACCCCCAAGAAGCCCAGAAAGCCCGGGCACGCGGAGGGCGGGAAGGCGGACACAGAGAGGGGCTTTTGCAGAGATTGAAGCAATTCCCCTAAGGCAGATGGCCATGGGCTCTTTAAAAATTGCCGCTCTGTCTATGTTTTCCTAGAATTCTTTCTAGACACTCTTTAAAAAAGCACTAGCTTTCTTTCTCTCTTTCTCTCTTTCTTTCTTTCTTTCTTTCTTTCTTTCTTTCTTTCTTTCTCTTTCTTTCTTTCTTTCTTTCTTTCTTTCTTTCTTTCTTTCTTTCTTTCTTTCTTTCTTCCTTCCTTCCTTCCTTCCTTCCTTCCTTCCTTCCGTAGGGAGCGGAGCCCCATTTCCCTTGCACTGGCAAACGTTTTCATATATCGCGCGGGGTGTGTGTGTGTGATTCCTGGGGTGGTCTTAATGGGCCCCCCGAAAAGTCCCTTCGCCCCTCGCCTTCTTCCCTTAATACCTCTCCCGACGCCTTTCCAACCCGGACGATTCAATGACCAATTTCGCACTAGATCTCTCATCCTGGTTTATATCTGTCCCCAAACTGACTTTCTACACTAGAATCATAGAATCAGATAAATCGACTCTATGACTCCATGGTTCTATGATTTTAGTGTAGAAAGTCAGTTTGGGGACAGGGCTAAACCAGGATTAAAATCGGGCCGCTGCAACATCCTGGGAAGCGGGGGCGGGGCGGTCCGGCCCCGATTCTAGGCTTCCCTCTCCGCCTTGGTGAGAAGGAGACGAGAGGAAGGCGACTCGCCGGCGGGAGCTGTGGGGCAGAGGGCCAAAGACTCAAAACCCGGGCGGAACCCAAAGCAGGTCAGAGATCCCTGGCTGAGGAAAGAGCCCCTCGCTTTGCCGGGGAGGGCGTGGGGGGAAAGGTGCCTGCGGGCCTTTGCCCGACGTGACTCTTCCGAATGACGAGCGTGATGATAGCAAGGATCAGGAGAACAAGGACAACCATGAGCGACCCAGAGCAAGTGTGGCCAGTTCGCCGGCGCTTGGGAGGAGGCGAGGCCCATCCAGGCAAGGCTCAGCCAGCTCTTGCCCCATTTGATGCCCTTCGCCTGGGGACAGCCTGCAGAGCGTCGCTCTCAAGCCTCTGGGGGGCGGAGCGGGGGGAGTGCAGGAAACCACAGGAACGTGTGGCCGGCCAGAGCGGAGAAGCAGCTCTTTCTCTCCAGGCCGAGGAGGACTCCCGCTCCATCCGGAATCACTTCGTTTCCACCCAGCTCGTTCTTCTCTGGGTCTTTTAAAAGAGGGGGCGGGAGGGGTCGCCGGCAGAGGCCATTCTCTAGGCCCGGCGATTCTTCAGCGCGGACATCACGATTAGGCAGCTTTGCCTCGACATTAATTGATGCGGAGTCACTTCGATTTTCATTTCCCCTTGTCTCCCATGAACTTGGCTCGGGGAAAGGGCTGTTCCATCTTCCCCTTTTGCCTCCCCCCACCGCCCTGGTGGGCAGCAGAAGGCCGGGCTGGCACAGGGAGCGAGGGAGGGAGGGATACCCTGGACAGAGGCCGGAGAGCCGCAGCCCTTTGCTAGCCGGGACAAATTGACCCTCTGAGCTTCTCTGGGGTCACAAGTGAGAAGCGGAGGGCCCCAGACGTTCCTGTTATTGCCTGGGACTCCCCCCCCCGCTTTGGGGCTGGGCCGGGGGCGCCTTCCTTCCTTCCTTCCTTCCTTCCTTCCTTCCTTCCTTCCTTCCTTCCTTCCTTCCTTCCTTCCTTCCTTCCTTCCTTCCTTCCTTCCTTCCTTCCTTCCTCTCTTTCTGCCGCCGTCTCACTGCAAGGGCTCTGTCTGTCTGTCTGTCTGTCTGTCGCAGCGGCAGCGGCGCTCACCCCCTTCACGGTGACGCGGCGGATCGGGCACCCCTACCAGAACCGCACCCCGCCCAAGCGCAAGAAGCCGCGCACCTCCTTCTCCCGGGTGCAGATCTGCGAGCTGGAGAAGCGCTTCCACCGGCAGAAGTACCTGGCCTCGGCCGAGAGGGCGGCGCTCGCCAAGTCGCTCAAGATGACCGACGCCCAAGTCAAGACCTGGTTTCAGAACCGGCGGACCAAGTGGCGGTGAGTCGCCTGGACCACCAGGGGGGAGCGGTGGGGGTGGGGCAGGCCCTCTGGGCCTCGGGGCTGTTCAGCCGGCTTACGCACAGGCACCCGCCTGCCCCGGGAGTTCGGAAAACTCCATCGGTTGGTGTTTTGGTGCAGAAAGGGCTTTGACCGGAGGGCGCAGGAGAGGGAAAAACTCTGCACACGCTCAGAGATTCGATGAAGGCATGCGGAATCCCTAAAGACATCCGTCCTACCTGATCAACGTTTTAATTGCCGTTTTGATGGCTTTGTGCGGATTTTAACCCAGTTTTTAGTTTGTTTTAGTGCTGTGCATTTGGGTGTTGGTGGTTGATTTTAATGGATTTAAAGTGTGATTCTGCCAGTGATCCCTCTAAGCTGAGTTAGTGTGAGCTAGCTCACAGATGTTTAGCCTCCAGTTCGCACATGCTTGTCTTAGCTCAGGAAGGAGGATCCCAGAGCGCACTAATTTGTGCAGCAGCTCACAACTTTCATGCCAGTAGCTCACAAAGTCGAATTTTCGCTCACAAGGCCCTGCAGCTTCGAGGGAACACTGGATTCTGCCCGGGATGTTTTAATTTGTTGGCCGCCTTGGTGGCTCTTGTGAAGACAGAAAGGAGGGATATAAATTTCGTTGTTTTTTTTTAAAAATAAATTATGTCAAATGAAGAGGCCCACATAATAATCCTAAAAATAAAGCGGTCGTTTAAATGCTGACTCTTCCTCTCCGTTTAGGAAAGGAAAGGTCCCCTGTGGAAGCACCAGTCCCTTCCAACTCTGGGGTGACGTTGCATCACAACGTTTCCACAGCAAACTTTTTTACAGGGTGGTTTGCCATTGCCTTCCCCAGTCATCTACACTCCCCCCCCCCCCAGCAAGCTGGGGACTCATTATACCGACCTCGGAAGGATGGAAGTCAACCTTGGGCCGGCTACCTGAACCCAGCTTCCGCCGGAATCGAACTCAGGTCGTGAGCGGAGAGTTCAGACCACAGCACTGCTGCTTTACCGCTCTGCGCCAGGGGCTGCCCAGCCCCGCCAGCTCTGCTGCTGCAGGGGGGCCCAGAGAAGAGGCCCGGCGGGGGTCTGGGCAGCAGCAGCAGGAGGAGAGAGCTGCTCCGGCCTGCTGGCGGGGGAGAAGCTGAGGACAGCCGCAGACGTTCAGGCTGGCTCGCCTCGTCGGGGTGGGGGTGGGCGCAGTCCCCAAAGCAGGAGGAGGAAGGCGGGAAGGGCCGCTGCGCTCCGGGCTGGGAGACGGCGCTTGGTCCCACCCGGCGGCTCCCTCTGCAGCCGTCGGGCAAGAGGACTCCAAGGCGGCGGAGGCGGCGGCTTTGTGTGGCGAGTTGGGCCGTCCGCGGTCCCCGAGTGGCGCAGCGGAGCGAGGCCGGCCGGCAGTCCAGAGCCCGTCTGAAGAAGGCCGCGAGGGAAGCCCGGGCTGCTGCTGCTCTCGGATCCCGGCAGACAGGCGTCCAACTCCCAAGGCCCACAGCCCCTTCCCCGCGCATCCCCCGCAGGCAACCCGCACCCTCTTCTGCCCGCCCTTCCCCGCCACACCCTGGGCGGATTCTCCAAAGTTTGGAACAACCGGAAGGGGGGGGGAGGCTGCAACCCTCAGGCAGGCCCGGGGCTGGCTGCAATCGCCCGGCTCTCTGCAAGCAGGATCGGGACCCCGCGGCCAAATTTGTGGCTGGCCAGTCCCCCCCCCCCGACCTTCAGGGAGCAAGCGATGGGGGTCCGTTTTCATTGCGTGGCGTTGGACGGCTCGGCTGCAACGACGACCTCGCAATTCAGACCCCGCGGCCGGCAAAGGCTGGAATCCAGGCGTTTTCGAGATTAAACACCTTTCATATTTCCATATTGAACAAGTTTCCAGCTGCTTTGCTGGAGGCGGAATTCGGGGAGTGCAGCTGACCCTGGCCGGACAGCAGCTATTAAAATAATATTTCTAAATAATAACAATAACGGAATGCATAATAATTATTCATTATTCTACAATTTCTAAGAACTTGGCTAATATGGAATTGCAGAACATCTACTAGTCAAATAATAATAATAATAATAAAAATAATAATAGGGTTTATTTTAATCAGAGAGAGCGATTATTCTCAGTTCAGCAGTTTAAATTCTAAATCATGGGTTACTGTTATTTTGGAGAATTTAGAAGGGGAACCGAATCTGTTTCTCCGAGATATATGTCTTTGTATTTAAATATATATTTCTTCCGGAAATATATTGGCCACGATCCAATGCACAGGATTGGGTATTCTTAAATCCGGCTATAGTTGGCTTTTTCGGGGAGCTAAATACAGCTTTTGCTAGTTTGTCGTGAACTTTAAAGAATAGCTCCAAGCGGGCCGCCGTGTTGGTCTGAAGCAGCTGAACAAAGCAGGAGTCAAGTTGCATCTTTAAGACAAAACAATTTTTATTTAGAACGTAAGCTTTCGTGTGCTCTTAAGCACGCTTCATCAGACGAGTGAATCTCTCCCTGGGCTGGATTCCTCGTCTGATGAAGTGTGCTTAAGAGCACACGAAAGCTTACGTTCTAAATAAAATAAAAATGGGTTGGTCTTGAAGGTGAAACTTGACTCCTGCTCTGTTTAAAGAACAGAAACATTGACCACGAAGCTTCCAGCTGATGTTCCAGCTTCCAATTTTGTTTTTAAAAGAAGGGTACTTTCTAATTTGGCGGGGATGGGGTGGGAAATCAGAGCGGCCGCTCCGAACCCACTCACTTGCGCCCCCCCCCCCCCGCCGCTTTTCATGATGGCTAAACAAAAGGAAGCAAGAAAAACCCACCCATCCACCCCAGTTTCGCTAGGGAGAAGTACCAAGGAGCGGAAACCTTTAATTAAACCTTTGAAGTGGCCATGTTTCATCTCAGCTCTATCGGGTCTTCCAACTGAAAATATGAATACGTTTTAATTTTGTTATAAATATGAATTTCTCATACTGTACACTGCTGGCGCAACGACCCCCCTTCCTAAATTGTATTTGAATATTGTAAATGGTTGTGTCTCGCCTTTTAGATAAATGGATTTTGTTTTCTTTTGCTTGTTGGGGCGGTGGGAGATTCTTTCGTCGTTTAGTGCAATGCCCTTGGAAAGTTGGCTGGAGAAGGGGTACCCTTTGCCTACCTTTGAGCAGCCACCTTCCACTCTCTTTCGAAAGCTTCGTTCTATTTTTATTCCCACCGACACCCAATGCGTGGATTAGAGAGCCCACCATCAGAGAGCCACCGCTGTGATTCTCGAATGTAAATAGATCTTCGAGCCAAGCGGGTTTGAAGGGCCCAGCTATTTTTAGGGGGCGGGGGGGGGATGAGATAGCAAGAACCAAAATCCCTCCCCCTCAGTCCAGTCCGCCCACCCACAACCGCTGCCGAATTGACTCCCTGTTGTGTGTGTGTGTGTGTGAAACCAGCCCCGTGTCACCGAGACAGAGCACTTAAGAGCAAAACTGCTTCGCATCGGTGTAAACGCCGGAGCGATCTGAAACTGGATCGCTTGAGTCAGCAGGGCAGGCGGTCCGGCCCTTGGGCTCGGCCGCAGGGAGGCCAGCTCTTGAAGCTCAATTGCAAACCGGTCTGAAGCTGGCTGCCCTTTCCATGAGGGCCGCTGTCCAGCGGGGCACTGACTGTGGTTCCGATCCCCTGAATCGCCGGGACTTGTGGAGTCGGCGCCTGCCGCCGCCCGTTCCTTATCAGAAGGGGAACATTCCGAGCCCCGAGATAAAAGCGCAGCGGCACGAGCGCGCCTTCTGGGCGCAGCGGAAGCCAGGTCCAGCGCCGGGCGCACACTGAGCGCCCCGAGTCACCCGCTTCGGTTTCCGTCGCCTTTCCTGCAGCCCCCGCCGAAGTCCTCATCGCCGGCGTGGAAAGCGAGGCCCGAGGGGAGGCGGCGACCCGGCCTTCAGGGGCTGCTGCTACTAGGCGACCCCCCGGCCCAGGAAAGCGGCGTCGGGAGTCGGCGGCGCAGTCTCCTTTCCCCGGGCGGGCAGCGAGGGGTTTGGGGCCTGCGGCATCCCAAGCGCGTCCCCCGAAGCCCTCCTGGCAAAGCGGAGCCGGTGGCAGATCCCGAGGGGCAGCTTTGCCGCGCGGCGGGATCTGTCGGAAGGTGGTGTGAAGAGGCGCTCCCGTTGGAGGGCTCCGGGTGGCCGGTGCCAGGCAGGCCTCTCTGCCCACGGGCCCCAGGCGCCATCTGGGCGGCCCGCTTCCAGCCTCTGGGGGAAGCCCCGGTTTCTTTCGGCAGCTGCACTCTGACGAGACTGGGCGCGCGCCGGGTCCTCTGGACTCCAGGCCTGGAGATGGGAAGGGCAGCGGGCGGGCCTGGGCTGGGCTGGGGAGAGGCGGCGGGCGGGCGGGCGGCGAAGGCGTTGACGGGGCTCTGTGCTTTGCGTCCCCAGGCGGCAGACGGCGGAGGAGCGGGAGGCCGAGCGGCAGCAGGCCAGCCGGCTGATGCTGCAGCTCCAGCACGACGCCTTCCAGAAGTCCCTCAACGACTCCATCCAGCCCGACCCGCTCTGCCTGCACAACTCTTCCCTCTTCGCCCTGCAGAACCTCCAGCCCTGGGAGGAGGAGAACGCCAAGATCCCGCCCGTCACCTCGCTGGTGTGAAGAAGAGGAGGAGCCTCGGCCGGCCCGCCGGTCAACCCCGCGGACCTGGGCCCCGCCCACGCAGCAGCTCCGCCTCGCCCTGCATGAACCCAAGGCCACCGCCGGCCAGACCAGACGGCAGGCCCAAGCAGCAGCCCCGGAGGCCCGCAGGGCAGGGCAGGGCAGGGCGATCCCACCGCTGCCACCACCAGGTTGCCTCTCCTGGGCCACCAGACCAGGGGGACTCCGGGCCTCCCGCCCTTTTCAACACTCCTCCCAAAGGAACACTACCTGGAACCTCTCTGAGCCCCCCCCCCCCAAACCTCTGGGCAGGGAGGCTGGTAGGGGCCTTCCAAAGACTAGATGCCCTGCCAGGGTCGCCAACTCTGGTTTGGGAAATTCCGGGCGATGGGGGAGGGGTGTAGCCTGGGGCGGGCAGGGTTTGGAGCAGGGAGGGACCTCACTCTAGCAGGGCGTAGTGCCATAGAGCCCTACCCTCCAAAGCAGCAGTTTTCTGCGGATCAGTGATATTTCCGGGGGATCAGTGGTGATTCCGGGAGATTTCCAGGCCCGGCCTGGAAGTTCGCAAGTCCATCTTCCCAACCTTTCCTAGGGCTGGGCAGCGACCACGCACTTCGGGGTCAGCTAGAGAGGAGAGGTGGGGGATCCGCACATACCCGCTTCCACGGCCTCTTCGACGGGGTTGCCTTCTCTGGGTTGGGCTGGGCTGGGCAGAAGAAGATCCTCAGGAGCCAAGAGCGGGGCTGGAAGGGGCCTCGGGGCCGGCGGGGGTGGCCAGGCGGAGGAGGGCAGGCCAGAGAGAGCGCGGGCGCAGCGGAGGACGGAGTCCCCTGTCAAGTGCAGCAACGCCGTGCCACTAAGGGCAGGTGTGGTTTGTGCCCCCCGAGTTGCGCAGCCCTGCTCCGCGGGGAGGGAAGGCGAGCCAGCCGGGAGGGCGCGGGGTGATTTCCCTGGAAAGTGCCACCAATGGTTTCGGGAGGGCAACAGGGCTCCGAGTCTGGCTCTGGAGATCCGGCCCCCATTTCCTCCCCTTCGAAGCCATTTAGAAGAAGAAAACGCATCGAGTATCCTAAGCAACCCCTCCCCCCCCGCAGTGTCTTTCCCAGGGCTAGAAAGGCTTCCCTTGCGGCCACCCCCCTCCTCACCCTTCCGTCTCCCGGCTGCCCCTCCCCTTCTGGCGGGGGGAGGAGGGAGGGGTGAAGAGAGACGAGGCCTGTGCCCGCCCCCCAGCCGCCGCGCCCTTCCCCTGCCAGGGGCTTGCTCGGAGAACGCGAGAGGGGAGCGCGGAGCTGGATCCGGAGCGCGGTGGAGGATCCGAACTTTGTACTTTGCGGGACTGTGTAAATAAACCTGTTTTTCTTTACCCTTCCGGGCTCCTCCTCTGGGCCTCTCCAGCAGCCGGCCGTCTTGCCTTAGGGGGCGGGGGTGGGGCGCCGCCTTTCTTTCTGCTCCTGGGACAGTGCCCAGAAGCCGCTCGGCTCCGCGGAGGGCCCAGCAGCCCAGCCCAGCCTGGCCGGGGGCGGGAGAGAGGCGAGGAGAGGCCCTTCCCCGGCAGCAGGAAGGGTATGGGGGGTGGGGGTGGGGGTGGCTGAGATCGTCCAGAGGGGACATGGGGGGGGGCTGCGGGTGACTCAGTGTGAAGCTCGGGGTTGCCAACAACCTGGAGCGAGAGAGAGAGCGCGCCTCTTCCCTTCCTGGGGGTTCTTGGCTCCTCTCCCCGCCCCACGCAGCCTCTCTCTCAGGAGGCCGTCGCAGGCCGAGGGACCCCGGGGGTGGGAGGGGGGTGTTCAACAGTCTGCTGAATAAAGATTCTGCCCCTGCCTTGACTCCGCTGGGCGGTGCTGAAATCCTCATCCGAATCGCTCTCCTGTTCGGCCCCTTTGGAGAAGGAATCGGGTTTCTTCTGAGCCTTTCCCCCAGCCGCCCACCGGCCACGTCCTCCGGAACCTTTTCCTGGGATGTACATTCACGCAGCAGCAGCCCGCCTGCAACCGGGAGAGTTTAAGAAGGGTTGTTTGAAGTCCTGGCAAGGCATGTATAGGAGCCTTCTCAGGGAGTGCAGTCCAGTCTGTTGCTGGCAAGCAGAAAGCGAGGGAAAGAGGAATAGAGAAAGCTTCTGTATGCTTAAGAAGGAAGGAGAAAGGCAAAGCTGAAGGACAGGCACGTAAGTAAAATCGGGGTCGTGCTGACGTTTGGTGCTTATCGTCTGCCTTTGCCATCCAGCCTCTGCCAAGGCGTTTCAGGCTGGCATTAGAGGTGAGCAGTGTGGTGTAGTGCCGGGGTGGCCAACGGCAGCTCTCCAGATGTTTTTTGCCTACAACTTTAATCAGCCCCAGCAATTGGCCATGCTGACTGGGGCTGATGGGAGTTCTAGGCAAAAAGCATCTGGAGAGATACCATTGGCCACCCCTGGTGTAGTGGTCGAAGCACCTGCCTGCAAGTTCAGATCCGCACACAGCTAGAAAGCTCACTCGGCGACTCTGTCTCTTAGCCTAACCTGCCCTATAGGGCCGCTGTGGAGATGAAATGAAGAAACATCTAGAGCTAACTGAAGGTTAGAAATGTGTAGATAGACAGGAGCCCCGTTCTTGGTCTGCAGAGGCTTGAACGCTAGTTGAACTGAGCCATTATAGTTGCTGCAATGCCCCTTTCTGCCACTGGGGGCAGATATCTAAGCAGATGAACAAGAGGAACACCTCTAAATGCCACACCTGCTAAATGTCTCCTTATTACAGACCAGGAAGCTGAGAAGACATCCACTCTACTCTCCTGATTTTTTTTTTTTAAAACAGGTCTACCTTCCTGATTTCTGCAAACAGTGGAACATCTATGTCACTTCCCAGATATACCCAGACTCAAGGGATGGAAGGTTAGGGAGCCTCCAGTACAGAGATTTACACAATAAACCTTGTCCCAACAGGACAGAAAGTGCCCTTAAAAAGGAATCAGGCTTCTCCCCTCCCCCCCCCCCCCCTGCAGTGGCCTGAATTCCAGGCCTCTTGCAGTAAGGCACATTTATTTGGTTTCATTGATTGCTGGAGCTCTGCCATCTGGTCCATCTCACACAGGATATCTTCTAACCTGAGACATCTCTCAGTGCCTTTAAAATTAGGGCTTTTAAAAACAAAAAACAAAAAAGATCTTCCACAGACACACCTATTCCATGCATCCATGGGGATAGAAAGGATGAAGTGCAGAACAAACTGTATTCAATACATAGGACATATTTGTAAAGTGGTATAATATAATAGGATTTATTTGGAGACTACAGAGTTTGAGCAGAGATTGCTTATTCTAATGCCAAACTACAATTTCCAGGATTATTTGGGGGAAGCAATAACGAGATTAAGAAATCTGTAGGGTATGTATGCCCATCAAGGGGTCTGTATTGTGTAGCCAAATGTGGAGAGCATTTTAAAACCAGATTTATGGATTTCTAGGATTCAAATTCTGGTATGATCTCAAAGCAGCCACCTTCTCGAGTCATTCCAGGAGCAAATGAGCCTCTGGATTGGTGATCAATCATTTCTGATTTCACTTTTTGCATTTGGCTTTCCAACAACCTGGAGGAGAAATGTCCTGTCCATTGTAATAGAAGCCTAATGTGTGAAAATGAAAGCTTCTCCTGGCATGTGGTAAACAATGTCATTAGCGTTAGGTTTTGTAGAATCTTTCGGGCTCAAGTGCCGTGTTCTACTGGAGAAAGTTTTCCTTCCAGACATTTTGTTCTCAGCTGCGGAGAACATCCTCAGTGGCATTGCAGCCGGAGCAGGCGCTCTGACCTTCTTGGCTGCTGTGCATTAGCATCCTATTAAGTCTGCATTCCCTGACTGCAGTAGCCTGATTCATCAGATCTCAAAAGCTATGCAGGGTCAGCCCTGGCTAGTACTTGGATGGGACCACAAAGAGGGAAGCAACCAAGCAAAAACCTCCAAGGAAAGTTTAGAATACTAAGGGGTCAAAGGTTAAAAGTATCTATAGTTACAGACAAAAGTACACTTGTGTATTGCAAAAATATATATAAAAACCTTGTAGGAGCCCAAATGAAGCTTCATAAAATCTTTGAAGTGACAAATGCAGGTCAGATGTACATGGAAGGTACAAATATGGCCTGCCACATTTTGGCCTGCAGAGGCCTTTTTCAGAGGTTAAATACAACAAAGTCCCAGTTAAACTTATAAATCAATAAACAATTAATATAGGACCCAAAATGTAATGTTCCAATATGGAAATGAATGGCACAATTTTTGGAAGGCCACAAATGTATCTGACTGATACATACTGATATTACACTGGCCCTGGTAAGGGGATTTTACTCTTAGGACCTAAACTGACCTTATGTCCGCAGTAATTACGTATACAGCAAATAATAATATTGCAAATATGCACCTTCCAGTTTAGGTCCTAAGAGTAACATCAGTATGTATCTGTATGCATGTAACATCAGTATGCATCAGTATGTCCTATATTAATTGTTTATTGATTTATAAGTGTAACTGGGACTTTGTTGTATTTGACCTCTGAAGGAGGCCTTTGCAGGCCAAAATGCGTCAGGTCATATTTGTATTTTTCACATGCATTTGTCACTCCTATGTTTTTATGAGGCTTCATTTGGGCCTTCACGTTTGTATATGTTTTTTGCAATAAACATGTCCTTTTGTCTGTAACTATTGATATTTTTGGCAGATAGAAGGGGAAGACATGGAAGTAGTGACAGACTTCACATTTCTGGGATCCAAGATCACTGCAGATGGTGACTGTAGCCGTGAAATTAAAAGATGTTTGCTCCTTGGGAGGACAACTATGGCGAACCTGGGCAGTATAATAAAAAGTAGAGACATCACCTTGCCAACAAAAGTCCGTATAGTCAAAGCGATGGTATTCCCAGTAGTAATGTATGGCTGTGAGGGCTGGACCATAAGGAAGGCTGAGTGCAGAATAGATGCTTTTGAGCTGTGGTGCTGGAGAAGAATCTTGAGAGTCCCTTGGACTGCAAGAAGATCAAATCAGTCAGTCCTAAGGGAAATCAACCCTGACTATTCCCTGGAAGGTCAGATGCTGAAGCTGAAGCTCAAATACTTTGGAAGGGAGCACTCACCAGAGAAGATCCTGATGTTGGGAAAGACAGAAGGCAAAAGAAGAAGGGGATCGCAGAAGATGAGATGGCTGGACAGTGTTACTGATGTAACAAACACGAATTTGAGCAGACTTCGGAGGATGGTGGAAGACAAGAGGACCTGGCGTGACTTTGTCCATGGGGTTGCAAAGAGTTGGACTCGACTGTGCGACTGAACAACAAATTGATGTTTTTAACCTTTGGCCCCTTAGTATTCTAAACTTCCTTTGGAAGTTTTTGCTTGGTTAGTACTTGGATGGGACAAGGAAACCCAGGATTTCTATGCAGAGGCAGGCAATGGCATACCACCTCTGAACATCTCTTGCCTTGAAAACCCTCTGGGTCCTCATAAGTCTGCTATGACTTGACACTTTACTACACCAGGCCATTGCCCCCCTCCTATTTTGCATATTTAAAATAGTTCTGGGGTATATACAACTGAAAGTAGTAAAATACCTCATGTAGGTCCTTAAAGTACATTAAGCTATCCATACTCACAGATAATCTTGGGTGTTGGCTGGAAAGTTTTAATTTGTGGGTGTCCCTATTAGCAAATGGCATCAATATTCCATTTAGCTGGAATACAAAACTTTCCCAACCCTTGAATTCTCTCTCCTAGTCCAGGATACAAACTATGTGGCCAGTGCAGATGAAGAAACAACTCTTGTAAACATTCAAAAAGACTACCCCTATGATCGCTGGCAGGGTTGCCAACATGCTCAGGGGGAGGGGGAATGTCTTGTCCCTTGAATAGAGGCTTAAGGGGGTGTTTTTTTACCAGGTGATGTTGTTGACTTCCATGCTGTGAAAAAAAGCTTTTTCTGTTTATTTCCACATATTAAGTATCTATTAATGGAACAGGATATTTTTCTCCAAACCAGCTGGCAAGCATAGTAGTTGGATGTAGTTCTGTCCACAGAACTGGTCAGGTCCATTTGCATGCCTCAGAAACCCATATTTCTGTTCTAGCCTGGGATATCCAGGAATGTGTCTGATGTTCAGTGTAGACTGATACCTGGTGGCTTTAGGATACTGGGGCTTCAGATCCCTTTGTTTTTTCACTGTTGTGCTCCAGGGTACATCCGTCTTGGCTGGATCCCATAATCAACACAATCCCCATCGCATTCAAATAATCAAAGAGCAGCTGCTCACGTTGATATGGTTTTCCTTGGAGAATGCACAGCAAATTTAGGGGAAAGCGTTTGGTCTGGTAAATAATAAAAGTATCTATTGCTGGCCCCTCCTCCTTCCCAAAGGCTGTAATATTTCTGGGTGTATAGATAGACTTAATAGAATGAAGAATAGCGTAAAACAATTTTAATATGAAGAGCCAGTACAGCCTTCTCTAAGCTTTAGAACAATCATAATGTAATCTTAGGGCAAACCCACAAACTACCAGTTTCTTAACATTCTAAAATGTAAAGGAAAGTCTGTGAACTGTAAATTCTTTCACTACAAAAGCTACCTACATTTTTTACCTGCCATGAATAATACCAAATTAAAGCCACCCAGAACTGGAGGAAAATAACTTTATACCCCCTAACAAAAGATTCGTTGCCTATGAAAAGTGTGGTGTAGTAGTTAGGGTGTTGGACTAGGATCTGGGAGACTCAGGCTCAAACCCCCACTCTGCTATGGGAGCTCACCTTGGGCCAGTTGCACATTCTCAGCCTAACCTACAATGAAGGAGAAGAGAATGACCTACAGCTCCCATTGAGGAGAAAGGCAAGGTGAAGTAAAATAAATAAGTGAAATAAATTTTCCCTATAGGCACTAAGTAGCACTACCTAATTTGATTCTGTGCCAATCCTAAAATTAATCCTCTGTTCTGATAATATAAAGATTACTTTGGCTTTAGAAAAGAAAACACCTTCTGCCTTATCAGGAATCCAGGTCTGCTTCTGATTAGTGCTGGAGACAGAGCTGAGTGGCAGCTGTCTTTTGTCTTTTCCAAAAGTGAATGATCCTTGCTTCTTCATTCCTGCATCCTTTGCTTTTAAAAATCTAGCATGAATAACTACACCTCCATTTCATCCGAAGAGGCTTAGAAACTCAAGGTTATGGCTTTTTCATCAACATATTTATTTATTTAATTCATTTATACTCCGCCTTTCTCCCTAGTGGGGATCCATGGATTATAGTTTATCCTTTCCTCCAAGAAGTTTGGGTGGCTCCCCCTCCTATTCATCCCATACCACAACACTGTAAAGTGGGTTAAACTGAAAGAAAGTGCTGGCTCCATGGCAGAGTGGGGATTTGAACTCAGATCTTCCCAATCCTAGGCTGAGACTATAAACCCAACTCTATGCTGGCTGTCAGGCCCAGCAAAATAATTTTCTCTCCACTACCTTTACATGTTTAAACACCCAGCTTCAAGAGGACTTCTGGTGAACTCAAAAGCACTGGTGAATTTAAAAACACCATGGTCCTCATAGAAGTATTGAATTGACTGCTGTTATAGGAAAGTAACAGTTCAGATGATTAAAAAAGAGGGTGTAGAGTCACTGGGTCAAAATTTTCATGAGACTGATCAGAAATACGATGTCTGGTGGAATACAGTCACCGAAGTCGAAGGGCATACAATGTGCCTTTGGAATATTGATATTTTGAAACAGCCCACCAAGTAAGAAGTTGGCGTGGCGCAGCGTGGTGATCAAGAATGTGAGACTAGGACTTGAACAGGCCCAGTTTCTAATCCTTACTATGTCAAGAAGATTGTTGAGTAACCCTGGACCAGTCACTCTTTCTCAGCCTACCTACATCTCAGGGTTGTTGCAGAAATGCATCAGAGAGGAAAAGACCACATACAACACAGTTTGTAACATATAGACTGCTAGCAGACCGACACCTTGGGTGGACTCAGAGACGCCTCTGAAATTGACCCCAAAAAATCCATCCACATGCAAACATCTGCTGCCCATCCTCATCCGGTACTCACCTCATCCTCCAGCCTCTGCAGTGCGACTGAAAAAGCTACCACTTCCAGAGTGGTAGCAAATTTTTGAGGCACACTCCAGTTACCTCCTTGGCATCTGGAAGCAGAAGGGCGCAAGCAAGGCACCTTGGTGGTGTGAAACTACTCCATTTAGCGTTCCTCAAAGGGCTCTTGTGAGGATACAATGAGGAATGGGAGTACTGGGTACACTTCTCTGAGCTTCCTGGAGGAAAGGTAGGATAAAATGTGCTTGGTAAATTGCCCCTTTATACCCTAGTCTTAGAATCTTAGAATCACATGGAGTTGGAGGGGCAAGCTAGCTTGACACCCTGCTCAGTACAGGATCAGCTTAAAGATTTTAGGCAAATTTAACTCAGAAAGTCGATTCAATGGGACTTGCTTCTAAGTAAATATGAACGACTGCTTCAGAGAACAACTGGTTGGTTAGTGCATATGTCAAACAGCTTCCTTACATGTGGGTACAAACACACACACACTATTTGGGGAGGGGGGGTCTCATTGTACACTTAGGGTTGCCAGGCAGCAATGCTGCAATAACAATAGGAGCCACAGGTGGCAGAATTCCCTCTCCCCCAGACTGGATTTAAGGACGTTTGGTGGCTTTGTTTTCCTCATGATAGATAATTTGTTCCACACAAACTCATACTCTATTTACCAACTCATTAGATTCTGGGTTAACAGCATAATCTTACACTTTGCCTGCCTCCGAAGGTCAACATTTTTAGTCTCTTCTGCCTTTTCCTTTAATCCTCATTTTCTGCATACCATTTCACTTAGATGCCTTTTTTTTAGACATTGACTGTTCTGTAGCTCTCCTCCTGTTCCCTTGCCTCTGGGAGCCCTGTCTTCTGGTTTTCTCTACAACTCAGTGCCTCTTGCCAAGTCCTCAGTTTGCTCAGATGTGAAACTGTAATTCCATCCAAACCAACTACCACTTTCTTTCCCCTCACAGTAGATGGACTTCAAACTGCTGCGCTCCTTCTGAATTTCAGTGCTGCCCACCAAAATTATTCCTCAGGTTTGTACTATTGCTCCTAAATGTAGGAGCTATTTGGAATTTAAAAGGCAGTTTGGGAGCAGTCTTGGGTGTCATTGGCTTTGAGGTTCCTAGTGATTTATTTCTCTAGACTGTTTCTGAAAAATCCCAAATGGCTGTGTTCCATTGCCCCCTTTTGCTTTCCATTGAGTATGCATGCAGGACTGCTGGAATATATCATGTGGAAATTTGATTTGAGGTGCTCTCATTACACTGATTAATCCAGCTGCATCTTTCTTTTACGTCTGGTCTTAGTCTTCCAGAGTCAGTCAGATGTGCCTGGGGTAGAAAATCCATCATTCTCATTGTGGTAAAAATGGAATAATAAACAAAATCATTGACAATTTTCTGTCCTTCAGCGGTATCCTAGCTTTGAGTAGGGCCACCTGACTCTGCCTCATGGTTTGGAATAAAGTTCATTTGAGATTCAACTGTAAACAATTATGAGTGGTAACTCCTCTATCCTAGAGCAAGTCATGGGGGGCGGGCGTGGAATACAGAAGACACTACTCAATGGGTTTGCCTCCTTGAATTACTCAGAACCAAAGCTGATGAAACACTCTGGAGATCCATCTTCTGATCTCCTCAGGATTTAGACCAGAAAGCAACTGGTTGGTTAGTGCATATGTAAAATCAGCTTCCTTACATGTGAGTATGCACACACACACTGTTTGGTGGGGGGAAGGGGGGGTTCATTGCACACTTAGGGCTGCCAGGTAGCAATGCTGCAATGGCAATAGGAGCTACAGGTGGCAGAATTCCCCTTTCAGAGCCCCCTTCCACACCTCACTTGTAAGTCCATTTCCTTCCTCTCTCAGCCTTACGAGCCTTTCTGTTTGCTTACTTCTGCTTGGGCTTTCTGGTCCTCAGCTCCACCCATTATTAGTCCAGATTTGTGCTTTTCAGATTTGTGTTGAACTCATTTGTTATGAGGGCCAGATATGACATAAATGTCACTTTGTTGGGATGGACCATGAGTTTTATGATATGTAACACGAGCTACCAGAGATATAAACTTTATAAAGATTATTTCAGATGCCAAATAGCAGTAGGATTGATTGGATTAGGCATGATATGCAGAGGGGTAGTAGGTGTGAAGATGTCATCATTGGTAATGAGACAGGAAACCTAGGTCTAAGTTTGGTTCAGGAGGATGCAAAGAATAAATGGACATAAACCTGAAGAAGTGAGCAGTGTTTCACAAAAGCTCATACCCTGCCACAAATTTTGTTAATCTTCAAGTTGCTACTGGACTCTTTCTACAGCTATAAGAAACCACATCATTAAAAAAAAAACTAGCAGGGGGATATTTTAACCTTCCAGAACATTCAGCTGCTGACCTAAGAGTAGCAGTTCTCTTAACAAAGAATTTCAGAGGGAGATTAGAGACTGCTGAATTGCAACTGATAATGAAGCTCAATACATTTTCCTGGGCTGAATTGAGACCTAGGTTTCTTCTCTCATTACCAAGGGCTGCTATTATTATTTGGTATCTAAAATAACTTCACTTTCCAAGATATAAGCACAGATGAACTCATATTCTAGCTGTAACTGAAGAAGTGAGCAGTGACTCATGAAAGCTCATGCCCTGCTACAAATTTTGTCATTAAGGTGCTCCTGGACTCTTGCTCCCTTCTCTAATAAAGATTGCAAGCTGTGCAGTTAGCTTTCTTTCTTTCTTTCTTTCTTTCTTTCTTTCTTTCTTTCTTTCTTTCTTTCTTTCTTTCTTTCTTTCTTTCTTTCTTTCTTTCTTTCTTGTTAGAACTGGAAAGGGGGATGTCTCCAAGTGAAAAAAATGTGTTGCTTTCAGACTGTACAAAATCCACTCACTGCTAGTGATGATAATAAAAAGTTTAAAAAGCAAGGGGGTTGGTTAATGTGAGGAAAGGCAGCCGGTGAGGTGGGAGGTAAGAGAGGGAGACCACGTGTTGAACTGGAATATATTGGGACCATAAATGTTTTTTTTAATAGAATCAAAGAATCACAGAGTTGGAAGGAACCTCCAGGGTCATCTATTCCAACCCCCTGCACAATGCAGGAAATAGTAACCCCACCCCCCGCCCACACACAGTGACCTCTGTTCAAAGCCCAGAAGATGACAGAAAGAAGAAGAAGAACAACAACTGCTGTCCAGGCAAAACTGGCTTGGAGAAAAATTACTGCCTGGTCTCAAAGTGGTGACCGTTTCCCTGGGTGTTTCATTAAACCATGGAATTCAACCAAATGTAATTCCTAATCATGGTCTTTTAAAAAAGAAAATAGAATCCCAGAAATCTACTCTTGAAAAAAAAACTTTTCAGAATAAGCCCAAATAATTCCCCTTCTCCCAGATGCATCTCTTTCCTGCCCCCTTCCTTTTTTAATGCATGTGTGTGTGATCAGGTCTGTAAGTAAACAGTAGAGCAGGGCTTGTCATAATAATCAGCCCCCCCCCCCCGCCAAGTGTGCATGCACAGGAAAACTTATACCTGAAATAAAATTTTGGTGGTCTTAAAGGTGCCATAGGACTTACTTTTCTTATGCGTGGCTTCTCCTTCCTCCCACCTCTCTTCCCTCCCTCTCCAAACAAGTGAAGCTTGGTAACACAGCAGCAGCTCCAGTGGAGGGAGACTGGAGGGAGCTTTTCTCTGGTGTGTGGATGTGCACTCTCTTTTCTTCCCCCCTTGCTTCCTCCCCAAAGGAGAGAAGAGAGGCTTGGAAGAGAGCAGCTCCAGTGAAGGAAGCAGGAGAGCTGAGGGAGCTTGCCTCTGGTGCACGTGCATGCACTTGTATTTTAGAATCATAGAATCATAGAGTTGGAAGGGACCTCCAGGGTCATCTAGTCCAACCCCCTGCACAATGCAGAAAATTCATAAATACTGCCTCCCCGCAGTTCACAGGATCTGCATTGCTGTCAGATGGCCATCCAGCCTGTGATTAAAAACCTCCAAAGGAGAGCCCACCACCTCCCAAGGAAGCCTGTTCCACTGAGGAACTGCTATAACTGTCAGTTCCTTCCCCCTCAGAGAGGCTTGGTGACAAAGCATCTGTAGCAGCCAGGAGAAGGAAGCAAGAGGCAGACAGTTGCTCGTAGCACCAGCCCTGAAGGGGCCAGATCAGTCCCTAATTTAGACCAAGTCTTACAGCTACCATATAGGGCCTTGATTTGGACACAGTGCAGGGGAGAAGGTATAGAATCATGGAGTTGGAAGGGACCTCCAGGGTCATCTAGTCCAACTTCCTGCACAATGCAGGAACTTAACAAATACTTCCCACACACCCCACTTCCTGACCTCCTCATGAGTCACTGATGCAATCCTTCCTGCTCTCCTTCTCATGATCTGTGTAAATTCACAGAATCAGCATTGCTGTCAAATGGCTGTCTAGTCTTTTTTAAAAACCTCCAAAGAAGGAGAGCACGCAACCTCCTGAGGAAGCCTGTTCCACTGAGGAACTGCCCTAACTGTCAGGAAGTTCTTCCTAATGTTTAGCTGAAAACTCTTTTGATTTAATTTCAACCTGTTGGTTCTGGTCTGACATTCTGGGGCCACAGAAAACAACTTTGTACCATCCTGTATATGACAGCCCTTCAAATACTTGATGGCAATCACATCACCTCTAAATCATCTCTCCAGGCTAAACTCCTTCAGCCTTTCCTTATAGGACTTGGTGTCCAGACCCCTTACCATCTTTGTTGCCCTTTTTCGGAGCCATTCCAGCTTGTCTATATCTTTCTTAAAGTGTGGTTCCAAACACTGAACACAATACTCCAGGCAAGGTCTCACCAGAACAGAGTAAAGCGATTCCATCACTTCACATGATCTGGACTTCTGTTGATAACAGCCCAAAATCGCATCTGCCTTTTTAGGTACTGCATCACACTGCTGTTTCATGTTCAGTGTATGGTCCACTGAGGCCCCCTATATCCTTTTAAACACATACTATTGCCAAGACATGTCTCCCCCATCCTATAATGATGCATTGGATTTTTCCTACCTAGATACAGAACTTTATATTTATCCCTGTTGAAATTCATTTATTTCTTTTAGCCCAGTTTTCTATCTTGTCAAAATTATTCTGTATCCTGACTCTGTCTTCTACTGTATTTGCTACCCCTCCCAATTTAGTATCATCTGCAGATTTAATAAGCATTTCCTCTATTTCTTTATCCAAATAATTTATGATGTTAAATAAAACGAATCCCAGGATACATCCTTGCGTCACTCCAGTTGTCAATCAACTCCAAGAGGATGAGGAACCATTCACAAGCACTCTTTGGGTGCATTTTGTCAACCAGTTACTGATCTACCTAACAATAACAGTGTTACACCTCAAACAACTTTTTATTGGGGAATATTAATATTTCTTAGCTCAAAATGGTAGGCCTACGAGAGGTGAGGTGTATGGGATCTATGTCTTTGTCTACGGAGATAGACCACTGAAAATCCTTTGGTTAATAATGGATTTTATTATAGCATAGGTTTCAAATAGTTACATCCCAATCAAACAATTTCAAGCATACAAGAGGAATACAAGAGGTTAGCTGAATAAGCAGGATGGGGGAGGGTGATACAATACCTAGATCTTTGCAGGGTAGACTCAGTCAGAGGAAATGCAAGGATTCTGGAGGGAGATTTCTCTTGAGAGGAAGGGGGGGTGAGGGTAGGAAGGGGGTGGAGGAAGGAGAGGATGAAGGGATTCCCTTTTTCCCTTTCTTCCCACGCTTCTCGCTGCGCTGTGCTTTTTCCTGTGCTTTTTCCCGTGCTTTTTCCCTAACCTGACAGGTTTGGTTGTCTGTTTTCTAGGGAAAATTACGTCACATCACTCAATTCCACTACCCAATGAGGGAGCAGAGTGTCACACCAATGGAAAGTCGGGGTGTCATATGTGTAATATCCAATCAGAGACCATTTGTATCATAGATCCATACCCCAACATAGGCATTTTAATTACACTGGCCAAATGACTTTATGGCCTTGTTTTTCCCAAAACTGGTTCCTTTGAAGCTCCCCAAAAGTGATAGATTTCTCTCTTAGTGTCAAACATGGATGGGCATCCATCAAGTGGTCAGGGGACTGGCTGACTTTGATGGCCTTAGCAATTAATTAAAGAAAAATAGAAACTTTGTTAAAAGTCAGAATTGTGAGATCAGTTTACAGGTTATGTGACGGAACCGGCCCGATTCTGCCTTCAGACCCGGTCCCGTCAGCTCCCTATTGAGTCGCCAACTCCTGGAGGGAGCTATTTCTCCTCCTGCCCCTTGGGCTCGCTGCCACCACCTGCTCAGTCCCAGGGTTCAGATTGAGAGGAACAGGACTCCCAATCCCCCTCTCCAGCTATGAGGCCAGGCCTCAAGGTCCTCTGCCACCCTGCACTTGGGTTTCACAGAGACCTCAGCGCTTCTTTGGGGCACCCCTGGAGGATTGGCACCTTATCCAACTGCATGCCTTCCCCCCTTCCCCGGGGCCCCCTTCTCAACACAGCGTGGTCTAAAGCGGTTTGGGGATCTATGTGGTACAGAGATTGACTGCCCGTATTTAAAACAGAAAAAACATTTATTTAAAAGAGAAAACAATAGGGGAAGAAAAGCAAAACAAAAACAGTTGCATCTACAAAATTAGCACAGCACAGCCCAGCACAGCAACCAGTATAACAAAGAAAAGTTGATTATAAACGCGTCCGGCTGGCCCTGATCTAAACTTGCCCTGTCTTGTGAATTACTTACTTAGCCTGCCTGCCTGGGGGCCCCCCAGGCAGGAGCCTCCATTGCTCACCACATGCTTGCTCGAGCGCTGGCTCAAATCTGGCTTCTCTTCCTGCCTAACACATGCAAGGAACAACAGCACTTCCTGCCTCTCTAGGAGATCTTCCCCCTAGCGTTGTTGGTTTGGCTCTGGAAGGGAGGGGGGGAGTGAGGGGAAGGCTACAAAGCCCTGCTGAGGGATTTACTGACCCCTGCCAAATGAAGCACCACCACTGACTAAAATGGCGTTTCTCCACAGGTTATAACACACATTCACAACAAAAGGAGTGCTTGGCCTCTAACCTCGTGTTTCTGCCATCTTGTCCTGAGGATTACCAGATACAAGCCATTTATTTTTGTTGGAGGTTTCTTGGGTCATTATTATTTCCTTATGCTTTGATAACAGGACTTTTAAAGGTTGCCAAAAGTGAAGGAATTTTTATGGCACTGCCCACCAGTCTCTCTGAGCCTGAAACTTTTTCACTCCCAGGAGCAGAAAGATGGACGCTTCTCAACCTTTCAGCTGGCCACATGTTGTTCTGGCTTGTGTACCAGAATCACATTACAGACCTGCTTTGGGTCAAGAAGGAACTGGATTTGTCTCCCTTATGTGCAAGAAAGACCATTCCAATTCAAATGGGCATTGCTGTATCCAATTAATATTCTAGGGTTACATTGCAATATCACATTCCAGGGGTGCATGGCTTGGGAATAAGTACAGGGGTGTCTTCCTGGGTATCAGTCCCCCCCTTGAAAATGGAGACGAACTCTTAGTGAGACTTCTTTTTCACATCAAGGTACAACCATTCACACAGATATAGAAAGAGAAAGAAATGTCAGGCCATAAAATATGATTGAGAACAAAAAAAAATTAGGGGAGCTTTAAAATCTTGCAGCCAATTAAAAGGTGAAAATAATAATAATAAAAAAACTGCTGACCAATTCAAAAATTAACTGGAACCTTTAGTGGGTTAAGCTGAATTCATGGGGTGTGCATATATGTTTCTGATAATGAACACTGAGCCTCTGAGGCAGTGGCGTAAGGAGGGGGGGCGGGGAGGGCGGGCCGCCCCAGGTCTGGAGGGTCTGGGGGGCCCCTTGGCAATGCCAAGGGGCCCCTCAGAAGCCGGCTGCACTCGCCGCCTTCCCCACCCGCGTGCGGGGCCCGGTGGCGGTGGCGGACGCCGGAGAAGCGGCGGAGAGGCTGGCGCTGGTCGCTGGAGGCCCTCCAGCGACCAGTGCCGGCCTCTCCGATGCTTCCCCGGCTCCGCGACCGCCGCAGGGCCCCGCGCGCGGGCCTCCAGTGCAGGCGGAGGCCGGGGAGGGCGTCGGAGAAGCCGGCGCTGGTCACTGGAGGCCCTCCAGCGGCCTCGCCGCCTCGCCGCCGGCCTCTCCGCCGCCCTGGAAGCAGGTAAGGAGGGCAGGCAGGGAGGGAGGGGGCCGAAAGCGGGGGGGGGCGGCTGGCGGGAGGGGGCGGCCTTCCTTCCTTCCCTCCCTCCCCCCTTCCTTCCCTCCCTCCCTCCTTCCTTCCTTCCTTCCTTCCTTCCTTCCTTCCCTCCCTCCCTGTTGAAGAAAAATCTAAAATTCCTGCATTCTCACTATTAAAGCATTTAATAATGTGACATGAGATAATAGATGAACTATAATACTGAATCTTCTGAAACTGAATTATAATAATCATAACTTTTTTCCTGACCCAGAATCCTTCTTAGGAGTAGGTCTTTAGAAACAACTGACTGTTTCATTTTCTATCATTTATGGCCTTTTTTTGCACGATGGCCTTGTTTTTGATTATTCTTGCTCAAGTTAGTCTATGGGAAACCTTACTGGATGTAAGAGATGTTCCAGCAGGTCTGTTTTGTGAATATCCTCCATATCTGCACAAGTGGACTGTGGCTGAATGAACCACTGCCTTTCATTTCTAACTCCCACATGGCAGATAATACTCTGGCATCACATATAAAAAAGATCCAATTCAGGTTTATTCCCCCAAATATTATTTTGGATGCAGCAGGACATGTTCCTGTCTTCACTTTGGGAATTAGAGTAAAGGCACATTTTAGCTTCTAGTTTGCATACACTCCAAAATAGATTTTGGACTCCAAAATAGATTTTAAAGTCACAAAACTCTTCTGGATTTACACCCCTGTTGCTAAAATCAGATAAAATTCCTTTTTGCCTGGGGGAATGTGCAAGATTTCTCAGGGGAAGACAACAATAAAGAGGGTTAGTTCATTGTTGTATATGCGATCTGAAATGTGTATATGTTCTTGCCTGGCTCACTGGAGCCTGTAGGAATGAGTTTGGGGACTTGGGAACAATGGACAGTAGGATCCAAATCCCTGCTGTCCTGCTCCAATCATGGGTCTCCGGTTGGTTTGAATGCTTCAATAGCATACTAGCATGGGAACCTTGAATGTATATAAATTGGCTATGTTAGCCCAGTCTTCAGTCCTAGAGTGCAGCCCTATACTATGCTGTGCTGAATAAAAAGAGCTATGATCACTACCACCTCGCCTCTTCCTTGTGTTGAATTATATTATATTATATTATATTATATTATATTATATTATATTATATTATATTATATTATATTATATTATATTATATTATATTATATTATATTATATTATATTATATTATATTATATTATATTAATAAACAAATACATCTGCCCCTAACACTAAATACTACACACAATTAATCCCTTCATTATTCATTATGGATTTACACAATTATTTTAATGGGCTGAGAAGTCCCAAACCTACATGACTGAAATTTTGTCAAACTCTTAAGTGATGATAGGTCTTCAACTTAGATAACAGTTTGTTTCTACCTTTGCTAAAGTCAGTTGACTTCAGGTCTAACCTCTGTAGAAAATGTTTACACAAAGTAGAACGTTCTATTCCAAAACCAAATTATACGTTTCTTGATCTTCATGTGTTTACCATGTAAATAAACAATATTTAAAACTGATCTAGATTTCTGATTGTAGGAATACTTTGTATCTTCATCATGCAATGCTGTTCCTGTTCTCTGCCAGCAAACAGCTGCACACATCAGGCCTTAGATCACATTGAGATGTGCCACAAATAAGACCCCAAGCTGATT
Source organism: Heteronotia binoei (assembly GCF_032191835.1). Lineage (NCBI taxonomy): Eukaryota > Metazoa > Chordata > Lepidosauria > Squamata > Gekkonidae > Heteronotia > Heteronotia binoei. The sequence continues at coordinate 26,772,821 of NC_083223.1, forward strand.
TTTCTTCCTCTGAGGCCAGAGGACTGCTTGGATCAAGACTGCAGCATAAGAGAAAGGGATTGTTCCCTTCCATAATTTTTCTGCCCTGAAATATCCTCACAGAGAATATTTGCTCACAGAGCTGTCTTCCTCATTGGAATATTTATTATTTTGTTTGTTTGTTTGCTTACATTTATAGTCCATCTTTCCCACTAGGACTGGAGGCAGATTACACAGAGTGAGTCAATGTAGACAACAGGATGGGACACACTATAAACAGTGAAATAGGATTTGAGTTGTAGAATGGACCAAAAGTTTAAAAAAACCCAGAGTAATTAAAGTTGCCAACCTCCAGATGGTGGCTGGAGATTTCTCGCCATTACAACTAATCTCTGGACAACAAAAAGCAGTTCATCTGGAGAAAATGGCAGCTTTGAAAGTTGGTCTCAATGGCATTGTGCCCCAAATCCTGCCTTCCTCAGGCTTCACACCCCAAATATTTCCCAACCTGGAGCTGGCACGTAAATATACAGTAAATACACAAGTTCTTATGATGCTTGGCGGGGGGGGGGGGGCAATGGCGGGAGAGCTTCTAGTGTCCTGGCCCCACTGATGGACCTCCTGATGGCACCTGCTGTTTTGGCCACGGTGTGACACGTAGGGTGATAATAGACAGGCAGTTTGGACTGACTCAGAGATGCCACGGAAACCAACCCAAACGCTAACATCTGCCACCTGGCCCCATCCCGTACTCACCCTGTCCTCCAGCATCCTCAGAGTGTTTCAAAAAGCTACCACTGTCAAAGTGGTAGCAAATTTTTGAGCTGCACACTGTTGCCTCTTTGGTGTCTGGATGCAGAAGCGTGCAAGTGAGGCGCTTTGGCAGTGTGAACCCGCCAAGCCACCCCAAGCCACTTCCATTCCCCCCCCCCCTTAAAAACTGCCTGGAGCGCATGAGCGCTTAACTTGTTTGAGGGGGGGGGAAGAGCGGTCTGGCTTCTGAGGTGCTCCCCAGTCTGATTGCGCCAAGCTGCCTTGCAGATGGGATAGGGCCACCTCACTGGGGAGCATGTGGAGGCTTCGGGATAGCTCTTTTTGAGCCAGCCCTATTTGGGATGCCTCCAATCCACCCCTAAATGCCCATCCTCACCCAGAGTGTTTGACTGGATGGGCCATTGGCCTGATCCAACATGGCTTCTCTTATGTCCTTATGCTCATCCCCAGTGGGACAAGCAGCAACTCTGTGAGGCCATCTCAGATTGGAATAATGGTACAGAGGAAACACTTTTCCAGTGTCACAGTCCCAGTCTGTATTGAGGTCTCAGGTGTTTGCTTTTCCAAGGCAAAACAGGCTTTGAATCTCATTCACAGAGCTCCCAGTGTTATGTCTAAGGATACAGAAGGAGAGAAACCTTATTTCTGTTGTTTAAGGTGTTACTTCCCGTTTGCCTAAAAACAGTAAAGCAAAGAAGCAAGAGAAGAATCTAGAATGCCTTTAGTGTTACTCAGGACTTTTTTTGTAGCAGGAACTCCTTTGCATGTTATGCCCCACACCCTTGATGTAAACAATCCTCCAAGAGCTTACATGATTCTTAGTATAGGGCCTTCTACAAGTTCCAGGAGGATTGGCTACATCAGAGGTATGTGGCACTAATATCCAAAGGAGTTCCTGCTACAAAAAAAAAGCCCTGGTGTTACTCATCTATTAATGGATGAAATCACTTTATTCTTGTGATTTAACAGACAGCTCTGGAATCAGCATAAGAACTGCAGACTTAGGGCCAAACTAGATATTTCAGCATCCACAGGTTTGGTCTAGGGATGCCAACAGCATTTTAGACAAGAATTTGGCCACTTAAAAATGCCATGAAGGCCCAATACTGATTGGATCTGTGGTACATTGGGTTCAGACAATTTTGTTTTCTTCTTGCATATCTTTCCAAGTGCTAAAAAGCTGTTGGGGGCTATTTTAGCATTTTAAAAGGTACTAAGGGGAGGAAGAAAAAGATAACCTGGTTCTACCTCACTGTGGCCATTAAACATTTTTAAATGGCCAAATTCTTCTCTAAAATGGCATCAGCATCCACAGTCAGAGCCATGGATACCATAACATGATTTGGCCCTTATAGCCTGCTAAAAGGTGCCTTAAGTTACTTCATACACAGAAGCAACTTATCCTAAGGACTTAGCTGATGATGATGGTGCAGCTCCGCCCCCCTTCTCAGCTGTCAAAAGCACAGAGGGCCTGACTTATCCATGACCCTCATTTCATGGTGCTGAATGTGTGCATGTGGGGAGGCAGAGGCAGCATGGAGAAGCCATGGGTTGGTCCCTGTGGCATCGGTCCCATCGTTGTGGGACCCAGGGGGGCGGCGCAGCGGCCCGCTGAAGCAGCCTGTCGGTCACTTCCGGGTTCCTGTCCTGCATCTTGACCTGTGTTATTAGTGACAGGCTGCTTCAGTGGGTCGCTGCGCCGCCCCCCTGGGTCCCACAATGATGGGACCGATGCCACAGGGACGGGCTCGAAACACTCTATAACCCCTCAAAAGAACAGCAGTCTAGCTCGCTTCCCCCGAGCCCTGCCGCCATAAGCCTCAAGGGGGCTCATTTTGCGGCATCTCCCGGCGGGAGGGTGGCACCCGCATGGGACACATATCAAATGAAAGAGGGGGCGCAGGGCTATCAGAAACAGCCGGCGGAGGGAGTCGGGAGACCACCCCACTGGGGGATCCACACCCCGAAAGTGATGAAGGTGGCGCAGATAGAGCCAACAGAGCAAACAGGACAAAATAAATAGGCTGCATTATGCAGCACAGTTGAGAAAGTGCCTTATCCCATATACTGATGAAGTATATACAGGATTTGAGAACAAAATTGTTTCCGGCGGTGATATTTGGGGGATTTTTGGGGACGTCACAGGAAGTGCTGTGAAGTTACTTCCTGTTTCCGGCAGTGGCATTTGGGGGAAATGATGTCATTTGGGGGAAGTGATGCCACAGGAAGTGATGTCACTTCCTGCTTCCGGCAGGTGGTGCGGGGGAAATGATGTCACAGGAAGTGATGTCACTTCCCGTTTCCGGCAGGTGGCGCGGGGGAAAATGATGTCACAGGAAGTGATGTCACTTCCTGTTTCCGGCGGTGGCATGCCGTCACCGGAAGTGACGTCACCGGAAGTGACGTCACTTCCTGTTTCCGGCGGCGTGCACACACGTAGGGGGGCCCACATAAATCTTGGGCCCCGGGCCCCGAAAGCCCTAGCTACGCCCCTGCTCTGAGGTTGCATGTACAAAGAACATGGGAGTCAAAACCATATTTGGATAGGTGCTTAGGGGGAAGACAGTTTCTTGCCTTATAAAAGTGAGAGTATACATTTTTACCAAAACCAATCCTCCTTCTATACTATACTATGCATATATATAAGGTCACTTATAATAGCTAATCATAGGTTCTAATATAAATGAAGTACAAAACAGTAACTAAACTTATATTGCTAATTAACAGGATATCAAAAGTTGTTGAGTTACACACACAAAAAAATGTTCAAAATATATGCTCAATGTTTCTAAGCTACCAAACAGGCAGTTATTAACTCATTGCTAAAATATTCTTATCAAACTTGAAGACAAACATAGAATATCATTTTCTTGAGGGGGAGGGGGAAAGAACATAGGATTCTATTAGTCTACAGCAAAATGGGGTTCAGCAACAAAGATACATAGGTACATTTACATTGACATTTTCCTCTTGTAGGCTTTGTCTATGCATATACAAAATTAACAGGCACATCTTGAAATCTGTTATTCTTTCCCCTTGTATTCTTGCAGCAGGGATGTACCTGGAACCATCATTTCCGAAGGGACAGGGTTTTTTTGCTGCACACCTTTGTTTGGGCAAACTGAAGTCTTCAGGGTCATTTTTACTGCTGGCGTGTGTGTAAATGAGCTGGAAGATATAGCACATGAGGTTAAATTGCCCTCTGTTTCTTCAGGGCCATTTGTAAAACAAAAGGTTGCATTCCTTTAGCTACATGCCACAAGTAGGCAATTCATTGTCCCAGTGGGACTCCACCCATTTCCTGCTCCTCTTCTTCTTCAGACGACAGAGGAAGAAAGATGGCTCTGAGCACATGTGTCTCTGTAATGCTGGTATACCTTTTGGTAAAATTTCCTGTTTTTCCTTTTAAATTAAGTCAGTCCTGCCCCATACAAAAATGTGGGTTGCAGGGCACTTTTTCCTTTTCTCATTTTTGGAAAAAGAGATGGCCTTGTCTTTCTCTATGATTTTTTGTGATCTAGAAAGAAAAAGCAGTCTGTTTTTCCTTTATTTCCTCATTGAACAAAGAATTTGTTTTCCCTGCATGGAGCAGAGAAAAAAAAGGAGAACACAAGGAGATAAGAATTTCAAAACACCCGGTTCTTTTGTAAGTATAAACGTCATGCAATGGAGGGGGGAAGAGGGAAGCTGGTATCAGCCATTGCCTGGCTGTGAAATCTGTAGAAGCATATGAGAGGCTTAAAAATTCTGCAGTTCCCAATTCCCAGCAAGGGGGAATAAAAATTGCTTTTGGCTGTTTGCAGAGGGAAAAAAAAATGGTCTTAATAATGGTCTTAATTTAAAAGGGAAGGCATTTAAAAAAAAAATCTGTTCAAACTTGGGTTCCTTTCAAAAATACTAGATTCTGTTCAAAACTCATTGGATCCATTCAGAAATCTATTCAAAAATCTCACTGGCAAAAATCTCACTGGCTTCCATTCAAAACTGGATCCATTCAAAAATCTATTCAAAAATCTCTGACTTCCACTCCACAGTACTAGATTCCTATTCAAAAATCACTGACTTCCCCCCCTAGTTTTTCCTGGACTCAAGGGAGAGAGGAAGAAAAAACTCTTTGTAGTTCTTTGCCTTTCCTTTGTCTAAGGTATATCTCTGTGCTGACCACGTGGTCACTGGTCTTTGTTTTAATTTTAAAAAGTTTCTCTGTGGGGGAAGTTTTGTAAAAAAAAGTCTGGCTGGGGTTTTCAAAATAATGCTGTTTGTCTGTTTTCCACCCCTGTGTTGGCATTAAGGCTTTTTGGACTGTTTCTCTGTTCTCATTGCACAAACGTGCTGTTTGTACCTGGTCTGCCTTGCAGGGCTGGCGTGCAAGTGCAGAGCAGAGTTGTTAGTGATGAGGGGAGAGACATGGGTAGGTGTGGCAGTTGCTTGTAGTTCCTGCCAAGCATGCAAGGGAGAGACTGTAGAGAAAAAGGGGGGGGGAGCATGTGGGATTTCTGAAAAGGGGAAAAAAAAACCATGGCTGCTCTTGTTAGGTTGCCAGTCTCCAGTTGGAACCTGGAGATTACTTCCTCCAATATTATATCTTATGCCTGGAGCTTAAGTACCATGTCTCTTTGGAGAAAGGGCTTAAAGAAAAATAAGGCAAATGCAGTCTCCAAATATTTGGAACCTCCAGGCTGGAGCTGGCATCCTAAAGTTTCACTTAGAGCCAATCCTTTGCTAAAAGGAAATGCTCAGAGTTTTTTTGGTTTTTTGGTTTTTCTCTTTTGAGTTTTTGTTTTTGGTTCCATCTTTTGAGTTTTGAATACTTTCATTGGCTGCTATCATTAAACACAAATCCAGACTTCATTTGCATGTCTCCAGGTCTCGGCTGGAGATCTCCAGGTTTGCCCTGGAGGTTGGCATTTTAAAAAAATTTTTTTTTTAAAAAAAATGTCTGTTTGTTCTTAGATATATATGCACATATGCCTACATATATGCATATATACATATTTTTGTGAAAATTGTAATGCATTCATAGTTCTTCTGAGTGACTATATTTGATTGAGTTTGCCAAGGCTTCTAGTCTATTGAATTGACGCCTTAACCAACATACCAGATAAATTAAAAAGACTACCATGCCAGCTTGTATGGCAAGGATTATCACTATGGGATGCATTACAATATTTAAAAATTTAAAAAGAAAAACAACCTGGTCCTGAAGTGCAATCCTTGGAGGAGAGTGTATTCTGTAAGGGAAAAGGGTTATGCCTGGCTGCATAGTACTTCTAGCTGAAGATCAAGAAAGAAACATATACACAAATAGCAGAGGCTTGCCCCCCCCTTGCTTGCTGCTGGGGTGCAGGGTCAAGTTTCCTATATTTACATAGTGGCTCAATGCTCGTAGCCTCAGAGAGCCACAATAGTCTCAGCCAGATCAATCAGAGCAGGTGTAGGAGCATAATTCAGCGAGATCTGCCTGATCTTTATAGAGGAGGCTTTTCCAGGTTTGTCTGGGGGTTGCTTTTCAGAACTCTTCTGGGGAGAAGTTGGAGCAGAGTTGGCCACAGCGTCAGGGGGTTTCCCTTTCCAGTCTTTCAACTGAGAGCAGTGGAAGAACTTGAGCCAGGTACCTCCTGACTTGGGGATGGCAACTTGGTACACAGCAGGGCTGATCCTCTTTGTGATTGGGACTGGTCCCTTCCATTTGGCAGTGAGGGCATGCTCTTTTTCAGAAAACTTTCTGTACATTACAAGTTGACCCTCTTCCCATTGTCTGGGGTTTCTTACCCATCCCAGTCTTTTATCCATTGCTTGACGGGCTATGCCTAACTGCAGGGCAACCTTTTTATGAATGACAGATATTTCAGTGACCAGGGACCTTATCCATGCATCACTTATTACAACTGGTTCCAAGTCTGATGGGAGGCTTGTATCTAACCAAAAAGCCTCTGGGAAAAGCATTTTTCTGCCAGTCATCACTTGATGTGGTGAGAAACCATGAACAGCTTTAGTACCTCTAAGGGCCATGAGGATGATGGGGAGTTTTTCATCCCAGTCCCTGCCAGAGGACTTAACCATTTTGCACAGAGCCTCCTTGAGCGTTCTGTTTGTACGTTCTATATTTCCAGAACTTTGGGGATGACCAGCCACATGAAATCTTTGCTGTATGCCTAATGCTTTGCATAATTCCTTTGTGATGTCACCAATGAAGGCTCCGCCCCTATCACTATCAATTTGACGACTTATGCCCCACCTAGACCAAACATTGTTAAAAAGAAGGCGGGCTGCAGTTGCTGCTGTGTTATTTCTGCAGGGAAATGCCTCTACCCACTTGCTGAAGGGATCAATTATTGTCAGACAATGGCGGTTGCCACGGGATGTGAGAGGGAGGGGGCCTATGAAGTCAATCTGAATCCGTGCCCAAGGACCCTCTATTCTCTGGTGTTGTATGGGTGCTTTGGCTCCTGTGTTGTCTGCATTAACCATTGCACAGGCTAGGCAGTTGTCTACCCATTGCTCAATGTCCTGCCTCATGTTTGGCCACCACCCTGTCTCTTTAACTCTTTCTAGGGTGAGCTCTCTTCCTCTGTGTCCTTGTTCATGGGCAAGTTGAATTAAATCACTTCTGACTTCTACAGGGACTATCCAGTGCCTGTTGCGGTTCTGATCCACAGCCCAGTAGACTCCTTCTAGTTTCTCAATGGTATATCTGCCTGTGGGGTCTTTTCCTACAGTGGCTAGGCTTTGGATTTGCTCATCTCCCTCCTGGAGAGTAGATAGGTCTAAGAGGGGAGCAGGGAGTGCTGCTCTTTGTCTGGTTGTAACTGGGTGTAGAGGTTGGGGACTAGGCTCTGGGTTTGCTGAGTTCTGGTCCTCCAGGGCAGCTTCTTTAGCTAGTGCATCCACTCGGTTGTTCCAGATGCTTGTGTCTGAATTGTTTTTCTGATGGCCTTTGACATGTGTGACCCAGGTTGCAGCTTGCCTGCTCTGAATTAGTGCAGCAACTTGGATCCATTTGTCTCTGTGTGAGATGGGCTTCCCCTCTGAGGATTTGAACTCATTTGCCAACCATACTGGCAGCCATACAGTTGCAGCTTTTGCTGTCCAATCTGAATCTGTATATATAGCCAGGGGGCAATCTGAGGGTTCAAATTCCAGGATGGCACGGAGGGCTGCTACCTCTGCTGCCTGGCTAGAATGTGGACGTGCTATGCCCTTTAGAACATAAGAATCATGTACTCTGATTGCGGCATAGCCTGTCTTGGGGGAACCATTTACATGGAAGGAGGAGCCATCGCAGAACCAGCACACAAAGCCTTGCTGCTGTGCTTCTGCTAGAGACTCTCCCCATATAACTGGCCACTGAGTGTGATTCATCTGAGGGAGGGGGCATTCATGCTGTTCCCCTGAAACTATGAGGCCATAAGGGGCAGGAGATTCAGTTTGCTCTTTCTTGTAGTCTACTCCTCTGCCTACCAGTTTTAGCAATCCTTGCATTGGAGACCTGACCATCTTGCACTTTCCCTGAAAGGATGTATTTGAGAGGTGTGTGTGTAGTTTGAACTATGACTTTTGCACCTCCTATAATGAATTCCCAGTGTGTAAGGCTCCAAACTAGGGCTAGGCAATTCTTCTCACAGGGGCTGAATCTGGCTTCTACAGGGGTGAGGTTCCTAGAGGCATAGGCAATAACTCTTAGAGAGCCTGTTTGCTGCTGCAAGAGAGTGGCCCCTATGCTTTCGTCTGAAGTGGCTAGCTGTATGTAGAAAGGCTTGGTCATGTCTGGGTGTGCAAGCGCTGGGGCTTGACTCAAACTACGTTTGAGCTCTGCAAAGGCTTTCTGTTGCTCAGGTCCCCAGTTCCAGCGAACTCCTTTCTTTAAGAGTGCATATAAGGGACGTGCCTTGTCTGCAAATGATTCAATGAAATCCCTAGAGAAGTTGAATGTTCCCAGAAGTGCTCTCAGAGTAGGGGGGTCAGTGGGGGCTGGGAGTTTAGAAACAACTTCTACCCTCTGAGAGTCTGGGGTGCGTCCATCAGTTCCTAAGGAGAGGCCAAGGTATTTCACTTCAGTTTTGACCAATTGGGCTTTCTCTCGGTTTGCCTTGAAGCCTGTCTCTCTAATGAGGTTTAAGACCTCCCTTGTGATTTCACGTGTTCTCTCTTCCGTGTCAGAATACACGAGAATATCGTCAACGTACGAAACAACATGGGGGCGAGATGCAGGGCTCAATTTGTCCCACATTTGAACCACGTGTGCATGGCAAATGCTGGGGCTAGAGTGGAAACCCTGGGGGGTCCTTTTGAAAGCATACTGCTGACCTCGGAATGTGAAGGCAAATTTATACCAGCAGGATTCATGTAGTTTAATTGAGTGAAAGGCGTTGGCCAGGTCCAAAACACTGTAGTATTTGGCCCCTGCAGCAATGGCTGTCAGGATTTCATTGTATTTAGCCACCACTGGAGCCACAGGAGGTGTGACTGCATTAAGAGCTCGAAAATCCAGTTAGTCTCCAGGTTACTCCGTCTGCCTTGAGGACTGGCCATAGGGGCGCGTTGCAGATGGACTGCATGGGTGTAATTACATCCCATTGCAAAAGACCTTCAATAGTTTTCCCTATCCCTATTTCTGCTTCTTTAGGATACCTATACTGCTTCTGAGGGGGTGGGTCTTTCCCTTCAATGAGAACACAGGCACCTTTAACGGTCCCACATTCTACTTTGTCTGTGACCCAGACTTCAGGAAACTTCCACCCAAGGGTCGCCTACACTTGGGGCTAGGGGTAAGGGAGCCTTTAGAGCAGCACATCTATGGATAGCAGATATTATTTCAGGTCCATTCTGAACTTGCCATAAGAAACCATTGGCCAAATCGACTGTAATGCTCTGTCCTCTGAGAAAGGGCATTCCTAAAATTCCTGCATCCTCCCTGAGATTCTCACAAGCTGCAATTACAGTCCTGAGCATTCCTACGGTCAGGGGTATGTCTTCCCAGATCTTGGTCCTGTGGGACCCTCCTGCAAAGCCTTCCAAAATTGTGGCCTTGTTAGTTTGTGTTCCACAGGCAGCCAATTCTGGGTGCAGCACATTCAGTGAAGCTCCAGTGTCAACTAAAAGTGTGGCAGGTAGCTCTTTCCCTGAGGTCCCAACACCTGCCTTAACGGTTGGCCTTCCCCATTCATCAGGGGCTAATCTAGCTACGACTAGGGGAATTGTTGGGCCCCATGTCCCCACTTACTGTGCCAGGCCTTGGGAGCCCCTCAGCCACTTTGCTTGGCATGGCCACTGTACTCTCCAGCTGAAGCCCTCCAAGTGAGGTTCTCCAGCGAGCAAATTGTAGCATCCAAAAGGCGAGGGCACCTGATGCAGTTCATGTGACTGAAGCTGTGGCTGGTGAGAAGGAAGAGCAAAAGGCAAACTCCATCCTCTTGGCCACAGGGCTCAGATTTTTGAGGAACAAGTACTCCTTGGCAGCCAAGCTCAGCACCTGCTCCCTGCGATGAGGCTACTCTCCGACAACTCCCTTCTGCCACCTCCTCTTCTTCCTTCTCCTCCTTTCCATTTGGCACCCTCTCTCTGTTCATACTTACCCAAAAACATATACCCCCTCCCCAAATGCAACTCCTTTTCTGTGCATGAATTAAACTTTGCTGAAGTTTCAATTGCACTCAAGCCCCTCCATATAAAAAAAAATATATTGATTGTGTTTCATTGTAATTTTGAGCAATGTGCATTTTTACAATGACTTTTTTTTTAAAACAATGCATGTCCTGGCTTTGCCTTCCCACAGCAGCACCTCATAGAAGCCAAGGAGCAAGGGCACCAGGATGAGGCTCTGGCTGATGGGCAGCCAGCTAACGCCCTGGGGGAGAGTGAAAGGTGGTCTCCATCCTCTTGGCCATGGTGCCCAGACTCTTGTGAAACATCAACACTCTAGTTGGTCTCTGCCTCCCTCTCACTGGTTCCTGATTTTAAAATGAACCTTTTAGACAGCCTTCCCCCATTCCCAAGTGAGCCTTTTTATAGAAGCGCCATGGTGTAGAGTGATAAAGCTGCAGTACTGCAGTCCTAAGCTCTACTCATGACCTGAGTTTGATCCCAGCAGAAGCTGGGTTCAGGTGGCTGGCTCAAGGTTGACTCAGCCTTCCATCCTTCTGAGGTTGGTAAAATGAGTACCCAGCTTGCTGGGGAGGGGGGAAAGTGTAGATGACTGGGGAAGGTAATGGCAAACTACCCTGTTAAAAGTCTGCCATGAAAACATTGTGAAAGCAACGTCACCCCAGAGTTGGAAACGACTGGTGCTTGCACAGGGGAACTACCTTTACCTTTTTAGTTGTGTTGTAACGTAACTGAGCATGCACAGAAAAAGAGGCACCTTTACTGAAAAACTGCATGATGGGAGGCAGCATGGCCCACTTTTGAAATAACTGTGGAAGAAACTGGGCGGGCCCAATCCTAGAAACCTATAAAGGACAAGCCCTATTGTGAAATGAGCGCTGTGGAGTCAAAACATCAGATGGGAATTCAACCCGCTGATAAAAAGAGGTAAGACCATACTGTGGAAATGGTCTCAAACTGAATCAGACCACAGGTTCTTTTTGTAGAAAAAGCCCAGCAGAAACTCATTTGCATATTAGGCCACACCCACTGACATTAGAGCATAGTGAAAAGAAATGCCTTCCCCAGTCATCTACACTTTCCCCCTTCTCCAGCAAGCTGGGTACTCATTTTACCAATTTTTACCTACTGAGGTCAGTATTGTCCGCACAAAATGGCAGCAGCTCTCTAGAGGGTCTAAAATAAAGGTCTAGCCCATCAACTTCTGACTGGTTCTTTTAACTGGAGATGCTGGGGATCGAACCTGGCACCTTCTGCATGCCACAGAGATACTCTACCACTGAGCAACAGTCTTCCAGCCCCCACAGAACCATCTCAGAACTTTGCCACCCCATGACTATCTCATTGTGTGGCATCAGGATGGAATGAGCTATACTGAGATGCAACTCAGGAGTTCGATATAGCAAGTACTTCTTGGGAATCTGATGCAGATTAATTAGCAACAGTGCTGCCTGCTTAAAGGAGTGCATTTCTTTCCACTATGCTCTAATGACACATTTGCATAAAATCAGACTTCACAAACACATTATAAGTCTCCAACATTCTCTCCATCCACAGGAACCAAGCCCTTCAGTGCTGCCTCTGGAGCTTCCCATTGAAGGACACAAGGCTTTTTTGTAGGAAAAGCCCAGCAGAAACTTATTTGCATATTAGGCCACACCCACTGGCACCAAACCATCCCGAACTGCGTTCCTGTGCATTCCTGCTCAAAAAAATAAAAGCCCTAGAAGTACATAAGCCATCTGGGGACAGATGCATCAAGACTGTAAGAGAGATTGCTGTTTGCATTCTGGGATTATGCCTCATTAGTCAAGACTGCTAACCTGAAGGAAAAAATATTCTGTCACTTTAATAGAGGCTTGCAGGTAAATAACACCACCTGGTAAATAAAATCCCATTAAGTCTCTACTAAAGGGCATTTTCCCCCTCTGGATTGTTGGCAACCTTAGCAGCACCCAAATACCATTCTCAAAACGTGCCACAAAGCACATGGATCTTCTGCAAGGCAGGGGAGTTGTAGAAAGTAGCAGAGAACAAAAAACAACCGCATAGGAGTTACTACAATTTGTTAACAAAAACAAAGATAAAATAATTGGTTATGTCTGTTATACAATGAACAACTTATTTTCTATGTCTATCCAATATAGGAAATGGAAATCAACATAATTTTAATATAAGATATACATTTGTTAGTTTTTCAGTGTTGAGACACCACAGTTGTTCACTACATATCAATTTTGTAACAAAGTCCTAAAAACCTAAAGATGACTTTGTAGAAGACTCGACTTAATAGTAGAAAACAGGTGGCTGGTTCTTTCCTTCCTGTTTCAATGGAAATCTTCAAGTTTCCCTGTAAGTCAGTGCTGAATCAGTGCCAAATATTTATGAATGTGATCAACCATATATGATGGTACTATATTTTCCAGATATCCATGATTCAGACCATAGAATCATAGAGCTGGAAGGGACCTCCAGAGTCATCTAGTCCAACCCTCTGCACAATCCAGGAAATTCACAGATACCTTTCCCCCCCACACCTCCAGAGACACCTGTTCCGTGCCCAGAAGATGGCAAAAAACAAAACAAAAATCCACAACCTTTCCAGAATCTCTGGCAAAACTGGCCTGGAGAAAAATTGCTGATTGACCCCAAAGTGGTGATCAGCATTTAAGAAAGGGCCATGAGAACTAAGCACTGATGCAACCCTTCCTGCTCTCCTTCTCATGATCACAGAACCAGCATTGCTGTCAGAAGGCCATCTAGCCACTGTTTAAAAATCTCCAAAGAAGGAGAGGCCACCGTCTCCTGAGGAAGCCTGTTCTACTGAGGAACCGCTCTAACTGCCAGGAAGTTCTCCCTAATTGTCAAGCATCGGTATTTCGAATAACCAAGCAATTGTTTAATACAAAGACTCGTTTTATTGATAATCCGGTACTTGCTCCAAGGTACAATACCTTGGAAGTGATACAAAGTTTCACACAGTATAGATTCTTAAAGGCTCCTTCAAAGGCAAGAGAAAAGATAGCTTCAAACCATAACATGCAGATGTGAATTGCAACAGATGTTTAAAGGGTACTATCAACTACCATTGTGTTACTACAACTTCTCCCTGTTACCCAAGGCTTTTGATCCTGGGTGACTTCAATGTCCATGCTGATGATGCGACCTCTAGTCAGGTGATGGACCTAGTGTCATCCATGGTGACTCTGGGATTCTCCCAATTTGTTACAGCGCCCACTCACCAGGCAGGGCACATGTTAGACTTGATCTTTGCGGCTGGGGTTATGTTGGACGATATAACAGCAGAGGTTGTGCCATGGTCAGACCACTTTGCCCTCAAGGCTCATGTGGATGCTCCACTCCAAACCCGTTTGGGCTGCGAGCTTATTATGGCTCACCCACAGAGTCAGATGGACCCTGAGCAGTTCCAAATGGCTCTAAAGGGTCCCTGGCCCCCTGGTGATTCTCTCGATGATCTGGTTGACTCCTGGCATGGCCGGCTCTCCAGAGCCATTGATGAGATCGCGCCTTGGCGCCCTCTGCTCCCATGCATTAAGCTGGCTACGTTGTACACCCCGGTGCTGCGACAGCTGAAACGAGGACTCAGACGGTTAGAGAGGCAGTGGAGGCGTAGTCGGGATGAAGCGACTAGAACATCTTATAGAGAGTTTATGAGGTCCTATGAGATGGCAGTCAAAGCCACAAAGAAGATTTACTTTGTGGCTAAGATTGCGTCTGCAAATTCACGCCTGGCGCAATTGTTTAGGACAATTTGGAATCTTACAACACTGCCACAAGGCAGGCCAAATGTTAAGGAATTAAAGATAGGCTGTAAGGCTTTTGTGAAATTTTTTGCAGACAAGGTCACGTCACTCCGCCATGACCTCCCCGCCACATTGGATACAGTATGTGAACTCAAGGCCCCGTGCCTGTCTTCTGGTGCAATCCTGGATCGCTTTGACACACTCAGCTTGGAGGAAGTCGACAGAATTCTCTCTACTGTACGCCCAACAACTTATGATCTGGACCGGTGCCCCTCCTGGCTAATTAAAGTTTGCCAGAGGGAGCTAAGATGTCCTTTACGGGACATTGTAAATAGATCCCTCTCGGAGGGTATTTTCCAACAAAGAGGCTGTAGTCCGCCCCCTCCTGAAAAACGTTACATCAGACCCAACCGAATTGGCACATTACTGGCCAGTCTCAAATTTGCCCTTTTTGGGCAAAATTATTGAGAGGGCAGTGGCGTCACAGTTGCAGAGTTTTCTGGATGATGCTTCCATTCTAAATCCACACCAGTCCGGCTTCAGCCTGGGCCATGGGACAGAGACAGTGATTGTCGCCCTCGTGGATGATCTCCAGCGGCATCTGGATCGAGGTGGTTCAGCGGTGCTGTTGTTGTTAGACCTATCAGCTGCATTTGATACGGTCAACCACCAGTTACTAACCTGCCGCCTCGCCGACGCAGGGATTCAGGGGCTGGCCTTGCAGTGGCTTTCCTCTTTCCTTGATGGTCGGGGACAAAGGGTGGCGATTGGGTGAGAACTGTCCCAGAGGCACCTACTTAATTGTGGGGTGCCTCAGGGGGTGGTTCTCTCCCCGATGTTGTTTAACATCTACATGCGCCCTCTTGCCCAGAGGTATGGGCTGGGTTGCCACCAGTACGCCAATGACACCCAGCTCTATCTACTGATGGATGGCCGGACTAACGATGTCCCAGAAAATCTGGACCTGGCACTGCAAGCCATGGCAGGTTGGCTTAGGTTGAGTAGGTTGAAGTTGAATCCAGTAAAGACAGAGGTCCTTTGCCTGAGCCATGGCGGCCTAGGAAGGGAAATTCCCCTACCAGCTTTTGATGGTGCGCCACTGAAAACAGTGCGCAGGGTCAGGAGCCCGGGGGTGCTACTGGAGTCTTCTTTGTCAATGGAAACCCAGATAGCAGCCACCGCTAAATCCGCCTTCTTTCATCTTAGGTGGGCGAGGCAGTTGGCTCCCTTCCTGGAGTGTGATGACCTGGCAACAGTGATCCATGCAATGGTCACCTCGACGTTAGACCACTGTAATGCCCTCTACATGGGGCTGCCTCTGTGCTGAACCTGGAAACTGCAGCTAGTGCAGAACATGGCAGCCAGACTGTTAATGGGACTCCCTAAGTGGGAACATATGCAGCCTAGGCTACAGAAACTGCACTGGCTGCCAATTGTGTACTGGGTTTGTTACAAGGTGCTGGTTATCACCTTTAAAGCCCTATATGGTTGAGGACCTGCCTAACTTAGGGACCATCTCTCCCCATATGTTCCCCAGAGAGTACTGAGATCTAGCTTGCAAAATCTGACCATCCCTGGGCTGAAGGAGGCCAAATTGAAAGCTACGAGGGAGAGGGCCTTCTCGATTACAGCTCCCCACTGGTGGAATCAGCTACCAGAAGAGGTACGGGCCTTGCAGAGCCTCAACCAGTTCCACCGGGCCTGCAAGACCATCCTCTTCCAGTTGGCTTTTTAATATGGAACTATTGTACCATCGCCATGAAAACTATGTTTTACATCAAGATCGTAGCACCAAATCAAATTGTGGTTTTAAATTGATATTTTAATTGCTGTTTTAAATGTAATTGTATATTTAATTAACTTTTATGAAATTGGGGTATTTTATTGTTGTATTACAGTAATGTTGTATTTTATGTTATGTAAGCTGCCCTGAACTAGGGATGTGCATTCGGCTCGGCCGAGCCGAAAATACAGCCGAATCAACGCTGATTCGGCTGTATTCTGCATTGCCCGCAGCCGAAAGCCATTGCCGCCCATTATGCGGCTCCCGAACGTGGCCGCCGTATTCTTCCGAACCTCTATTCAGAAGAATACGGTACGGCTGTCAAAAGGCTGCTCAGTGTGTCAACTTCAATAGAAAAGGCGGGAAATGGCTTTTGCAGCCTCAATGGAGCTGCTTGCTTAGCTTCCCGCCTCTCCTATAGCCTCCCTGGGATCAGGGGGGGGGAGGGGGAAGAGGAGCCCCAGCAGCCAATCCAAAGCATGCATTTGCAAAATGCATCGCAAATGCATGCTTTGCTGGGCTGTTGTTGTGTACTGTGTAGCTGATGGCCCAGCCATCAGCTACATTGTTATTTTGATCTTTTGCTTACTTGGGTATCCAAGTAAGCAATGTTCTCTGGCCAATCAGAGAGAGCAGTGCTATTTTTTGAAATTGCTCTCTGTAGGGCCAGAGAACCTTTTAAAGGAGTCTTCCTGCTGGACTCCTCCATTTCTGTGTTGGTGTATGTGGTGTGGGTTGGTGTGAGAGAGATTGTGCTGCTGCTGGTGACTGGCTGGCCCTTGGCTTCAGCTCCTGCCTGCTGCTCTGTGCTCTCTCACTGCCTTACCACCTCCCTGGACTCAGAGAAGACAAGGTAAGACAGTTTTGGGGTTCTTGTTTTAGTTTTTGTTGGTAAAAGGACTAGAGTCCCTTTACTTGTTCAGATTTGGGTGGGTGAGTGCTGGGTGGGTAGGGTAGCCTATTTGGGGTTGAGGTGAGGTTCTGCTGGGGGTGTGGGGGCCTGGGGTGGGGTGGTTTTGCTAATTTGCCCATATCTTAATTTAGTGAGAGGACTTTTTAAAGTGCAGTGTCCTTTTACTTCTCCTGATTTGGGTGGCTTGGATTTATTGGGGTTAGGGTGAAGGGGTTTTTTTTGGGGGGGGGGGGAGTTCCTGTATTATTAAAAGTTGAGTTTTTTACTGTTTCATTGTTTGATTTGTTGCTGCTGTGTTGTGTTGCTGCTTTGTTACTTTTATCTTCAGGTTATTGGGGGGGGTGCTGTTTGGCCTAATTTTCATTGTTTTGTCCCTCTTTTCTGGTTCTGGTTTTAGGGGTGGGGGTGTTGTTGTTGACTTATTGGTGAAAGGCCACTTTTTAAAATCTTGAGTTGGTTTGCTTGGCCTCTTGTGATTCTCTGGTTTTGTTTTGGTTTTTAAAAATTACCTCTGGTTGGTGTGGGGGTTGGCGAGGGTGTGTGTGGGCTGGGTCACTTTCTTGTTGTTATAGAGTGATTTTTGGAATCTGAGTGTGCTCTTGGTTTGGCTAGATTGTGTTGTTTGGGGCAGGGAAGCTGGCACCTGGGTGAGAGACCCAGAGGCAGCAGGCTTTTTGTGGTTTGCCAGCTCTCCCCGTGTTGTTTGGGGCAGGGCTGGAGAGCTGGCACCTGTAGATTGTGTTGTTTGGGGCAGGGAAGCTGGCACCTGGGTGAGAGACCCAGAGGCAACAGGCTTTTTGTGGTTTGCCAGCTCTCCCCGCGTTGTTTGGGGCAGGGCTGGAGAGCTGGCACCTGTAGATTGTGTTGTTTGGGGCAGGGAAGCTGGCACCTGGGTGAGAGA
Organism: Heteronotia binoei; assembly: GCF_032191835.1. Lineage (NCBI taxonomy): Eukaryota > Metazoa > Chordata > Lepidosauria > Squamata > Gekkonidae > Heteronotia > Heteronotia binoei. Next base: position 26,790,538 of record NC_083223.1, read on the forward strand.
CCCAGAGGCAGCAGGCTTTTTGTGGTTTGCCAGCTCTCCCCGTGTTGTTTGGGGCAGGGCTGGAGAGCTGGCACCTGTAGATTGTGTTGTTTGGGGCAGGGAAGCTGGCACCTGGGTGAGAGACCCAGAGGCAGCAGGCTTTTTGTGGTTTGCCAGCTCTCCCCGTGTTGTTTGGGGCAGGGCTGGAGAGCTGGCACCTGTAGATTGTGTTGTTTGGGGCAGGGAAGCTGGCACCTGGGTGAGAGACCCAGAGGCAGCAGGCTTTTTGTGGTTTGCCAGCTCTCCCCGTGTTGTTTGGGGCAGGGCTGGAGAGCTGGCACCTGTAGATTGTGTTGTTTGGGGCAGGGAAGCTGGCACCTGGGTGAGAGACCCAGAGGCAGCAGGCTTTTTGTGGTTTGCCAGCTCTCCCCGTGTTGTTTGGGGCAGGGCTGGAGAGCTGGCATCCGGGTTTGCTGCAGCCAGGTCTGCAGAGCAGACCTTGAGCAGATTGTGTTTTGTACTGCCACGACGTTGGCAACTGGGTTTTTATTGGTGCCAGGCCTGCAGGGTTCATAGATTAGATAGAGGGATGTAGTGCATTTGGGGCCTATAGAGATTCTCTGGTGTGAAGTTAGGTTTGGCTTTGGGTGCCCCAGGAATTGGACCCCCTGGTCCAATTTTTTTTTTGGCCTTGTGGGTTTTGTGTGGGACAGTCCCCTGAAGCTGCACAGCACTTTGGGGGGCTCTCCTCAAAACCTCCTGCTCCCCAGAGCCACTTTTCCCACGACAATTGCAGTGAGGAAGTGGCTCTAATTGGTTTTTTCTCACCATTGGGAGCAGTGTCCCTTTTGGGGTGCCCACAGATGGGTGCTGTCTTTTGGGGCCGGGGGGGGGGTTGCATGCTGGGGAGTCCCCTGAAGCTGCCCTGCAGTTTTGGGGCCTCTCCCTCAAACCCCCCTCTGGCCAGAGCCACTTTCCCCACAGCAATTGTAGTGGAGGAAGTGGCTAATTGGGCTTTCCCCATCATTGTTGGCAATGGGCCTTTTGGGGAGCCCAAAGACAGGGACCCCCTGGCCCAATCTTTTTGGGACTTGGGGGGGGTTGTAGGGGAGAGTCCCCTGCAGGTCCCCTGCAAATTTGGGGGCTCTCCCTCAAACCCCCTCCCCTCCAGGCGGCTTCAATTATACCCTATTTGCCATTGATTTCAATGGCCCATAGGGTATAATGATGGAATAGGGGCACCCTCTTTGGGTGCCCCTGGAATGGGACCCCCTGGCCCAATCTTTTTGGGACTTGGGGGGGTTGTAGGGGAGAGTCCCCTGCAGGTCCCCTGCAAATTTGGGGGCTCTCCCTCAAACCCCCTCCCCTCCAGGCGGCTTCAATTATACCCTATTTGCCATTGATTTCAATGGCCCATAGGGTATAATGATGAAATAGGGGCACCCTCTTTGGGTGCCCCTGGAATGGGACCCCCTGGCCCAATCTTTTTGGGACTTGGGGGGTTTGGAGGGGAGAGTCCCCTGCAGGTCCCCTGCAAATTTGGGGGCTCTCCCTCAACCCCCCCCCTCCAGGAGGCTTCAAATATACCCTATTTGCCATTGATTTCAATGGCCCATAGGGTATAATAGGGCCGTATATTCGGAAATAGCCGCGCATTACCGTATATGCGGCTATTCCGAATACGGCATTCAGAAGTACAAGGGGAATCCGAATTTTTTTCCCCCGTGTACTTCCGAATCCGTGTATTTCCGATTTTTTTTTTTTTTGCACATCCCTACCCTGAACCTGCTTTGGCGGGGAGGGCGGGATATAAATGAAAAATTATTATTATTATTATTATTATTATTATATTAGAATTCTGTTGTCTTCCATTTCCTGTGTTGGATAGACGTAAAAAATAAATTGTTCATTGTATAACAGAAACAAATTCTATGCTATCTTTAATAAATTGGTTTTATTAACAAGTTGTAGCAACTCTTATGTAGTTCTTTTTTGTTCTCTGCTAGTCTTAAAAAAAAAGGTACTCCCCTGTGTGCAAGCACCAGTCATTTTCGATTCTGGGGTGACGTTGCTTTCACAATGATTTCATGGCAGACTTTTTTTTACAGAGTAGTTTGCCATTGTCTCCCCCGGTCATCTACATTTCCGCTCCAGCAAGACCTCGGAAGGATGAGTCAACCTAGAGCCGGCTACCTGAAACCAGCTTCCACTGGGATCAAACTCAGGTCATGAGCAGAGTTTAGGACTGCAGTACTGCAGCTTTACTACTCTGTGCCATGGGGCTTTACTACTCTGTGCCACTGCAATACAGAGCTGTACTACTCTGTGCCACTGCAATATATCCTTGTCTGAGTTGTAGAAAGCAGCAGATGACAGAGGCAATGCTTACCTTTTCATGCCACACCTCACTTAATTGAAGAAGCAGGTGTTTCATTGCTCAAATCCACTCTCATTCAGCAGAACATTTCATTTTGCTTAAGCTGCAATAATGTCCTTGAAAAGATGATAAAATACTTCCTGGGTAGAAGTGAATTTAAACAGGTATGAAAGTGCCTTGCTAAGCTGCACTCATAATTTGTAGGCTGCTTTTGTGCAGTTCACAAAGTCTCAGCTTTGCAGAGGGCTTTTTTTGAGCAGGAATGCACAGGAAAGCAGTTCCAGCTGGCTTGGTGTCAGGGGGTGTGGCCTAATATACAAATGAGTTCCTGCTGGACTTTTTCTGCCCAGCAACCCTGTAATCTAAGTGACCTACACATGCAAGTTATCCACTGGATGCAGACAAGGAATCAGAAAGAGCTCCTTACCACCAACAACTTAAATTTAATCTAAACACTTAGTTGACCATAATAGGAACAGAGTTGTAACTAAACAGAATCGTAACTAGGGTTGTCAACAGGCCTGGAGAAGAAAATCCCGTTCCTTTAACAGAGGTTCAAAAAGATGTTATTTACCATGTGATATTATTTGCCTCCATGCCATGAAAATCTTCAGCTGCCCATTTCTGCACATTAAGCCTTTATTAAAGGAATAGGGCATTGTCTCTAACCACTCTGCTCTGCAAAGTTAGTCCTCCAACCTGAAGGAAGATGTATCCTTAGGCTGGAGGAAAGCTTTAGTCTTTGCTGAACAGAGTAGGGTTGCCAACCCTGGGCTGGGAAATACCTAGAGATTTTGGGGGTAGAGCCTGAGGAGGTGGGGTTGGGGAGGGGAGGGACAGGGTACAGTGCCATGGAATCCACCCTCCAAGGTAGCCATTTTGTCCAGTGGAGCCAATCTCTCTTGTCTGGAGATCAGCTATAATTCCAGGAGAACTCCAGGCCCTACCAACAAGAAAACCATGGCAGAAAGTGGCAGGAAACAAGGTATAAGGCAGAACTGAGGGCTGGTTCAGGAATGGATTCAAATATTTCCTTCTGCACTGAAGGCAACTATTTTTAAATGGTTGCTTGTTTCCTGCTACCCTACCTGGAGGTTGACAACCCTAGAACAGAGCAGTAGAATACAAATCATTGTCAAGCAATTAGATCTTGAGCTGAGGATTGGAACTGATACACAGTAACAGTGAAAGGCATACTTAAAGGTGGCACATCAAAGGTTTTCTAAACAAAGCTACATTCTCTAAACAATGCTGTATTCACGTGTGAATCTTCACATGGCCATCCTTTATCTTCTGTGGTTTCCTTCCCTGGGATCAGGCCTGGGAACCTGTCCCTGGAGGCACTTATCTTCAAAGAACATTCCTGCATTTGCTAGAAAAAGTGAGAGAGGCAAAAGAGGCGCTAACTACCCCCTAGATATTCCCGGCTTTGATGTGCCCAGCTTGACCCCTGGTTAGTAACATTCATGGAGCTTCACAGATACATTCAGCTAGCATTATACTATTAGCATTATGTTATTAAAGGAAAGATGTACGTTGCTTGACAGTCATACTCAAGAACTTCTGCAATACTATATAAAGGAAACCACAGCCTTCAGTTGCAAGACCTGGGAATGGCTGCTAGTAATGGGACATTTTGGAGAACGTCAGTTCACTGGATTGCCATAAGCTGGAAATGACTTGACAGCACTTAACACACAATTCTTAGAAGGGCTAGCCTCTGAGGAGGAGGCATAGAAACAGAGCACACTGTACACCTGTGGCGATCTCTCTGCAGTTACCAAGAACTGTGGGGTCAGAAGGAGGCCAACACTCTTTGAAAAGGATCCTGAGAAGCCTGCCAGGCAACCAGTACCAAGAGTTCCTATGAATTTTGGGAGCCAGAGGAGCACCCTGTCCTATTCATTCCTCACACTGGGTACCTCCATGATCACCTCAAGAACTGAGAAGGTGGTGAGTCCAAGCAGAAGCTCATAGTAGAAAGCACTTACTTGGACTTCCTCCCCACTGTACTTATGGAGAAGAACTCATGACCAAAGTATGACTAGGATTTACTCAAGTTGATAAGCACCAAGAATGGTCTTAGAATTGATTGACAAGAGTGGCATTCACAACAGTATAAGGCAGAACTGAGGGCTGGTTTAGGAATGAATTCAAATATTTTCTTCTGCATGGATTGCAAAACTTATACATTGAAGGCAACTATTTTTTAAATGGTTGCCTGTTCTTAATTAGTCTTTTAAATTATATATTTTAAAGTTGCATTAATCAGTTTTAAGTTCTGTAAGCCATTGCAAGAGCCTGTTTGCTGAGCACACAGAATGCAAATGCAGCAATTAGAACCAATTCATCCATGAACTTTATTTAGACTTTAAAAAAAAATCTGTAAATGTGCAAATGTTCACTTGATACTAAGAGCCTGATGCATTAAGGCTGAGATTGCAAGTGCATTTACTAAAGAATATGTCCCATTGAATTTAGTGGAACATGGCTGAATAATTGGGATGGCAAAGAAATGGGCAGAGTGATTTCAAGTGAGCGTGTTTAGATTTTGAAAGCTGAGATCTAAAATGCTAGGGTATGGAGAGTTCTACAGCAGTGAACTTTATTCCAGGAGAAGCCATACATGAGAAGCGGAGCACATGCTTTGCATATACAAGGTCATAGCTTAATCCCTGACTTCTTCTCCTTTTTTAAAAATGGATTTCCAATCACCCAGCTGGGAGTATCCTTCCACTTGAGATGTTGGAAAGATGCTGTCAGTCTGCACCTAGACAAATTTGTTTACTTCATTTTTATTCCACTTTTCTCTCCAGTGGGGACCCAAAGTCACTTAAACTATTTCCCTCGTCCCCATTTTAACTCCGTAGCGACCCTGTGAGGATAGGTGAGGCTGGGCATGTGTGAGTGGCTGAAGGTCAGTCAGCAAGATTCCATGGCAGAGATGTAGGTCTCCCATACGCTCTGATTATTTAACCATTACATCACAGTGATTGATAGACCATTATAATTGTAAGGACCAAGTTATATGTTACCACAGCATGGTGTAAGAACTCCTTTCAAGAGTCTTTCTTGCTCCTCCCCAGTCATGGTTCCTGGATAATTGAATGGGTTCAAGATCAAATCAAACCTGAATTCTCCCTAGAAGCTAAAACAACCAAAGGCTCTTGTATTTTGGTCACATTCTGGGAAGACAAGACTCACTGGAAAAGACCATAATGCTAAGCTGAAGGCAGCAGGAAAAGAGGAAAACCCAACATGAGATGGATGGACTCTATAAAAGAAGCTACAGCCTTCAGTTTGCAAGACTTGGGAATAGCTGCTAATTAATAGAACATTTTGGAGAGTGTCAAGTTCATAGAGTTGTCATAAGTCAGAACTGACATGGCAGCACTTTAAAAAGGTAGAACACGCACACAATTGTATTATTTTTTTCTAAGTGAATGCCCAGGAGGGAGATTGAGTATTTATTTACCATACCATGCCAAACCTTTAATGGCATAACAGTTGCAAATAAAAATACACAGAATATAAAAATTTAAACATTGGAGATAAAATCAAAACGAAACCGAGCTTACAGATGCATTCATACATGGTCAGATTTAAATTTAAGGATGTCAGCCAAAAATTTTGCCACAGCCTTGCTAACCTCCCCCTCAGAATTGTTCAATAAATAATAACAGGGTGGCAGAATAGACAAATCTGGGGAGAAAGAAAGCTTGCAAAATAAATCTTTACGGAGATTATGATAAAAGGAACAATCAAGCAATATATGCTGAATTGAGTCGGGAATATTTGCTCCACAGGAACAGAGTCTGTCGCCTAAAGGGACTCAATGATATCTCCCTTGTAAAACTTTGGAGGGAAACGCATTTAGTCTAGCCAACATAAATGCCCTGCGATGACTTGGAATGGTTAAGTCTGATAGATAATGGGGCATTTTGCCACAGAAAGCATAAAGACCTAAGGAAGCTGGGGAGCAAATATAAGGGTCTGTTGGATGTAGTTTTGTTTCCTCCAACTCCAACAGTCTCAGTTTAATACATCTGAAGATATATGACTCATCAGAAGTAAAAAAATCATCAACCTCTAACCCCAACTAGTTAAGTTTGGACATAAGAACAGCTGACCAGGATGAAATATATGAGTCTCTTTTCATACAATCAAGAAGGCTGTTAGGATCTGTTCTAAAGTGAATTTTGAGCCAGAATTTAAACACTGCAATCCAGGCTTTTGTCTCCACCAAAGTCTGACCCACTTCAGAGCAGAGAGCAAAGTAGGACACACATTTTGGCATACCAAGAATTTGTCTAAAGAATGAGGCTTGAATGCCCTCCACTTTCATGGTAAATGCTGAGATCCATATAGGGATACCATAGAGAATTTGGGCTAGCGTTTTAGCTCTGAACACCTTAATTGCTGCCGGAACTAATTGGTTGCTCCTTGTAAAAAAAAAAAAAGACCTGTTTAATTTGAGCAACCGAACATTTAGCCAAGTTGACGGTGTTGTTACGATGTGAAACCCAGCTTAACTTGTGATTAAAAGTTATCCCCAAGTATTTAATTTTTTTTGTTTGCTCAATTGTTGAGTTGCCAATAAACCATCTCTGTGGGCGCCAGCAATTTGAGAAGACAAAATTTGAAAAGAGTTTAGATTTGGCATAATTGATAGAGAGTGAATTACAATTACAGTAGTCATAGAAGGTATTCAAATAGCTTTGCAGGCCCACACTTGTGCAAGAGAGGATGGTAGTATCATCGGCATAAAATAATAAAGGGACCACTTGGCCTGCTAGTTTAGGCGGATGACCATTAATAGGGTTCAAAAATTGTACCAGGTCAGTTAAAAATAAATTAAAAAGATGCGAAGCACACAGCACACAACCTTGTTTAACCCCCTTTAACACTGGGATTTTGCTAGTCAAGTCACCACTAGAAGAAAATTTCACTTGGCAAAAAGTATTAGAATGAAGTTTCCTCAAGAGAAACAGCAGACGAGGGTCCATTCCCAGGTAACCTAGCTTAATCCATAGTTGGGCTCTAGCTGTTGAATCAAATGCGCACTTCAAGTCGATGAGGGCAGCATATAATTTTTTTTGTCCCGGTATGCGTATATTTTTCAGCAAGGAAAGCCAAAGTGCAACAATGGTCCATAGCAGATTTGCCTTTGGAGAAGCCAATTTGTTCAGGACCTATGATGTTTTCTAGGTGCATCTAGTCAGTTAATCAGAGTTCTAAATGTTTGGCATACAATTTGCCCACTATAGATAATAAACTAATAGGGCGGAAAATTTCTGTAAATTGGGATAATTATAGAATCAAGCCAAGAGTCTGTGATGGAGCCATGCAGATCAATGAAAGAGAATAATTTTGCAAGGGGCAAGAGCCACCAATCGGCAAACTTTGTGAATACCTCAGCAGGAAGGCCATCAGGGCCTAGTGCTTTACCCACCTTTAAATCCTTCAATAAATCACTAATTTCCTCTAGAGTTACTGGAGGCCAGACCGGCATATCAGTAACTGAGGGGTTTGCTAAGATAGGAGGAGATACACATGGAGCAGCAAAAATGTTAGAGAAGTAATCAACCCATGTTTGCGCAGAAATATTTGGGTCAGTAACAGAATTGTTTTTTAGATTACTTGAAATGATTCTCCAGAAAGCCTTATTATCATTAGATGTGGTAAAGTTGGTCCCATTTATTCTGAAAGAAAACTTTCTTTTTGGAAGTAATAAGCTCCAGGTAGGCTATCTTACAAGCAATATAGGTCTTAATTTTTGTTGGGTCTTTGGAGTGACAGGCCTCTTTAACTAGTGCTCTCAGTTCCTGTTTCCAAGCTAAAAAGTCTGTATCGAACCAGCTAGAGAAACTGGACCTAGACAAGATCACAGGTTTAGCTTTAGCACTGAAAGGACTGTATCATCTGAATTGGAATTTATGATTGAATCCCTTAATCTGCACAGTGCTTCAGAGCCAAAGAGGGAAGAAAACTACCTTTCTAGGGCCGGGGACCACTTGATTTTTTTTAGAACATTCTCAGAGGCCTTCACAGATTGGGAAGATGATACCATATTAACCTCCACATCCAATCTTAAAGATAGAATTAGGGGCAAGTGGTCATTTTCCATGTGCGAATCAATGTAAAAGTTATCAATAGATGACAGAAGGTTGGATGAACCCAAACAAAAATCTATCACACTGCAACCCCATGTGGAAAAAAAAGTAAAATCAGTTGCACCTGGAAATTTGGAGAGACCATTAAATATTATAGCATTGTGTGCTATGCAGAATTCAATTAATCTAAGACTCGCCTTATTGGTTAAAGTATCTTTAGAACAATGGGGCAAACATAATTGTAGTGGAAGGGATTCAGCCGCTTCAAAGCCAAAATGAAAGATCCATTTCTGTTTATTACTGCCTATCCGAGCATTAAAATAACCAAAAATCATGAGTTGAGGAGTATGGAATTTCTGAGACAAAGACATCACATAATCAGAAAATTTCTCCCAGACAGCATCAAACTCCAGCTCTCCATTAGAAGGGACTAAATAAACATTAATCATGATTAGAGTCAGTGCTGGAGAGGACAGCGATAAAGCCTGGGCAAATGGCGGGCAAGGATCCAAGAGGACCACCTTAAATGGTAAGTTAGATTTCACCAAAGCAGCCAGACCTACTTTACTGCAACCTTTAGAATGAGTTCTATAAGCAGGGAGATTAAAAACTTTAAAATCCGTCAGTCTAAAACTGTCTTCCGCCCATGTTTCCTGAAGGAAGACACAATCAAATGATTTCAAAAAGTCCAAAAAATCTGTCGTTCACTCTTCCACCCAGCTATGTTCCAGGAGACAATGCGGATATTCCTTGTGGCTTCCCTAGCTGGCAGTCAATCGATAATGGATATCCTTTCTAACACCCTGACGTCATCAGTGAAAATACAGCCGTTATGTTGGGGTGCCTTTGAGCCAGTTAGAGAGGCTTCCATAGTCAGATTAATTAAGTCAGCCGATGGGGGACAAGGGGACAGGGGGTTGCCTGCAGGATCCAGGTTGATTGAAGGAACTGATTTCCCTGGCTCTAAAGACCTTTGCAGCTGCTGCTTAGTACATTCAAGTCTTACAAGGATCACCTGTTGATCTTTTGCTGAAAGGCTCCCAAATGACTGCAGAAGGTCATCTTCTATTGAAACATTAAGGGGACTATGCATCACATCCATAGAGGGCTGCACTGATGACTCATTATCCAACTCGGGGTTTGATTGGGACTGACCAGAGCATGCTCTGGATACCTTAAGACACATCAAAGCCTTATATTTTGCCGCTGAAGTTGATGCCTTTTCAAAAGATGAGGGTTACTTTGTGTACTGTCCCTTGCGGACAGGTAAGGCAGCAGAGCATTAGTTTGAGAATTAATAAAGGATCACACAGGGAAAACCCCCTTCGACCACAACTAATTCTTTTGCCTCAAAATTAGTGAAGGAATGTTGGGGGATTGAAAGGTAAGCAGAATCCTCTGCATTTGAGACTGATCATTAAGAGATTCGATGGTAATCAAGTCAATTTTGTGACAGTTCAGATGAAGAAATTCACAGAGATGAGATTTAACTAAAAGTTTACTTCTCCAGCATGGGGTCTTCCCACCATAAGGACAAACTGTGATGCATACCTTATTGGGGTGTAGAACCAATTGTTGCACATTCCTTTCATGGCCCACGCTGACCTTAGACTCCGTAAAGGAGCTCCAGGGATTCACATCCTGTGTTGCAGACGGACACCGCTTTAAAGGGGCTAAAGCTCCAATAGAGGTATCATCCTGCTGGGCTAAGTGAACTTTATCCATTGACACTGATAGTCTCTTTTTTTCCAAAGAAAGGTCAAAAATTTGATCTTCTAATCCCTTTAACTTTTTAAAGATGCATTCCACTGTGTTTGGAATCAGGGTAGTTGGGGCGAGCTTGTCAGAAAACATGGATCTTTCTTCATTATCACAGCATATTTGTAACTCATGCTGTCTCTGCTGCACCTTTAAAGCCCCCACCCCAGACTGGAGTTGAGAGTCTACGACATCTTTGTGGTCAGACTCATTAGGCAGTTCCTCCTTTTCTGCTGGCTCTAACTCGCCTTCTAGAGGGGAGAAGTGATTTGATGTTTTAATAGCAAATGACAGCAGAGCAGATTTGGACTTGTTGTTTAAGGTAAAAAAGTCCTCTATCCTAAACTGTTTGCAAACTGACAAAGAAACAGATTCCTCCTCCACTTCTCTTGGCTGCTTACCCAATGCCATTAAGAGGGTTCTGTTGGATGGCAATTGGCATTATTCTGAAATATATATTTATATAAATAAAACAAATACCAGACAACTAATATCTTAAAACTTACAGATAAAAGCCACAACATCTGGTAAGAATATCATGAAATGTCTTTAAAAGCCAAATTTGTCAGAGCCAACGCTGTAGCCGACTGCACTCCTCCATGTTGCTTTGCAAAAGTTGACTTAATTTCAACCTTCAGTTAGATTCACAGTTCAGATGAAGAGGCTTTAAAAAAACCTGTCTTTGAGGGACAACGTAAGACTTTGTAAAACTTTATAAAACATCAGCTGTAGTTCGTTAGCTGCAGCAGCTTCTGAGGCAGAAAGCGAAAGCAGAAGCTTATTAACTGATTAAACAGCCAGAGTTTAAGATGAAACAACTGCGCCAAAAATTAAAAGTGAGGTGATAAGATAAGACTATTTAAAAACAATTCCTTCTATCAAGGCAAGATAAAAGTTAGAAGATTGAAAACAACTTAGCGTTTTTAGGAGCGAAGAAACAAGCGTCTGCCTTCCTCCGAGTCTTGAGTATTTATTTACTTGAAGTTTTTAAATGCTGCCTTAATCTCTAAAAAGGGATCCCAAAGCAGCCTATAGTAAAAATACATAGACATATAAGAATCATAGAATCATAGAGTTGGAAGGGAACTCTAGGGTCATTAATAATAATAATAATAATAATAATAATAATAATAATAATAATAATAATAATAATAATAATAATAATAATATTTTATTTGTATCCCGCCCTCCCCGCCAAAGCAGGCTCAGGGCGGCTAACAGGACATGGTCTACACCATGATTTGTATAAAACAATTTTGAAATACAGTTGATAAATACATCTAGTCCAACCCCCTGCACAATTTAGGAAACTCACAAACACCTCCCCCTAAATTCACAGGATCTTCATTGCTTTCAGAGGCCATCTAGCCTCTGTTTAAAAACCTCCAAGGAAGGAGAGCCCACCACCTCCTGAGAAAGCCTGTTCCACTGAGGAATTGCTCTAATGGTCAGAAAGTTCTTCCTAATGTTGAGCCGGAAACTCTTTTGATTTAATTTCAACCCATGGTTCTGGTCCTACCTTCCGGGGCCACAGAAAGCAATTCCACACCATCCTCTATATGACAGCCCTTCAAGTACTTGAAGATGGTGATCATATCATCTCTCAGCTGCCTCCTCTCCAGGCTAAACATCCCCAGCTCCTTCAACCTTTCCTCATAGGACTTGGTCTCCAGACCCCTCACCACCTTTGTCGCCCTCTTCTGAACCTGTTTCAACTTGTCTATATCCTTCTTAAATTGTGGTGTCCAAAACTGAACACAATACTCCAGATGAGGTCTTACCAGAGCAGAATAAAACGATACCATCACATCACATGATCTGGACACTATACTTCTGTTGATACAGCCCAAAATGACATTTGCCTTTTCAGCCACCGCATCACACTGTTGACTCATGTTCAGCATATGATCCACTAAGACCGGTTCACCTACCCCCACCCCCGGCCCCACCACAGGCCCCAGCGATGCCCCAGCAGGCGGGACAGGCGCCACCTCCGGCGGCACAGCGCGCCCCCTGGGATGGAGGGAGAGGGTGTGAACTGGAAGCCACCTTTGATGGGGACCCAGACGAGGTGGAGTATTTTGCCATCCAAGCAAACAGCTACATGCATTACTGGGGAAACACCTTCCCGGATGAATTCAGCCGAGTGGATTACTTGGGGTCGAAACTGAAGGGGGATGCGAAGAGATGGTACGTGAGCCTGTACGAGGCCATGAGCCCGGAACTAGACTATATGCAAACTTTCATTCAGGCTCTGATGGCCCAGTACGAAGACCCCCTCCAGGAGACTCGAGCCCTGGCCGCCCTGAGAGACATGCAGCAGGGCCCCAGAACCATCCAAGAGTACGCCTCGGAGTTCCGGACCAATGCCGCAAAGGTGCGGGGGTGGAGTGAGCTGATGAAAATCGAGCATTTCACCCGAGGCCTGAACGCTGGCATCCTGGATCGGGCCCTCACCCAAGCCAGACCCACCACGTTGGTGGGCTGGATACAATTGGCAGGGGAGGTCGAGACCAACATGAAGCGGGTGGCCATGCAACGTCAACACCAGTCCGGAAAGGGTCTGCAAAAGGCTAACCCCAAAACGGAGCCTAAGAAACCCACCCGGGGAAAAAACCCCGGGTCCCGCAAGTGCTTCCATTGCGGCGACCTGGGCCATCTGGCCTCCAGTTTTCCTGCCCCCCCCCCAAGAATCCAGCAGGGGGGCCAAAAGCGAGCACCCCGACCCCCAAGAAGCAGCCCGGCCACCCTAAGGAAGTGGCGAAGAGCAGCCTCGCCACAGTGGAAGAGTCGGATGAGGAGGTGTTCCTGTCGGCGGAGCTGAGCGACCTGACCTGGGCGTCTGAGCCGTCAGAAAACGAGAATGACCTGCTCTGAAGGGTGCCAACCAGCAGGTCGAGGAGAAGCCAGCATCACTGAGGGTGAGAGTGACAGGACGCTTGTACTTTGTGGTAGTAAAACTGCTGAACACTAGACTGAAGAGGTTCACGGAAGTCTGGGCCCTAGTAGACTCGGGGTGCAACCGCGAACTAATTACACCCAACCTGGAGGCTCTGGGACTAGAGAGCACGCCTCTACCATGCCCGATGCAGTTCAAGCAAATGAAGCACCAACTGTACGCCAAGCTATCTAAATGCGAGTTCCATAAAACCGAATTGGATTATCTAGGATTTCGGGTGTCGGGGAAGGGGTTGGCGATGGACCCGGCAAAAGTGCAGGCGGTGGTAGACTGGGCCTCCCTGAGGACATGTAGACAGCTCCAATCCTTCCTCGGATTCACAAATTTCTATAGGTCCTTCATAGAGGGGTTCGCACAGATCGCCCTCCCCTTAACGGAGTTGTTAAAAACCAAGGGGAAAGGGCGAGGCTAAACGGCCGGGAGCCCATCTCAATTGGAGCCCGAAATGCCAAGTGGCTTTCGACAAATTGAAATGCCTGTTCACTAGTGAGCCGGTCCTAAGCCACCCGGATGAATGGCAACTCTTCATTGTGCAATGCGACGTGCCTGATGTGGCCGTCAGAGCAATACTCATGCAAAAGGACGGGGGGGGGGGCAACTGAGGCCCTGCACCTATATTTCCAGAAAATTTTCCGCTGAGCAAAGGAACTGGTCAGTCTGAGACAAAGAGGTTTTTGCCATTACTTTCGCCCTAAAAACATGGCGATCATGGCTAGAGGGGGCGAAAGTACCATTTGAAATCTGGACTGATCACAAAAACCTTGAAGCCCTCTCCGGCAAGAGGAAGCTGAGCGAGAAGCAAATCAGGTGGGTGGGATTCTTCTCTAAATTTGACTTCAGGCTAAGGCACATCCCAGGGGCAAAGAACTTTTTGGCGGACGCCCTATCTCGTCTCCCTCCGCACGAAAGTCAAAAGGAGGAAATAGTGGACTCTTTAATTCTCCCCTCACAAGTGGCTGCCGTAGTAACCACTCGATCCCAGAAGAAACGGAGTCTTGAGGGGTGGGGAACTGAGAGACTCGCTTCTGAGACAGAAAAGGAAGGGGACAACCACCCAGGGGAAATCCAAAAGAGGGGAGACGGGCTATGGTACAAAGGAGAGAAACTATATGTCCCTAAGAGCTTACGGGCAGAGGTGCTGAAGTTTTGCCACTCCAATAAACTAGCGGGACATTTCGGCTACATAAAGACACTCCACCTAATCAGCAGGCAATTTTGGTGGCGGTCTATGAAAAAGGATGTGTCAGAATTCGAAGCCTCCTGCCCGATTTGCATCATGGCCAAAAGGCGGGGAGGGAAGCCGCTGGGATTACTCAAACTTCTAGAGACGGCCAAAAGACCATGGTCAATAGTGTCCATAGACTTTATTGTGGAACTGCCGCCCTCTCATGGCAAAACTGTGATAATGGTGGTGGTGGACACCTTTTCCAAACAAGCCCATTTCATTCCCTGCACCCAACTCCCCACTGTTAAGAGACTAGCCCGCTCTTTTTCAATCACGTGGTCAAACTCCACTCGTTCCCAGACAAGGTCGTTAATCAAGCTGCAGTTCGTTGCCAACTTCTGGCGGGAGTTCTGCAAACTGACAGGTATAGAGCAAGGACTGAGTTCCGCCTACCACCCGCAGACGGACGGACGGAACGCGTGAACGGGGTCCTAGAGCAATATTTAAGCTGTTTCATCAATCACCGACAGTCCGATTGGGTAGATCTACTCCCCTTCACAGAGTATGGGTACAATAACAGCATGCATAGCTCCACTAAAGTCTCACCCTTTCAAACAGTATACGGGTATGAGGGGAGGCCAATCCCATCACTCCCAGGAGGGGCCCCCTCTTCCGAACCAACTTCTTTTGAACAGTGGTGGCACAAACTGAGCGAAAGCTGGGCAACGATCCAGGAGAACTTAGAGGCAGCTAAAGAGACTTACAAAAAGCAATATGATAAAGCTCACGTCCCCGCTTGGGATTTTAAAGTGGGGGACTCTGTATTTGTATCTACAAAGAACTTGCCACTTCCCCAGCCTTCTAAAAAGCTAGCCTACAAGTTTCTGGGACCTTTTAAAATCAAGAGAGTCATTAACCAGGTCACAGTAGAGTTGGAGCTGCCAAAGATGTTTAGTAAAGTGCACCTTGTATTTCATTGCAGCTTGCTCCGTCGAGACCCTGGAGTTTCGGTTTGGCATCCTCGAACACCAGACCCCCAACCTATCCTGATTGGGAACCAGAGCGACTACGAAGTACAAGAAATTCTGGACTCTAAAGTCAAACGGGGGGTTCTGTATTACTTAATCAAGTGGAAACATTTCCCCTCTACTGAGAATGAGTGGGTGGCTGAGAAAGAAATCGCAGCCCCCGATCTAATACGAAAATCCAATCAGAAATGTTCTCACAGGGCGGTGGAGGCGGCTTAGGGGGGGCAGTATGCCAAATCTGTCTATAACTCTGGCTCAAGCACAGAGCATGCTGGGTAGAACCAAAGTATAACCAAATGCTGCTAGCTTACTTCCTCTTGCTTTCCCCCTCCTTTGTAGAGCTCATCCTGCTTTGAAATGGTAATGTGTGAAAGTCTTATCTGTGCCTTCTCAGCCCAGGCTTGTGGGAGAGGAAGGAGCCTGAGTGTCAAGTCTGCTCCTAACTTCGGTCAAGCCTGCACTCAATCACTGGTTCAGGGGAAAAGCATCCTGGGTAAAGCCATACTGTATTCTATTGCTGCTAGCCTGAACTCTCCTCACCCCCCCTCCTTTCCTTTGTTATGTAGCTTTGCTTTGAAATGGGAATATGTGAACTGGTTTATCGTGCCTTCTCAGGCTTGGCATCGGGGGAGGTTGGAGCCAAGAGACACTCAAGGCCAAACCAGGCCTGAGAAAGAAATTGTAACATCAATGTGTGAATGTGCCCTGCATAGTACCCCTCCCTCAAGAATCCCTTTGAAGTGTACCTATATAATTGCATTCTACTGTATGATCTTCAGTCTTTCAATCTTACTATAGTCGAGAACCATGATATCAATAAACTAGATACTTTGTTTCAACGAAGACTCATTATCGAATCTGCCGACTTGACACTGAGAGCATCAAGGCCATACTGGCCTCTAATCAACATGAGAATGTATTTGTAACATCTATGTGTGAATGTCCTCTGCACCATCCCCCCCCTGTAGGAATCCTTTTGAAGTATACCTTATATGCAATGTATCTACTGTATGGTCTTTAGTCTTTTCAAGACCTGGTTTAGGCCACAAGTAACCAGTATCAATAAAATAGAGTCTTTGTATCCACACCGACTCATCATTGAATCTGCAGACTTGACATTGGGACCATATACAGATAAGGAGAATTGTTCTACAAAGTTGGAGGAGGAAGAAAAAGAAGACATTGGATTTTTATCCCATCCTCCACTCCGAATTTCAGAGCAGCTCACAATCTCCTTTATCTTCCTCCCCCACAATAAACACCCTGTGAGGTGGATGGGGCTGAGAGGGCTCTCACAGTAGTTGCCCTTTCAAGGACAACCTCTGTGATAGCTATGGTTGACCCAAGGCCATTGCAGCAGGTGCAAGTGGAAGAGTGGGGAATCAAACCCAGTTCTTCCAGATAAGAGTCTGCCCCTTTAATCACTACAAGGAAGCCCCAGGCATAAAAAATATGAAATGTAAGCAAACTATATCCTTTATGTTGGGGTTTAAAACTCTAAAATAACAGTCAATCTCTTCTTCTTTAAGAAAAGAGTGCTGGAATGTTGTGCGAGGCTATGTTGAGAGACCTTGGTGGCCATTTGTGGGGTTGCTATACCTTTTTAAATGTCTCCTTGGCTTCAAAATAGAGTTGCTTTGTGGCATGGATGTAGACAGGGGATCTGCTTTTCAAAAAACCCCCACAAGCTTCTTTGAGTACATGGAACTAGTTGTTTTGTTTTTAGGACAATAAGAATAAAGGCCTTAAACTTAATCTGCAGAATCCCAGTACTTATGGCAAGGCTCCACAACTTTTTTGAGTCTGTGGGCACCTTTGTAATTTTGAAAGTGGGGGTGCCACTACAAAATGACTTTCATGAGGGGACTTTAGCCTTCCCATCCATCCATATATTTCTTCCAAATAATGTTTTTATAAAATAACAAGTCTTTAAAACAAAACAAAACCCTGTACACTGCATATGTGGTATATACATTTCTATGCCAACCCAAATTCCACTTGAAGAAGAAGACATTGGATTTGTATCCTGCCCTACACTCTGAATCTCACAGTCTCAGAGTGGCTCATCATCTCCTTTACCTTCCTTCCCCCACAACAGACACCCTGTGAGGGGAGTGGGGCTGAGAGAACTCTTACAGAAGCTGCCCTTTCAAGGACAACTCTGCAAGAGCTTTGGCTCACCCAAAACTATTCCAGTAGCTGCAAGTGGAGGAGTGGGAAATCAAACCCAGTTCTCCCAGATAAGAGTCTGCGCAATTAACCACTACACCAAACTGGCTCTCTTGTGGTGGAAACATTCCTGTAGCAGAACATTAATGCTCTGGCTTGCAGTCCCTTGGCCTCCTTGGGGTTTTCTTCTCTCTAGGGTAGCCCACCACCACCACTTTATAAATATAGGGGTTTACTACTGAAGGGATCAAAACCTTCAGCTCTCTTTCCAAGCTCAGAGGCCTTGCCTCAGTGTCTCCTGTTAGCCAGCACCGGGCTACCACAGGGACAGATTAATGTCTTGTGTGCCCCTGGGGTATAGCTAGTTCAAGAGAGAAGAGATTGGATTTATACCCTGCCCTTCACTACCCAAAGGAGTCTCAGAGCAGCTTACAATCTCCTTTCCCTTTCTGTTCTCACACCCTGTGAGGTAGGTGGGAATGAGAGAGCTCTCCAATAACTGCCCTTTAGCAGAACAGCTCTGAGAGAGTTATGACTGACCAAAGGTCATACTAGCAGTTGCATGTGGAGGAGTGAGGAATCAAACCTGGTTCTCCCAGATAAGAGTCTATGCACTTAACCACTACACCAAACTGGCTCTCCAACTGCCAGCTGCTTGCCTTCCCACCTTCTGGGGCTCCCCTTTAAAGCAGCATGTCTGAAGCAGTGGTGGTGGTGGTGGGGAGTTTATGCGGTACAGAGAACCACTTCCAAAATCAGAAGTTTAAAATATTTATTAAAAATAAAATGTTTACAAGCATACTTTTAGCACCTCACCAGATTGAAGCAAGGAAGAAAAGAAATTGGTAAAACACAAATCCTCTTTCTATCTCTCTAAAACATGCCCTAACTAGATGTTAGAATTAGGACAGGATCTTTATCTTAGGTGTCCTAGTTTTCTAAAGATCCTCCGTTACTTTGAGGGTTAGTCCAGCTCTCTGGGTCAGCCACATGGTCTAAAATGAAGGCCTGCTACCAACCTCAGACATAGGGTTGCCAAGTCCAATTCAAGAAATATCTGGGGACTTTGGGGGTGGAGCCAGGAGACTTTGGGGGTGGAGCCAGGAGACATCGGGGTGGAGCCAGGAACAAGGGTGTGACAAGCATAATTGAACTCCAAGGGAGTTCTGGCCATCACATTTAAAGGAACCGCACACCTTTTTAAATGTCTTCCTTCCATAGGAAATAATGAAGGATAGGGGCAGCTTCTTTTGGGGCTCATAGAATGGGACCTCCTGGTCCAATCGTTTTGAAACTTGAGAGATACTTTGGGGAGAGTCACTAGATACTATACTGAAAATTTGGTGCCTCTACCTCAAAAAACAGCTCCCCCAGAGCCCCCGAAACCTCCAGATCAATTCCCCATTATACCCTATGAGAATCAATCTCCACATAGAGAATAATGCTCAGCAGACGTGAGAGGATGCAAGGACTACAAGTTCCAGCATGCACCTCGCGAAGGGAGGCCAGACTGGAGCGAATAGCAGGCTGGCGGTGGGCGGGTCTTTGTAACTCAGAGGAAGGGAGAATCCTGAAGCCAGGCAAGGAAAGAGACATGACGCCGTTCCACCCCCCCACCCCCACTATCAGATTTTTAGGGAGCGGGGGATTAGGTTGCTAATCCAGGGGTCCCCCGGCAGGGTGGGGGGGTTGGGAAGCTTACTCAGACAAGAGGTCTGTTCAGCCAAGCATCCAAAGGAAAAGAGAGACCAGCTTCCCCTTGTAAGACAGTTTTAACAAACCTGTGTCTCCTCCCCCTTGACTCTGGTCAGACAAGGTCAAGGCCTCTTTTCCTGTTGTGTTCAGGAAGTCACTTCCTGTAACCTGTCTAGCAAAAATTCCTCCAGCCTCTATGTTCCCTGCTTGCTCAAAGAAAAAGAAAAAGGTTAATCACACAGTCAAGCCCTGCTTGTTGCCAATCTCTCAGAAGACTAGGAATTTCTAGTTGTAATTGCCTGAATTTACTAATATTAATCCATATTAACAGGTGACTTTTGCTTGACTAACGACGGTGATAGGGAAATTCTGAAAGCCAGTATCAGGGAACTCTTAAGACCAGGCACAACAGAGTTTGTTTGTGTTCGTGTGTAAAGATATTCTGGATGTTGCTGGTGCTAAGAGGGTGGGTACATTTCTGGCAGAAAGGATTCATTCAGTCTCCGTACATGTGCTGTGACAATTTTAGTTTGTAATATGGCATGTCTAGGGAAAGGCATGAAAATGTAGAGTCTGGAAATTGGAAGGTGTAGAATGATCCCATGGTCAATATAAAATCCATTTAATCATGCCTAGTACCTAAGCCTTTAACAGATGCCACCTTTGTCTTTCTGAAAAAATAGACTTTGTCATATTCTTCAGGACTAGAAGCAAGTTCTTAAAACAATAACAATCCAAAACCATGACTTTTGGAGAGCATAAAGGAAAGCAGTATATACATTTTTGCCCTAGGAATCAGATTATGTGATTGTAGGTATTCATGCAAATAAAACTTTAAATTACTGTAGGTATCTTGAATCAACAGGCATGTCTGCAATAAGATGTAAACTTTAAAAATAAAATAAAATAAAATTGGATACTCTGTGGTTTAGGGAAAGAGGTTTCTAAACTACTATTCTTCCTTAGAGGAAGCCGCAACGATGGAACTTTCCAGTTTATAGAATAAAGCAGGAGTCAAGTTTCACCTTTAAGACCAACCCATTTTTATTCAGAACGTAAGCTTTCGTGTGCTCTCTAAGCACACTTCATCAGACGAGGGGATACCTAATCCCCTCATCTGATGAAGTGTGCTTAGAGAGCACACAAAAGCTTACGTTCTGAATAAAAATGGGTTGGTCTTAAAGGTGAAACTTGACTCCTGCTTTGTTCTACTGCTTCAGACCAACACGGCTGCCCACTTGGATCTATTTTCAGTTTATAGTGAGATCTGTGCTGACTTCCTGTTCAGGATTGCTTTACACAAGATGTTTATTACTCTTCTGCAGCTAAACCCACAAGCATAGGTCAAACATACTTCTGTTTAAATATATATTTTGTATTTTTTTTTTTAAAATGAATAGGGGTACAGAAAAAGAAAGGAAATGAGATATAGAAACAGTTAATTATGTAAAATTATATAAATATTTACATTATCAAGGACATTTATGTTATGTATACTGCATATAACAAAAATACGATATTCTCTGAAATACTTTGCTTCTCAACTCCCATTATTATAAATTTTAACATAATTATACTTACAGCTACATCAGAGAGGGCGAAAGAAAAACAAAGAAAAACAATTAAAAGAAAATAAATTAATTTAAAAATCTATTACAGTTTTTGCATACACTATACATCCTATATATAAAAGACTGATACATTAAAACTAATAATATAACAGTCCTATATTAATTATGTAGAGATTTTTAGATAATTAATATTTAATTTTGACATAACATTGACCATGCTTTGTAGTGGCTTGATGTAGTGGTTAAGAGCAATGGACTCTAGCCTGTAGAACTGGCCTTGATTCCCCACTCCTCCACATGCAGCCAGCTGGGTGACCTTGGGTCATTCACAGTTCTTGCAGAGCTGTTCTCCCAAGAGCAGTTCTCAAAGTGATCTCTCAGCCCCACCTACCTCACAGGGTGTGTGTTGTGGGGATAGGAAGGGAAGGAGATTGTAAGCCACTCTGAGTGAAGACTCTAAGCTTCAGAGTCTGTGAGCAAAAATTCTGCTTTGTGAGCTACTAGCACTAAAGTTGTGAGCTACTGCATAAATTAGTGTGCTCTGGAATCATCTTTCCTGAGCTAAGATAAAAATGTGAGAGCTGGAGGCTAAAAATTTGTGAGCTAGCTTGAGCTAACTCAGTTTAGAGGGAACACTGGGAGGAGGTAATTGTTTGAAAATCATCCCCTTTCCACCTGTGGGAATCTTCTGAGAGATCCAAGCCCATGTTCCCCACCATGACCCTCGGCTTCTTTTCTCCCGGCTAAATGTAATGCTTGGATCCAACTAGCTTTTCCAATAGTGAAAGTAGGAGTGAGGGGTCCACTGTGACTACCCAAAAGTGAATAATGGAACCTGCTTGAGCAAAAGCCATGCAAGACCAAGAATGAAAAAACAGACTGAATCCAGCCTACCCAGTTCCTTCAACCTTCCTCGAAGGACCTGTTTTCCATATTCAGTGTTGATAAGTGTAAGATGACGCACGTTTGTATTAAAAATCCTAATTTCAAGTATAGGCTAATAGGGTCCTAACTTGCTGAGTCTGAGAGGGAAAAAGAACTTGGAGTGTTAGTGGATAGTTCAATGAAAGTGTCAACCCAGTGTGCTGCAGTGGAGAAAAAGGCAAATTCTATATTAGAGATTATTAGGAAAGAGATAGAGAATAAAATGGCCACTATTGTAATGCCCCTGTACAGATCTATGGTGCGGCCTCATTTGACATACTGTGTGCAGTTCTGGTCACCATATCGGAACATGGACATTGCAGAGCTGGAAAAAGTACTGAGAAGGGCAATCAAGATGATTAGAGGTTGGAGCACCTTATCCCCAGGAAAGACTGATGAGTCTGTGACTTTTCAGTTTAGAAAAGAGACAGCTAAAGGGTGGGGAGGACATGATAGGGATTTATAAAATTATACATGGGGTGGAGAGAAAATTTTCTTCATATCCCAAAATACTAGAACTTGAGTGAAGCTGATGGGCAGTAGGTTCAGGATGGATAAAAGGAAACATCACAGGATGTAGTGATGACCACAGGAATAAACAGCTTTAGAAGGGAATTAGATAGATTCATTTAAGATATCTATTAGTGGCTACTAGCCATGGTGACTAAGTAGAACCTCCAAATTCAGACGCACTATACCTCTGAATCCCAGAGCCAGCAAACAACATCAGGTGAAGTCTTGGCCTCTATGCCCTGTTGTTGGCCCTCCAGAGGAACTGGTTGGCCACTGTGTGAGACAGGTTGCTGGACTAAATAAATCATTGGTGTGATCTAGCAGAGCTCTTCTTATGTTCTATCCCCAGTCATCTTGTTTGAACCTATTTCAATTTGTCCACATAAAAAAATGAAGTATACAGAAATGGGCACAGTGCTTCACATGATGTCTGGGTAGAGTGTGGAACTATTATTTGTTGTAACTTGAATACTGGGCTTTTGTTAATGCATCCTAAAATGGCGTCCATCTTCCATAGTTGCATTCAGAAAGCCCTTCTATTTAAAAACAAATCTCATATTCTCTGTGGTTCCCATCCAGAGATTTGGGCAGGATGGTATTATACAGCCAGGCAGCAGATGTGCCTTATCTCCATTGTTCCATGCTGGATTGTTTAGGAAGCAAACGAAAGATAAATCTCCATCATTTGTGCCAGGTACATGTTGCTGTTGCCAATTAAAGGTCAAAGTAGAGCATGTAATACCTTTTATGGCACCATCAGCAAACTCCTGAAATGTGGCTGGGCATCAACCTCTGCCAGCAGAGCAACACAGCCATTAGCCAAGTTGAGGGAAGGATCCTCAGGTCTTCCAGGGATGTCAAACTCCTTTTGATTGATCCCATTCATTTCCCAACTCTTGTACGCTGGCATGTGCCAGGTCCAATCCATTAGTTGTGGTACATTCAAATGCACTTAAGTTTTTATTGTTTCTAGTTCTGTGTCATCAGCAAAGAAAGGTAAACTTGATCTTCGTCTAAATCACTGTCACAGATTATTGCGATTGATTATAACAAGCAAAGAGGAGCATTTTTCCCCAAGTTTTAAAGTTATACTCCCTTTTATTTCCCCAAGTAGTAATCTGTGCTGTTTAAGTTATTGCGCTAGGACTGCGTCTGAAAATACTGTGTATATTACATTCCTTGTTCAAAACATCTTTTAGTGTTAGTTTCTCTTCCCCCCAACACCATATATTAGGCTTTTATTTCCTTCTTTTTGTCCTGTAAGTGATCTGGAAAACCCCATTTGAAGGCTTTCTGGACCACTAAATTAGAAGCAAAGCAATAAAACAAAAAAGTAACAGTTTCTAAAGCAGAGCTGAGTAAGCTCAGCAAAGTTGCTCATATCAAATGTCTTTAGGAAGATGAGATTCTGTCTCTCTTTCGATGTTACCAGTTCATTCTGTCAATCCATCCTGAAAGGCATGCCATTTTTACAGGATCCCCAAATATCTCAGGACTGCAAGGTGATCACTTCCTCAAAAAGTTCCAGCAAGCTACTCAAGAAAACTCTAGATCTGCAAGGTGGAAATCACTGACTACTTTTTACATTGTTATATCCTTTCTCTCAAAGACTGCTCACATTATTCTGCTCTCCTTCATTTTATTCCCACAACAACTGCCCCCCATGAGACAGGTTAAACTGTGAGCATGTCACCCACCAAGCTTCCGTGGCCGAGTGGGGATATAGAGCATAAGAGGAGCTGTCACACAGTAGGGGACCAGGAAGGGCCTTCTACTGGCTGCCACCACTCTGGTAGGGTCTGCAAGGGAGGGCCCAGAGCATCCAACCATCCCTGTATCTTCCTTTTTAGCAAAACCTTTTTCCTGTGACCAAAGAGATATGAGGACCTAAGCAGTTAAACAGTATTTACAGTACTCAAACAATAAGTGGGTAATAAAAACTTTTAGCACAATAGTAAAATTTATCAACAGTAAAGGTTGGTGCAAAACAAAAAGAAAAGCCCTAATGCGACTTACTAAATGTTCCCTTCCCTAATACCAAAACTCACCTTCACTGAGTGAGGGAGCTCTCTCCAGCTGCCTTCTCTCCAGAGAGAACCTTTCTCACTGCAATCTTTTCCAGAGAGAACCAACCTCTTTTCTTTCCAGTCAGGCCTATGTATGCTTTCCTCCCACATCCTACCCCTCTTGGGCTAGTTTTCCCTGCAAAACCTCCACCCAACCAGAGGGACAGAAGGTATAATATAGTGGGTTCAATGTAAGGAGGAGATGTGGTTGCAGTGATCATAGCTCTCTTTATTAGTTATAGCATGGTAACGGCTGAACTACAAGACTGCTTTACTGGGCCAATGGGGCCAACTATATACAGTTAAAGGTTCCCGTGCTAGGATGCTATTGGATCATTTAAACCAGCAGGGAGCCTATGAGTGGAGTAGGGTGGCAGGGATTTGGATCCTACTGCCCATTGTTCCTGAGTCCCCAAGCTCAGACCTAAAGGCTCCAATGAACCAGGCAGTAACACAGGTAATAGCATCATTAGTCCACATACACAACAGAAGGTATCCTAGGAGATGTAGGCCCCTGTATCTACTCTTAGGCAGGCTTCTCCCTGCCCTCTAGGCCACACTAGGCCTCAGATCATGACAGGAGCCCTGCAGGATCAGACCAGTGGTCCATCTAATCCAGCACCCTGATCTAGTCCAGCATCCTGTCTCATACAGTGACCATCTGCTCCCTCTGGAGGGTCAACAACTGGACATAGAGGTCAAGGCCTTCCCCTGATGTTGCCTCTTAGGGTTACCAACTCCAGGTTGCATAATATCTGGAGATGTTAGTGGAGCCTGAGAAGGGTAGAGTTTGGGCAGGGGAATGACTTCAGTGAGGTATAATACCATAGAGTTTACCTTCCAAAGTGGTAATTTTCTCCAGGGGAACTGATCTCTGTCACCCGGAGATCAATTGTAGTAACGGGAGATTGTAGTAGCAGAAAATCTCCAGCCACGGCCTGGGGGTTGACAACACTATGCCTCCTGGTTCTGGGATTCAGAGGTCAACTGCTTCTGAACATGGAGGTTCACTTTAGTCACCATGGTTAATAGTGTAACCATGACAACAGCCCTGCAATGGAGGTGAAACACCCCAACATCTTGGGAAACCTTTGAAATGCCTAAGGCACTGCAACCCCAAAAGCCAGTCCTTGGCATGAAAGGCAATTTACCAGGGCACTAGGAGATAACATTGAGCCTGCAAGAGAGAGAGATAGGCTCAATAACATGATTGACACTCCTGCCAAATCCCTCCAAGCAGTCCCCCCTCCTCTCTCCTCCTCCATGGAAGAACAGCTGGGCAATCACTGTCCAACGCCCCAGGGTCTCAACATCTATGGTAAAGATGCTTCCTATTGTCTGCTTTCAAATTCATATAATTCATGGAAATTTGAAGGACTGATTTAAGGAATAGTAGCATAGTGTATATCGATGTGAGTTTTATGTATTTTTAGGTTTTTATGTATTTTATTGTATAATTTTAATCGTATTTAAATCGACCTCTGTTAGCTTTTATTGTTGTAAGCCGCCCTGAGCCCACCTCGGTGGGGTAGGGCGGGATATAAATCGAATAAAGTAAAGTAAAGTAAAGTAAAGTAAAGTAAAGTAATATAAGGGAATCAGGCCTTAGCCCACCTTCTCTGGTATGAATGTATTTTTATAATCTGATTTCCTGACCTGACTCCTGTCATACTATTGTACCAATGGAATGCCCCCCTTCCTGTCTAATCCCTTCATTCCTGAAAGCAGGAATCTTCAAGTTGTTTGTTGTTCAAGTTGTCATACATCTACATTTCCTCCCTCTTACTCCAGACAATCAAGGAAAAACTTTCCAGTTTTAATAAACTACTACCATCTTGCGGGATAGGACAGGATATAAATCTAAAAATTAAATTAAATTAATCTAGCTTCATCCTTACACCTATCAGGAAATATCTCACCATTTGTCTGAATATTTGGAAAACGCCAGACACCAGCATCTTAAATCCCACCTTAACCCTAACCCTAACTCTATGGTCACCCTATTGTCACACTAGCTCATCCATGTTATCATACCCTCCAGATACATTTTTGGGTATAAATATACCTGGTTAGTTGCAGGCCTTGTGCAACTTGCTTGGGAGCCCAGAAAGCAAGCACCCTGATGCATATCAGGCCTTTGTATGTGTAAGCACTGGTCACTTCCACATACCCCCTGCTCCCAAACTTAAGGCTCATTCACTCTCCAAGATTGGTAAAGTATCATCCCCATTCTATGGTAACTGCTACTTCCTTTTATTTAAGTATCTTCTGTGTATGCTCTCCAATCTGTATGCATAATTAATTCTGCTATTTTTCTAAAATAAAACTTATTTCTTTTTTATATTGGCTTGGTTCTTGGCTCTAAAAAGTGTTCAAAAGGGAAAGATCTCTGTAAACATAGGTAGCAGATCTCGTTTTTACCCCATCTTTTGCTAAGCTCTTCATTTGTGCTAATTTCCCCAATGTAAAATCAAAAGGCAACATTTCACAATAGCCACTGACAGACCTATCCTCCTGTATCTATGTAATCCCCCTTTAAAGCAGTTTATGTATGTGGCCAGCAACACATCCTCTGGCAGCAAATCTCTGTGTAAAGAAATATTTCCTTTCCTATTTGAACTTGAGACTCCCACATACTATTTTGACACTCTAATTACTGCATCATGCCAATTCTCAATTAATTCATATTCAACTGATGCATATTCAGCTGATAAATAAATAAGAAACTTCCTAGAAGTGCTTAACTTAGCTCACTCTGCTTGGAATCGGTTAAAGCTCCTTTGGATTCCAGATCAACAAGCTCCATAGATCAAGAAGAGAGGAATGAATGAGCAGAAATGACTGAGCAGCCAATGCCCCTGAATCTGTTTCTGACCAACACTGCCTGCTTCACTATCACCCCTTTAGTATGGTGACCCAAGTAGCTTCTTGGGTGGTTTATTCAGTGGACCACCCTTGATTATGAGGACAATAGGAAGAGCTAGGTGATGGGTCAAAATTATTGTAGCGCTTAACATAACACACAAAATTACTGAAATATGGTTCGTGAGAAGTTCAGCAAATCTTAACAATCCCAAAACTGTGGCAATCAAATTGCTAAAAGCTATTTCTTGATCCCAGCTGGCCACTGGTAGGGAATAGAGGGTAGGGTTGCCAATTCCAGCTTGGGAAACTCCTGGAGATTTGGGGATGGTGCCTGGGGAGGACAGGGACCTCAGTGAGGCACAGTGTCATAGAGCCCATCCTCCAAAGCATCCATTTTCCCAGGAGGACTGATCTCTGTAGTCTGGAGATAAGCTGTAATTCTGGGGAACCCCCAGGTCCCACCTGGAGGCTGTCAACCCTGTGGTTGCTTGAGATGTAAAATCTGTCTCCATAAAAGTGGCGAAACTCCAGCCTAGAGGAAACCAAAGCAAAAACAGGACTGGGATTTGGGCTGTGAAAGTTTCAAACAAATTGTGGTTTGGGGGAGGGAAGTTCAATGGTGGGCATGAAAGTCTGAAATTGAGACTAGCTGCATCATGTATTTTAATGATCCTTAAATTACAAGGAAAGGTTTGTAGAAAGAAGAAAAAAAAAGATTGGATTTAGACTCCTTCACTACCCGAAGGAGTCTCAGAGCAGCTTAAAATCTCCTTACCCTTCCTCTCCCCTCCCCATAACAATCACTCTGTGAGGTAGGTGGAGCTGAGAGAGCTCTCCCAGAACTGCTCTTGAACAGAATGGCTCCATGGGAACTTGTGACTGATTCAAGGTCACATCAGCAGGTGCACATGGAGGAGTGGGGAATCAAACCTGGTTCTCCCAAATAATCCTTAAATTACATGATTAGTGTGAAGTCTGCACACTTAACCACTACCACTACACCAAACTGACCCTCTGAGCAGCAATTTCAAAGACTTGATTAGGGCATATTATGTTTATTTATTTATTCTATAACTTATACCCCGCCCTTCCCATAAAATGGCTCAGGGCGGCTCACAGCAAACGATAAAACAATAAAACAAAGTACAAAGTTATTACATTTAAAAAGTCGAAGCATTTAAAAACCTAAAACCTTAAATTCTTAACATTAAAACTGTACAGTATAAATTCACAGGAGTTTAATAGGCTACATTTATCCAGTCAGGCGTAGGCTAACCGGAAGAGGGTTGTCTTACAGGCCCTGCGGAACTGAGTAAGATCCCGCAGGGCCCTCACCTCTTCCGGTAGCTGGTTCCACCAAGTAGGGGCCATTGTAGAAAAGGCCCTGTCTCTGGTTGTCTTGAGACGGACTTCCTTAGGCCCGGGGATGGTGAGAAGGTTTTGAGTCCCAGACCTCAGTACTCTCTGGGGAACATGTGGGGAGAGACGGTCCCTCAGGTAGGCAGGTCCCAGGCCATATAGGGCTTTAAAGGTAATGACCAGCACCTTGTACTGGACTCGGTATGTTATTGGGAGCCAGTGCAAAGCCCGAAGACCCGGCCGAATGTGCCCCCACCTTGGGAGGCCCAATAACAGCCGGGCCGCGGCATTCTGCACCAGCTGCAATTTCCGGGTCCGGCACAGGGGCAGCCCCATGTAGAGGGCATTACAGTAATCCAACCTCGAGGTGACCGTAGCGTGGATCACTGTTGCTAGGTCGTCGCGGTCTAGGAAGGGGGCCAACTGCCTTGCCCGTCTAAGATGAAAAAACGCGGACTTGGCAGTGGTCGCTATCTGAGCCTCCATCTTTAGGGACGGCTCTAGTAGCACCCCCAGGCTCTTGACCCTGTCCGCCGCCATCAGCGGCGCACCGTCAAAAGCTGGCAGGGGGATTTCCCCCCCCCCCCCCGGTCCTCGACGGCCCAAACAAAGGACCTCTGTCTTCGCAGGATTCAGTCTCAGTCCACTGAGAAAACTATATTGCAGGATTATGTTAAAACTAAAACAGTGTTGAAAACAGTGAAGATGCTGGAGTACTGATGCGAGAAGTTGCTGGACACCATCTTATGAAAAATCAGACTGCTGCCTTGAGAACTCGTGGAATCTCCAAATGGTTTCCAAGGCAGAATCAAACTTATGCAGAATAAATTGAGGGCAATCAACATATTATGAAATCATAAAAGCATGAAGAGTGGTTTCTATATTCAAAGTTAAAAGAATAACACGTGTAAATTGGAGTTTATTAGTAATGGAACTTATGAGTTACTAGCAGTAAAGCCCAATGTAGGAAGAAATACAATGGGCCCTAGAAAAATATTGTGTGTTTGTGTGATAGTATTGTAGAATCATAGAGTTGGAAGGGATCTCCAGGGTCATCTAGTCCAACCCCCTGCACAATGCAGGAAATACACAAGTACTTCCCCCTAAATTCACAGGATCCACATCAGTGTCAGATGGCCATCTAGTCTCTATTTAAAAACCTTCAAGGAAGAAGAGCCCACCACCTCCTGAGGAGGTCTGTTCCACTGAGGAACCTTTCTGTCAGGAAGTTCTTCCTAATATTGAACTGGATGCACTTTTGATTTAATTTCAACCCACTGCTTCTGGTCTTACCTTCTGGGGCCACAGAAAACAATTCCACACCATCCTCTATATGACAGCCCTTCAAGTACTTGAAGATGGTGATCATATCACCTCTCAGCTGCCTCCTCTCCAGGCTAAACATCCCAGCTCTTTCAATCTTTCTTCATAGAACTTGATCTCCAGACCCCTCACCACCTTTGTCGCCCTCCTCTGGATCCATTCCAGCTTGTCTATATCCTTCTTAAAATCTGGTGCCCAAAACTGAACACAGTACTCCAAGTGAGGTCTTACCAGAGCAGAGTAAAGTGATACCATCACTTCATGTGATCTGGACACTATACTTCTGTTGATGTAGCCCAAAACTGCATTTGCTTTTTTAGCCACCGCATCACACTCTTGACTCATGTTAAGCAGATGGTCCACTAAGCTCGCTATATCCTTTTTGCACATACTACTGCTAAGACAAGTCTCCCCCATCCTATAACTATGCATTGGATTTTTCCTACCTAAATGCAGAACTTTACATTTATCCCTGTTAAAATTCATTTTATTGGTTTCAGAACAGTTTTCCAGCCTGTCAAGATCATCCTTTATACTGTTTTTGTCTTCTACTGTATTTGCGACCCCTCCCAATTTAGTATCATCTGCAAATGTAATAAGCATTCCTTCTATTCTTTCATCTAAATCATTGATAAAGATGTTGAACAAAACAGGTCTCAGGACAGATCCTTGAGGCACTCCACTTGTCACTTCTCTCCAAGAGGATGAGGAGCCATTCATAAGCATTCTTTGGGTGAGATCTGTCAACCAGTTGCAGACCCACCTAATGGTAACAGGATCCAAATCACATTTGGATGAATGTGTAGGTGGCAGGAAGAAAGGAATATAGACAAATAGAATGAAAGAGAAAGAAAGAGAGAGACAGAGAAAGAACAATAGGGAAAAGATGGGGAGAAAGGAGTGTGAGAAAGAAAAATGAAAGTAATGAAGGTAGAATGGAATAAAGACAGAAAGACAGATACAGAGAAAGACTGAAAGAACAGAAGGAAGAGATAAAAAAGAAGGGGAGAAAGGAGTGAGAGAAAAAACTGAGAAGGAAGATCGAATGAAAGAAAAAGACAGAAAGACTGGGAAAGAAAGATTAAGAATGAGAGGCAGGAAAGAAGAGAGAGTGATGGAAAAGCTGGGGAGAAAGGAGTGAAAGAAAGGACAATGAAAGGAAGACAGGGAGACAGAAAAATGACAGAAAGACAGACAGACAGGCAAGCAGCCAGCCAGCCTTTAGAAGCCTCTCTTTCATCCCCTCCCACTTGCAGGCAGGGTGGGGGAACAAAAGGGAGCCTTCCACTGGCTCTCTGGCTCTTAAAGCAGCTGACAAGTGAACCCGCTCAGCTGGTCGCTGTAAGAGACAGGGAGCCATTGGAAGCCTCCCTTTCACTCCCTCCCCCTTGCAGGCAGTGGGAAAGTGAAAGGGAGTCCATTCCATCTCATAGGACAGAGTGGACTCCATTGTATCTTATTGGCCCATAAAACAGAATGAACTCCATTCTAAGCTATCAGGCCATAGGACAGAATGGACTGTATTGTATCCTATGAGCCCATTTATTTATTTATTACGTTAAACTTCTATCCCACCCCCTCCGCAAGCGGATTCAGGGTTTTACAACATTCATTTACACAAATTAAGAACAATAAGTCAATAAAATCTATAAAAAATTAATACAATTTAAAATTTTAAAAAAACTATTTCATGGTGCTGTATCATTACTATATTCGCGGTTCTGCTTTTTAGACGAAGATACTCTACGGATGTCAGGTGGCAGCTCTCTCTTGGTTTAAACATTGAAGGGCTGTCTAAACAATTCGGTCTTACAGGCCCTGCGGAATGTAGGAAGGTCCCTCAGGGCCCTTATGGCCTCCGGGAGAGCATTCCATAATTCTGGTGCTGCCACTGAGAAGGCCCTGGCTCGTGTCAAACGCAACCTGGCCTCCTTTGGTCCAGGGATGGACAACAGATTTTTTGTCCCTGAACGCAGTGCTCGCTGGGGAATATATGGGGAAAGGTGGTCCTGCAGATAGACAGGTCCCTGACCATAAAGGGCTTTAAAGGTCAATACCAACATCTTGAAATGGACTCGGAACACAATAGGTAGCCAGTGCAGCTCTTTCAGCACTGGCTGAATGTGCTCCCATCGGGGGAGCCTCATTAACAGCCGTGCTGCGGCGTTCTGCACTAGCTGTAGTTTCCGAGTCAGCATCAAGGGTAGCCCCATGTAGAGAGCATTACAATGATCTATTCTTAAGATGACCGTAGCATGGATCACCATTGCTAAGTCGCTGAGCTCCAGGAAAGGAGCCAACTGCAGCACCCGCCGAAGATGAAAAAAGGTGGATCTAATAGTGGCTGCTACCTGGGCCTCCATTGTAAGGGAGGACTCAAGGAGCACACCCAAGCTCTTGACCTTAGGGGCCAGTATCAATGGGCACCCCGTCAAGAGCCGGCAGATGGACACCTCCCCTTGGACCACCCCAGCTCAGATAGAGAACGTCCGTCTTCTTCAGATTCAGATTCAGCTGACTCAGCCTGAGCCAAGATGCTACGGCTTGAAGAGCCAAGTCCAGTTTTTCCGGGGTACAGTTGGACTGGCCGCCCACCAATAGATAGAGCTGGGTGTCATCTGCGTATTGGTGACAACCCAGTCCATACCTCCTGTCAATCTGGGCAAGGGGGCGCATATAGATGTTAAATAACATCGGGGAAAGAACCACACCCTGAGGCACACCACATATGAGTGAGTGCCTCTGGGATGATTCCTTCCCCATCACCACCCTTTGTCCCAGATCTTGGAGAAAGGAAGTCAACCACTGTAAGGCGGACCCCTGAATCCCCACGTCAGCAAGGCAGCTAGTCAGTAGCTGATGGTCAACCGTGTCAAAAGCGGCTGACAGGTCTAATAATAACGGCACTGCTGAGCCGCCCCAATCCAGATGTCGCAGGAGGTCATCCATGAGAGTGACCAGAACCATCTCCATCCCATGACCTGGTCGAAAGCCGGACTGGAATGGATCCAGTGTGGAAGTGTCCTCCAGGAATCCCTGTAGCTGAATTGCCACCACCCGCTCTATAACCTTACCTAAGCAGGGAAGGTTTGATACCTGCCGGTAGTTTGCCAATACGGCCGGATCTGCAGATGGTTTTTTCAAGAGGGGACGGACCACAGCCTCTTTATGAGGTGTGGGGAAGATCCCTTCTACCAGGGATCTGTTGATAATACCTTGTAGTGGTTCTCGTAGCAACACCTGGCTAGCTTTTTTAAGCCAGGACGGGCACAGATCCAACCTACAAGTCGTAGGGATCCTGTCGACTTCCTCCAGGCTGAGTGGACTGAAGGAATCTAGAATTAGACCAGAAGACGCACTCGGTGCCCCAAGTTCTTTCACTGTATCAATTATGGCGGGAAGGTCGCGTCGGAGCGACGAGACTTTATCTGCGAAAAAACTTGCAAAAGCCTCACAGCCTATTTCCAATTCTCTAATGTTTTGTTTACCATGCGGTAAAATTGTTAATGACCGAATTATACTAAACAATTGTGCTGGACACGAGGTCGCAGATGCAATCTGGGACGCAAAGTAAGTCTTCTTTGTGGCCTGGACTGCCATCTCATAGGTCTGCTCATAGGATACAATGGAGGCCATTCTGTCCAATGGAATCATAGCATAGAATGGATTCCAATCTGTCCAGTGGACCCATAAGATAAAATGGAGTTCATTGTGTCCTATGGGCTGATAGGATAGAATGGAGTCCATTGTGTCCTATGGACCCATAGGACAGAATAGAGTCCATTCCATCATATGAGCCACTGTAGCCTAATTTGAATAGAAAGTGTGAAGAGTATTTGCAGGTGGAAGGGGTGCTTGATACATTGTATAGTGTCAGTCTGTTTATCTTCTGCAGTTGAACTGGCCGCTCCCTGAAAATTCCTTTTGCGTCAGTTGAAGAGAAGTAACTGCTACTATTTTGCCTCATGAACATGTCTCTCACAGTTTACTATTTGCTTCACTGTTTGCTTTGTGGCAGCACCCCATTTGCCATGCCAGGCAGTGGCAAGCCAGAGGTATGGCTCACACCTGGAGCAAAGGTGAGTCACCCAATATAAAGGAAGGAGGTGCTCTGGAGTGACTCATGGCCTTGGCCTATTTCTGCTCTTAGAGTTTGCCCTTGCTACAAAAGGTGTAGTTAATAAAGAGGCCTTGAGTTAAACTTAATCTCACTTCTGTCTCTTTTTTCTGACGTGTTGGGGTGGGGCAATTGTCTGGCAAATGGTGAGCAGTGGTAACTGGTCTGTGAGGCACTGGGGAAATTAGGACTATTGTTAGGCTGTGTGGGAATGCATATGTGTGAAATACTGCCAATTGCACTGTAAAAAAAAAAAGGTAAAGGACCCTGTGCAAGCACCAGTTGCATCACGACGTTTTCATGGCAGACTTTTTACAGGGTGGTTTACCATTGCCTCCCCCAGTCATCTACACTCCCCCCCCCCCCCCCCAGCAAGCTGGGTACTCAGTTTATTGACCGAGGTAGAATAGAAGGTTGAGTCAGCCTGGAGGTGGCTACTTGAACCCAGCTTCCACTGGAATCAAACTCAGGTCATGAGCAGAGCTTCAGACTGCAGTACTGCAGCTTTACCACTTTGCGCCATGGGGCTATCAGTTACACTGTATGATGATGTTACTGGATTTATATCCCGCTCTCCACTCCAAATCTCAGAGTGGCTCATAATCTCCTTTATCTTCCTCCCACACAATAGGCATCCTATGAGATGTGTGGGGCTGAGAGAGCTCTCCTAAAAGCTGCTCTTTCAAGGACAGCTCTGCGAGAGCTATGACTAACCCAAGGCCATTCCAGCAGCTGCAAGTGTACAGTTCGAATATGCAAAAATAACCTGATGAACTTCCTGTCCCAGATGGCCCAGGCAAGCTTGATCTTGTCAGATCTTGGAAGCTAAGCAGGGTTGATGGGAACTCTGAATGAAATTGTGCTGCAAGGGAGCTGGTGTAGTTTTGGACAGTTTCGTGGTCACTTCCATAAGGATTCTCGTTTGAGATTAAGGTGCTTTCCCTGCCTTGGAGGTCCTTATATTCTAAAGCAAGCAAAGCAAATGATTAATAATTAAAGAGCCTTGAAGGCCTTTTATTTGGATTGAGGCGAGGGCTGGGAGAGACAGTGCTATTTTTGAAGATGCCATATAATGTTGTTCATAGTGATATTATTCTGTAGGGCTTTCAACTTCCATTTTATCAGATATATGTGGTGGGAAGACAAAAGGGAGGGTGCATGACAGATAAAGTGGTCGGTTGTACTGCTGAGATGCCACATTCTCAGGCAGCTACAAATATACTTGAGTTGGTGTTATCCATTCCTTGAGGGTGCGGAGGGCCTGAATTCCTGGAGCTGCCATTTACTGAGTAAGGCCCTTGGTGTAACAAGGTCAATATTGTCTACTCTGACTTGCAGTATCTCTATAGGGTGTCAGGTTGGATGTCTTTCACATCACCTGCTACCGGATCCTTACTCCCCCCTCCAATGGAGATGCAAAAATTGAACTGGGGACTTTCTCCATACAAGCAAATGTTCTACTACTGAGCCACAGCCTTGTGCCCTAGAATAATTTCATCTGATGGCCCTGGCTATGCTTAGATCTATGTCTGACTCCAATAGATGCTTGAGTATATGAAAGAAAATGTTTTCTCATAGCATTCATAGATAATGAGGAACCTTTTTCGGGTTACAGTACCATTAATCTCTGAAATCCTATTCTCAATATTGGAGAGATCTCTCTTTTGTTCTTATCTCTGTATGGTGAGAAGACACCAGACTTCACCAGTCCCTAAATACGGTTCACATTAACTTCAAGAAACTTAGATATGACTACCTGTTTTCCTCTCATATTGATGTTCCTTTTTCCTTTTTCTTGCACTATTGTACAACTAAAATTCTAGCCACCATAAGTAAATTGTAAATGACCTCTGTAGATTGTCTTGTTTTCCATTTATCCAAAAAAGCATCTTACTGAATAAAATAGCAATTCTAACTTCATTCTTTCAGTTTTATGCTTCCATTTTTTATGTGTCTATGAGCAGATGCTTCAGTTTCTGCCTCACACACTTTCCTTCTCCTCCTCCTTATGCAGCATTAATAATCCAATCAGCAAGGATCCCAGCCTCCTTTGAATGACTATCACCAACCAAAATGAAGAGCATTCCAGCTCACAAATGGTCAACATCAACCTCCATAGGAGAGATAAAGGTAAAGGTAGTCCTCTGTGCTAGCACCAGTCATTTCTGACTCTAGGGTGATGTTGCATCACAATGTTTTCATAGAATCATAGAGTTGGAAGGGACCTCTAGGGTCATCTAGTCCAACTCCTGCACAGTGCAGGAAACTCACAAACACCTCCCCCCTAAATTCACAGGATCTTCATTGCTGTCAGATGGCCATCTAGTCTCTGTTTAAAAACCTCTAAGGAAGGAGAGTCCACCGCCTCCCGAGGAAGCCTGTTCCACTGAGGAATCGCTCTAAAGGTCAGGAAGTTCTTCCTAATGTTGCGCTGGAAACTCTTTTGATTTAATTTCAAACCATTGCTTCTGGTCCTACCTTCCAGGGCCACAGAAAACAGTTCCACACCATCCTCTATATGACAACCCTTCAAGTACTTGAAGATGGTGATTATATCATCTCTCAGCCGCCTCCTCTTCAGGCTAAACATTCCCAGCTCCTTCAACCTTTCCTCATAGGACTTGGTCTTCCTCACCATCTTCATCACTCTCCTCTGGACACGTTCCAGCTTGTCTATATCCTTCTTAAAATGTGGTGCCCAAAACTGAACACAATACTCCAGGTGAGGCCTTACCAGAACAGGGTAAAGCGCTACCATCACATCACGTGATCTGGACACTATACTTCTGTTGATACAGCCCCAAATGCCATTTGCCTTTTTAGCCACCACATCACACTGTTGACTCACGTTCAGCGTATGATCCACTAAGACCCCTAGATCCTTTTCGCACATAGTGCTGCTAAGACAAGTCTCCCCCATCCTATAACCATGCATTGGATTTTTCCTACATAAATGCAGAACTTTACATTTATCCCTGTAAAAATTTATTTTATTGATTTTAGCCCAGTTTTCCAGCCTGTCAAGGTCATCCTGTGTCCTGTTTCTGTCTTCTTCTGTATTTGCAACCCCTCCCAATTTAGTATTATCTGCAAATTTAATAAGCATTCCCTCTATTCCTTCATCCAAATCATTGATAAAGATGTTGAACAAAACAGGTCCCAAGACAGATCCCTGAGGCACTCCACTTGTCACTCCTTTCCAAGAGGATGAGGAACCATTCACAAGCACTCTTTGGGTGCGATCTGTCAACCAGTTACAGATCCACCTAACGGTAATAGGATCCAAACCACATTTTACCAACTTGTCAACAAGGATAGTATGTGGAACCTTATCAAAAGCCTTACTGAAATCAAGATAAACAATGGGCGTTTTCGCACTGACCTTACTCGGGAGCGACGTCCCTCTTCACCGCGCAGCGTCTGCGTGGATTTCTCACTAATTGCTCCGCAGAACCCGGAAGAGCTGCAAAGTCCCGCGGCTTTTGCATTGCAAATGTAAACTGGCCAAAAACCAGTTTACATTTGCGACGCAAAAGCCGCGGGACTTTGCAGCTCTTCCGGGTTCTGCGGAGCAATTAGTGCGAAATCCACGCAGATGCTGCGCGGTGAAGTCGATCCCAAGTAAGGTCAGTGCGAAAACGCCCAATGTCTAGAGCATTCCCCTGATCCAGCAAGGTGGTCACTTGCTCAAAAAAAGAGATCAGGTTAGTCTGGCACGACTTGTTCTTGAGAAAACCATGCTGGCTCTTAGTAATCACATCCATTCTTTCTAAATGTTCCAGGACCGACAGTTTGATGATTTATTCTAAAA
This sequence comes from Heteronotia binoei, assembly GCF_032191835.1. Classification (NCBI taxonomy): domain Eukaryota; kingdom Metazoa; phylum Chordata; class Lepidosauria; order Squamata; family Gekkonidae; genus Heteronotia; species Heteronotia binoei. The sequence goes on from NC_083223.1 coordinate 26,828,330, forward strand.
CTTTTCCAGGTATAGATGTCAAGCTGACGGGTCAGTAGTTACCCGGATTGTCTTTTTTCGCCTTCCTGAAGATGGGGACAACATTCGCCTGCCTCCAATCTTCCAGCACCTCTCCTGTTCTCCAAGAATTCTCAAAAATAATAGCCAGAGGCTCAGAAATTACATCCCAAGCTCTTTTAGAACTCTTGGATCCAATTCATCTGGCCCTGAGGACTTAGTTTCATTTAAAGAAAATAGCTGTTTATGTACTATCCCTATGCTGATCCTAGGTTGGAACTTCATACCCTCCTTATATGTTCTGTTTTTGCCATGTTGAGCACCATTTCCCTCAGAAGAGAAGACTGAGGAAAAGTAGGAATTGAGCAGTTCCACCCTCTCTTCATTACCTGTTACAATTTCACTTTCTTGCCCTTGCAATGGGCCTACCATGTCCTTGCTCTTTTTCTTACTCTGAACATAAAGGAATCCTTTTTTGTTGTTTTTAGCATCTTTAGCCAGCCTAAGCTCATACTGAGCTTTAGCTTTCCTAACTTTTTCTCTATAAGCACTGGTGATTTGTTTATATTCATCCTTGGTTATAAGGTCCTCCTTCCAATTCCTAAAGGAGTCTTTTTTATTTCTCAAGTCTTTAGAGAGCAGTTTATGGAGCCACTTCGGCTTCTTTAGGCTTTTTCCATTTTTTTCTTCTCATAGGAATCATCTGTGATTGCGCTTTCAGAATTTTGCTTTTAAGAAACTTCCACCCCTCCTGAACCCCCTTCCTCCTAAGTATTTCTGACCATGGGATTTCACCCAGCATAGTTCTAAGTTTATCGAAGTTTGCCTTTCTGAAGTCCAGCCTACAAGTCTGGCTATGTATAGCTTTTCCCTTCCTTAAGAATGTAAATGCAAAAATCACATGGTCACCACTGCCCAGGGTGCCCACTATTTCCACTTCTTCAATCAATTCTTCCTTGTTGGTGAGAATCAAATCCAAGATAGCAGATCCCCTTGTTTCCTTCTTCACTTTCTGGAAAAGGAAGTTGTCAGCAAGACAAGTCAGGAATCTATTTGACTTTTCATTTTTAGCAGAGTTGGACTTCCAACAGATGTTGGGGTATTTGAAATCTCCCATGATCACTGTATCCCTTCTCTTGGAGAATTTTGCAATCTGCTGTAGAAGTATATCATTCAAGTCCTCTGCCTGACTTGGTGGTCTATAGCAGACCCCCACAATAATATCACTGTTATTTCTTACTCCTTTTATTTTTACCCAGAGGCTCTCAACTGAGCTGCCATGCTCAGATTCACGTATTTCCTCACAAGTATATACCTCCTTCACATATACTGCTACGCCTCCACCCTTTCTCATTTGCCTGTCCCTTTTAAATAAGTTGTAGCCCTGAATCCTAATATTCCAGTTGTGAGTGTCATCCCACCAAGTTTCAGTAAGGCCTATTATGTCATAGTCTCCTTCCTTTATTAGGACTTCCAGCTCCTCCTGTTTGTTTCCCATTAGTGTAGAGACATTGGAATCCATGTTTTATGCATCCTGAGGGTTTCGTTTCCGTATAAGCCTGAAAGTTAACATTACCTAGCGTATGTGTCACTCTTTGCAAATCTTTAATGTTCTTTTCCCCAGTTTCTGGCATCATACAAGGCTTTGAATTATTGTCTCGCTCCCCCATACAGTTTAGTTTAAAGCCCTCCTTATTAGGTTAGCAAGGCTATTACCAAACATCCTTTTTCCTACCGTCATAAGGTGCAAACCATCTCCCGATAGAAGACCACTATCTTGAAAATGCAAGCCGTGGTCCAGAAATCCAAATCTTTCCTGATGACACCATCAACGTAGCCAGTCATTTATTTGAAGTATTCTTCTTTCTCATCCTAAGCCATGGCCTTCAACAGGAAGCACTGACAAGAACACAACCTGTGCGCCCAGCTCCTTCAGCTTCTGACCCAGAGCCACATAGTCTTTTCTAATACGTTCAGGACTATGACGGGCAGCATCATTTGTTCTCACGTGGATCAGCAAGAAAGAATAGTAATCTGTGGGCCTGATAAGTCTTCCAATCCTTTTTGTCACGTGCTGGATGCGTGCACTTGGCAGACAGCAGACCTTCATTGCAGACTTTTTATGGGGTGGTTTGCCATTGCCTTCCCCAATCATCTACACTTTACCCCCAGCTGTCAGGCTCTGTTCATTGATGTTATTGCTAACTGCTGATTACTAACCATACTGATCAATATGCATATATGCCCACTAACCTGTAGTCATAGAACAGTAGGGGGGGGGGGAGCAATGTAGAAAGTAGCTTCCCAGGAATATCAAAGGTTGCCAGGCCTGCTTTGAAGTAGAGAGTGTCTGCCAGACTCTCACCTCCTCCCTAGAGGTGGCAAGGACATTGCCGCTGGGAATTGTAACCACCAACTGAAAAGATAAGGGGGGGAGCCGTGTGAAACTCTCACAGGCAAAAACAGCCTTTGTTATGGGAATTGGGGTGTAGATGCTATTGCTTTGATGTTAGATGTTAAATACCAATGATTTGAACTGTTTGCTATCAGTTCCAATACCTATCATGCTGGAGTAACTTTGGAGTATATAATAAATGCAATTTTGTTTCAAACAACAAGTTTGCTCATTTGGGAACTTCAATGAACCTTCGCTGACACCAGCAAGCTGGATACTCATTTTACCAACTCAGAAGGATGGAAAGCTGAGTCAACTATGAGCTGGCTACCTGGATCAAAGTCAAGTTATGAAAAGAGCTTGGACTGCAGTACTGCAGCTTACCACTCTGCACCACGGGGCTCATGGGAGTGATATACAGAACCAGATAAACAGGACACAACAAGTACCTTTGACACTGTGTTCAAATGTTTCTGAAACATTAGGGAAATAGTGTGGGAGTTCTGATTGGTTCCCATTTTGGTAAGTGAAAACTAGTCAGGAGAGGCTGAGACCTTTGGTAGCTAGTAGGTCTTCTGCATTTTTGCATAATTAAACACACACATGCAAACTTGCACTGGATTTATGATCTTTTCTGCAATGGCACATTAAAGGTCTTCCAAGCCAAGATGGACACTAATAACAATTAAAAAAACAAATTATAATTTACAGAACTGCAAGGAGGAAATAATTGGAGGGACTGTGGCTCAATGGAAGAGCCTCTGCTTTACATACAGAAGGTCCCAAATTCAATCTCCAGTTAAAAGGACCAGGCAGTAGATAATGTGAAAGACTTCTGCCTGAGACCCTGGAGAGCCACTGCCGGTCTGAGTAGATAATACTGTTTTTGATGGACCAAGTTCCTGATTCAATATAAGGCAACTTCATGTCCATTCATGAATATTATCATTTGTCACCATGACTAAAAGAAATCAGATGGCAGCCAAATTCCATATAGAAATTGCAACAGTAATGTACAGCAGTGCAGTTAGGTCATTTTACAGTGTATGGGGACCCTCCTTCAAATAGTAATGTGTATGTGGGGGTCCTCTATTGACCCCAGGAGCTAGGGCCTTAGAGTCTGGACGTGTTCTGAATTCAGTCCTACTGGCCATGGATGCCCTATCTGGTAGGAGAATTGCATTTTCTCATTGACAAGATACTACAGCAGCAAATTCACCTATTTTAGACAGACCAAGTCAGCTCTAGAAAAACCCATCTTTTACAGTCACAACCCCCATTCCTTTCTTCATCTCTTTAGATAAAGAAAGGGAAGACATTCAAAACTGCAGCAGAAGGGATTTGAACATTCATTTGTTGCAATCAAAAGCATTGTCTTTGCAGGACAGAGTTTAACATGTGCAATTCCAAAGAAAAAAAAATGTAGTTCAAAATTCCAAAGCTTCTGTGTTCAAGTCTCAGATCTTTTATTTATTTATTTAACATATGTTATTTATTATCTTCTTTTCTCACTTGGACTCAAGGCAGATTATATAGAGTAAGTCAATACAATCAACACAGAAGGACATTCAATAAATGCAATATAATTAGGGTTGTAGAACCAATCAGAAATCTAAGGACAGAACTGAACCAAAGCATAAGTATTAACATGACACATTAAATGATGCAAAAATTACATGGTAGGATTCTAGTTTCAACAAGCTAAACACAGTAGTATAGAATAGATCACATTCCCTAGTAATTCATCCATGTAACTTTGTGAATCATTTAGTACAGTGCAATTCTTCTCAAATCATTCAGTCCTGCATAGTTTGTGGAAAGCCAGGAGAGTGGAGGGGTTTATGACCTCCTCAAGCAGGCCATTCCATAAGGTGTGTGTGTGTGTGTGGGGGGGGTCACAACAGATAAGGTATGTATATGGGCACTGGTTGATTTTGCTCACTTTTAGGTTGGCACCTGCAGAAGATCTTGCTCAGATGACCAAAGCTGTGGTGGTGTTGTACAGGTGGAGAGGTGGTCTCCCAGATGAGGGTCCAAGGCCATGAAGGGCTTGCTGTGATAGCCAACACTTTAAATTGAGCCCAGTAACTGAAGGACAGTCAGTGGAGTGACTGTAGAATGGGAGTAATATGAGTGCTTTTTCTGGCTTCCAATAATAGCTGAATATTCTGTTTCAACTGGAGATTCCAAATTGATTTTTATGGGAGACCAACATACAGTGCATCACAGTAGTCTAGTCTCAGTCCTATTGTGGTGTGAATCCAGGTGGCCAGATCAGCCATATCACAGTAAAGGGTCATATGTCAGGCTTGGATTGCAGTAGTGCTGCACAGGACTGTCTCTCCTATTACACCCTCCCATGGTCCCTTCAATCATCCTGCAGGGGCCTTCTGTAGGTGCCCAGCCCCAGAATGGCTTGGTTAGCCATCACCAAGGGAAGACCTTCACATAGGCCCCTGCCCTATGGAATGCACTCTTGGATGACACTCATGCCCTGCCAGACTTGTTTAGCTCATTCAAGGCATGCAAGGCAGAATTGTTTTGGTTGGCCTTTGGAGAGTAATGTCCGGGGGGGGGGGGTGTTGTTAGTGGTAAAGGGCTAGCCACGTATTTTAACATAGCTTAACATTTTCATGTTAATATTTTATATTTGTTTTAAAGTTATTTTTACATTATTTATATGGTTTTAATGTAAGCTGCCACAAAACCCTTTGGGTAAACAGTGACTAAATAAATAAATAAATAAGATTGCACTGTAAATATTATAAAATGTGACTGCATCAGTGCAATCTTTTAAAAAGTCTGGATTTAAGTGGGGCTGTGGTTGAATGATGTGACAGGGATGTCAGCTTCCAGGTGGGACCTGGGGATTCCTCAGAATTACAGCTCATCTCCAGATTACAGAGATCAGTTTCCCTGGAGAAAATGGATGCTTTGGAGGATGGATTCTATGGCATTGTACCCCACTATTCTGCCCAGGCACCATCCTCAAATCTCCATGAGTTTCCCAACCTGGATCTGGCAACCCTACCCACCTCTGCTGGTGGCCAGGAAGGACATGGAAACTCTAGTGACAGAGCACCTGCTTTGCATGCAGAAAGTCCCAGGTTTGATCCCAGCATTTTCAAGTAAAAGAATCCAGTTGTAGGTGATGTGAAAGACCTCTAGCTGTGACTCTGGAGAGTTGCTGCCAGTCTGAGTAGGCAAAACTGATCTCAACTTAACAACAGTCTGACTTAGTATAAAGCATCTTACTGCTGAGACTAGATGGAAAGCCAGTTTGGTGAAGTAGTTTAGTGTATGAACTCTTATCTGGGGGAACTGGGTTTGATTCTCCAGTCATCCACATGAAACTACTGGAATGACCTTGGGTCAGTCATAAGTCTGTCAGAGCTGTTCTCTCAAGAGCAGTTTCTGACAGAACTCTTCAGCCCCACCTACTTCACAGGGTATCTGTTGTGGGGAGGGGAAGGGAAAGGAGACTGTAAGCTGCTCTGAAACTCCAAGTGAATCCAATCTCCTTCTCCTTCTCTGGTCATACAAAAGCAACGGTGGCAATGACATAAAGCAGAACTGTACTACTTTTTACCCCTGCATTATAGAGATGAGACTGAACTAGGGTATTGAGTTCAAGCTCTGCCATTGTGCAATTTCTAACCTCTCCCCAACTCATGTAGCATGCATATTAGTTGGCAACTTGGCCATAGGACCAAGGCAACCAACATAATTAGCCAGAATCCTCCCAGATCAGATCACACACTTATATTTATTTAAGGAGTTTAGTTGGCAAACTCCAAGGCTATAGAATTTGAGCCAACTAAATAATAAAACAATTCTAGCACCATATATTTGGCATAGCCGAGGTTCTAGGCATGTCTGTTATATCTTAGATGGCCACAGAAGATCTACAGCAAAAGGCAGTAGCTTTGGGGTTTTTTTTAAAAAAAGTTCCTCTTTCCCATTTTGTGATGATACATGCTGATGTGGTAACTTTTACTCTAATGTGACTGATGTATTTGGATTTGATATTGCTCACCTTATAAAGAACAGAGCAACTTTACTGTTGTGTTATTTTCATTCCTTACTAGGGTTATCAGTTCTGGTTTGGGAAAACCTGGAGATTTTGGGGGGCGTGGAGCTTGAGAGAGTGGGGTTTGGGAGGGGAGGGACTTCAATGGGTATAATATCATAGAGTCCACCTTCCAAAGCTGCCATTTTCTCCAGGTGAATTGATCTTTGTTGCCTGGAGATCAGTTGTAATCCCAGGAGATCTCCAGCCACTACCTGGAAACTGTAACCAAATAAAACAAACCACTCAGTGAAAAATACTATTACAAAATATAATTCATACAAGGAAAAAAGTGCATTTCAGCAACCATATCATTTTACATACTGCATGTGCATAATTATGCACACATATACAACAGTGTGCAAATAGTCCAAATAATGAAAAGTCCAATCATAAGTCCAAAAAGAGCTCCAGCAGACCGCTAGCAGAGTAAAGTTCATTTCAGAGGGAGCTTCTTGCAAAACGTGCTGTATATGTGTAGAAAATATTCATAATGTTCAGTTCTTTCACAAATTCATGCACATAATCAGAATGCTGCTGCTTCCATCTGGTCAGCAAGTTAATTGCTGGAGGAAGAACCTGGACTATTTGCACTATTTGCATATATGTGCATAATTATGCACACGCGGTTTGTAAAATGATGGGTTGCTGAAATGCACTTTTTTCCTTGTATGAATTATATTTTGTAATAGTATTCTTCACAGAGTGGTTTGTTTTATTTGGTTGCAACTTTATTTGGTTTCAACTTCATTCCTCTGTGTAGCCTATTGTGTATCTTCACACTATTTGGAAGCTGTCAAGAGTGCTTTTCGCCATATTAAATTTCCTGCATTGCTGTAACCTGCAGTGTCCCTGGGGCCCATATTCCTTAGCTATGTTTCTGCTGCTTACTGTGTACCATTCATGAAGTATCATTTCACCCTGAGCCAGAAAAGCCAAGGTCAACTTATCTGGGCACCTGCTTATCCTGGGAATGTTCTTCTGGACTAGGGGAGAGGGTTTTTGACACAAGCTTTTAACATTGTAATGGCCAGACCTCAGGTATATGTAAGGGGGCTTTGCCCACCAAAAGCAGTTTTAGCAAGGTTCCTCTTACCTGTCATGTTCTCTCTTCAATAAAAGATTTTCTTTTGAGACAATGGTGTGTTGAATGGAGGAGACCTTCCAGTACTTGACAGAAGCAGGCAAATCTATTCCTTGCTATCACCCACAGCTTTCTTTTTGTGTTTATAGTGAATTCTCCCTTGAGAGTCAAAGTTTAGAAATGTCTAGTTGTCTTGCGAGGTTGCTGAAAAGCAATAAAAATAAGCTTCCTAAGTGGACACAATATACGAAGAGTGGTAGAGAGAGAAGGCATGAACTGGGGGTGGGACGGATGCTAATACTCAAAATCTGTACCTACATGCTCACATTTCTGTAAGAAACTAATTTAAACATCTCTCTCTTGTACCCAAACTGTTTTAATGTTGGAGTCAGCAGTCAAAACAGACCAGTTCTCCTTCGTTGTGCAGCCAAGATAACTCTGCTTCTTTTGAATGGGGGCCTTACTACTGACAGTCTGAACCTCCTCAGAAGGGCAGAGTGAAAGTTGCTGCCCAGAATCTAAAGAGTGTAGCTTTAGCTAACAGTCTGAACAACTTAAATCAGGTGGAACTGATGCACAGGCAATCCCTCTGACTGTTTGGTGACATACCGTTAATAGTGGTTTAAACAATGGTTTACTGGAGGATTGTTTGCCAACTTTTACAACTGAGCACTGTGAAGGATACAGAGATTCAGCACCCTTGCTGAAAGCTGCACTACTATGCAGCACTGTGTGGACACACTATTGCAAGGAGGTTAGTAGAGCTGAGTGTGGCCTAGTAATAGTCTCACCTGTGCCCAAGCTGAGGGCTGCTAATTGTTCTGGAGATGAGTACCTATGTGGTGCTGTAGAAGCAGCTCCAATGCATCCACTGGTGTCTCCTCATTCTTCCCCAACTTGGTAGTACTCAACAGGGCAAGCTGGTAGGTCCTCCAGCCAAGCATTGCATGAGCTGTCACTGGTATGCATCATGACAAGTCTGAGCTTGTCAGGCAAATCTGGGCTTGTCCTAGCCTGTTTGCATTCGGTTTGGTGATGAAACAAGCTGTAGCTTCCTGTAAGAAAAAGGGGCTGGTCGGTCCATTTCCCAAAGATTTTACATATTTTCAACACATTATACTCCTGTTTGTAACATGGCAGTGAAAACTTGGCATGTGTATTTTGTTCCCCATGTGCCTATGCACCTATGTTGATGAGTGTGAAATAGACTGACAAGATACCATAGGGTAAACTGAACAAGACCAAAAGATAATGCAGCATGAAACTGATATTAACCCCAACCATCTTCTGTTTCACCTGCCTGCCCTGCCACTTCACCCATAGCAGTACATTCTTGTCAACTGCACGTCAGTTCCATCTGCAGAAGATGTTCCAGAGATGCTAAGGCTTCTGACCTTCCCATGGTTCCTTTGCAAAGTCAAGTGATGCTCCCTTGATAGTCAGAGATGTGATAGTCCTGGCTTAGAGGCTGCCAAGCAGACATCTGCAGCGGGTGATTGTACCATAACCTGACAATTTAATTGCACGTTTGGCACTTGGCAGCACCTGGAGAGACTCTGAGGACAACCTTGTGCTTTCCAGCTGGTATGCCTGTCCATCAGGGTCATGTTGTGAGAAGCCGATGATGCTTCATTAAACTGTGTGCATACAGAAGAAGAAACATGGCTGGAAGTGCCAACTGGCAAGCAATCAATGGCTGAATTCCTGAAGGACTTGTATACAGGAGGATTGGAAGCAGTGACTTTTCATTGCATATGCATGGATTTGAATGAAGCATGAACCCTCAAGTGCTCACAAACCACCACTTATCAGCTCCCATCTTTATAAACTGTAAAAGAAGTGAGAAACTATGACGGAAAAGATGTGATGTGGTGTCATGAGGACATATCTGGTTTTGAACTACCAACCTTTGGTAGTGTTAAGCTCCCTTTAGCAGATCTAATTAAGAGCTTGGGGGTGCTCTTGGATGTTGGCTTGTCAATGGATAAACAGGTTAGTGCTGTTGATAGAAGTGCCTTCTTAGAATTATGTCTAACATGTAAACTGGCCCTTTATTGATCTAACTTTATCAATCTATATAATCTATTGATCTGACTATATTGACCCATGGTATGGCGGCTCCAGAGTAGACTACTGCAGCATGCTGCCTTTGAAGACATCTCAGAAGCGTCATTTGGTACAAAATGCAGCAGCAAGATTTCTGTTGAGGGCCAGCTACTCAGAACACATAACTCCAATATTACTTCAAGTGTACAGCTTATCTAGTTGCTTCCAGACTCAATTAAAAGTATTACCTTCAAATTCAAATTATTACCTTCAAAGCACTTCATATCCTGGGGCTCTCCTACTTACTGATCCACTTTCTCCTGGTGAAGTGTCTCCAGACAGCCTTCTCCTGGTGGTGATATCCTCTCCTAGGATTATTTGTACAGCAACAGTTAGGACACAGCCAATGCTCCCTCTAAGCTATGGAACCTTGTGAGCAAAAATTCTACTTTTTGAGCTACCGGCATTAAATTTGTGAGCTACTGCAGAGATTAGTAAGCCCTGGGGCCATTTTTCCTGAGCTAAGACAAAAATGTGTGAGCCAGAGGCTAAAAAACTGTGAACAAGCTCATACTAACGCAGCTTAGAGGGAACACTGGTCACAGACAATGTTTCCTCTAAGCTGTGGAGTCTTGTGAGGAAAAATTCTACTATGTGAGCTGCTGGCATTAAAGTTGTGAGCTACTGTGTAAATTAGTTTGCTCTAGGGCAGGGGTGGCCAACGGTAGCTCTCCAGATGTTTTTTGCCTACAACTCCCATCAGCCCCAGTCATTGGCCATGCTGGCTGGGGCTAATGGGAGTTGTAGGCAAAAAAAATCTGGCGAGCTACCATTGGCCACCCCTGCTCTAGGGCCATTTTTTCCTGAGCTGAGACAAAAATGTGTAAGCTGGAGGCTAAAAAATTATGAGCTAGCTCACACCAACTCAGTTTAGAGGTAACACTGGTCACAGGCCTTTTCTGTGCTTGGTCTTGTCTTCTCAACTGGCCTACCAAAGAAGATGTGGAGGAGATCTTCAGATGCTGCATTCAGGAAGTGTGTGGTTTTTAAAAAGATGCTTTTATTTCAGGGTGTGTCTCGTGGAAAGGAAACTATTGTAACAAATCTAGTTTCATTTTAACCTGTTTTATTTTGTCAATCGACTGTTATGTTTTTGTGTCCTTTCAGCTTTTTTGTTGCTTTGTCTCAGCCTTCCATCCTTCTGAAGTTGGTAAAATGAGTACCCAGGTTGCTGGGGGAAAAGTGTAGATGACTGGGGAAGGCAATAGCAAACTACCTCTTAAAAGTTTGCCGTGAAAATGTCATGATGTGACGACACGCCGGAAACGACAGGTGCTTGCACAGGGGACTACCTTTATCTTTTTATACAGCTGATTATGTACTTGGATCCACTCAGATCATGACAATCACTGCATTGAGAGCAAATGGCATTATTATTGCTTATTTCTAAATTGCACCTTCTTGGAGAGCCTGTTTAGTGTAGCGGTTAAGTGTGTGGAGTCTTATCTGGGAGAACAAGGTTTGATTCTTCACTCCACATGCAGCTGCTGGAGTGACCTTGCGTTCTCTCAGAGCTGTTATCTGAGGAGCAGTCCTCAGAGAACTATCTCAGCCCCACCTACTTCATAGGGTGTCTGTTGTGGGGAGAAGGGTAGGAAATGATAAGTTGCTCTGAAACTCCAAGTGAAGGATAGGATATAAATCTAATATCTTCTTTTGTTTTTATTTATTTATTTCTACTTAGCTACCAGAAATGCTTTATCAGAGAGGAGAGCTGTGTAGAGAGAAAGGGAAAAGTTAACTGTTTTCCTTCCCTGCCATTTTTAGTTGGGAAAAAACTATCCCTGAGCTGCTTTTATGCCTTGTTGAAAAATGTCTTCATAGATAGGAACCAGACAGATACATAAGAGACCGTCATCAAACCAAATTGTTATTGTTTGTAACAGGCCTCCCTACAGAATATTTTGCTAGGCAGACAAAGAAGAGGACCGATGATTACAATCTCCGTAGAAAGCACCCACATATCGCACAATCCTTTGTAGGGTATGGAGTGGGGGAAAGATAATGAGATAATACACAAGACAAGGCTTGGGAAATAATTCTTGCGTCTACCTATTGTTGGGAATTCCCACTAGGTGACCAAGTCAGGTAATTCTACAAGCGCTTCTTACTTTTTCTGGGTCTTTTCTGATATTTCACATGCTTGCAGATATGTGACTTATCTGAATAGGCTCTGAATAGGCTCTGACCCTTTTTCTGGCAAGATGAGAAAATATAATTCCAACATTTCCTGTTGTATTCTTAAACTGTCCATACAATTTCACATAATGGCTTTGAGGGAGTTATAAAGGGGGTTTATTTTTTATTCAAGACACTAACCCACCAATGCATCATATCAATTAGTCTATGGAAAAAAGGTTCTGGGGTTGTGTGTTGTGCAGGCAAAAAACAGGGAAACAAATCCCTTTGCTACATGCATCATGATCAGTTTTGGATCAAGTCTCTGTGTGCACCTGCAAAGCAGTTGGCCAGCATGTCTAGCTTCCTTGGCCATGGTGACAGTGCTGATCAGAACTGACAGTCCAGCCGTCTGTTCAGCAGGTGTGCATGCACAGACCCTCCCATGCACTAATGCACACACAACCCACAGATGAATGCCATGTGAGAATCTGTGGATCAAGGCCAATGGTGGTAGGCTAGGCTGTGCTGACAAACCAGGACAGTTGGCAACCATTTATGCAAGCCACTCTTTCTTTTCCATTGACCAGTCAAACCTCTCTAGCATTTTGAAACTGTAGGTGTTGTACACATGATAACCCTGAGAGAAGGAGTTCCACCATTGTGCCTGGTAAGAAGAAATAAATGTAACTTGTTCACTTAACTCTTGCCTCTGATAGGCTAACATTTTTTTTGTAAAGGATAATGCTGTGTTTGAAGGCTTCTGGGAATATATTACCTTTCTGGGATGTTTTGTGACACCTAATAAATAAATGAAACAACTTACTTTACATCCTCCCCACCACTTCCCTCCCATACATATCCTTGAAAAGAACTTTATTCTTGCTAAATGATCATTCAATTGCCTCCAGACCATATCTTTGGGTAGATTTATTGCTGGCTTTTGAGGAGAAAGGAGGAAAAAAAGACAAACCCAACTCCAAACAAATGCATTTTGCATATTAACATGTAACTCTTGTTCCTGTCTGCCCAGTTTGGAAAATGGTTTGAATGCTTTTATAAAGAAAAAGATGGCTAATAAAATTGGCTACAGCTCCATTGCTTTGCAATTCTTATGAACAGTAAAGTGCTACTTACAGTCATTGATGTTAAAAGCTATTTCTAAATTATGGTACCATTTATTATCTCTAGCTTCCAAAGTAAGTTTAAATGATGCTGATAATTCATGTTTTACCAAATTTCCTTTCCCCCCCGGGGATACCTCTGATTAACTTATGTGCATTTAAGCGCTTTTTAAATTCCTCTTTTATTGCCATTATGCTCTGAGAATCTCAGCGATTCTCAAAAATGGGTAATAAACTTGAGATAAAATGCTACAGTTTTAGATCAATGCTGACATATTACTTGGGTGATTTCTTCAGAGCTAAAGTGATGATGCTTCATATTTACAGAATATATACTGTGTTATTACCGCCAGATTACCATTTTGTTCTAAGATGAAATGAGTAATTTACCAATTTATTAAACAGTTACATTTAAGTATTGCTTAGGACATTACTACACCAATCTGTTTACTTAGCATGAGGAGTGATCATTAAAAAACCCCAGTTTACTTAGGTAAAATTTGTAATCATCATGCCCTCCATTAGGAGACTTATTTTTTCTGCAAACCTAATTGCCTGGAAATGAGCTTTTTCTTATTTACTGTGGTAAATTCTGCTAAGCAAGCTAAAAATGTCACCCGAGCAAAAGTGCTGCAAAAATTAATAATACATAGAGAAGGCAGTTTTAATTAGTACAATACCAAATGTTAATAAAAGATTTATAGTACTATGGCTGCAAATGCTGTGTGCAGAGTTACTTGGGAGTAAGCCACGTGGAACTCTGTGGAACTTACTGCTGATTAAATGTGCACAAGAGCATGCTGGAAAACTGCAATCTGATACACGTGTACTTGAGGATACATTCTATTGAACTTAATGGTGCATTTCTCTCTCAATGCACCTCCATTGACTGGGCTGCTCACTGTAGAAGGAGAAGATACCCTGTCCTCCACTCTGAATCTCAGAGTCTCAGAGTGGCTGACAATCTCCTTTACCTTCTACCCCCACAAAATACACCCTGCGAGGTAGGTGGGGCTGAGAGAGCTCTCACAGAAGCTGCACTTTCAAGGACAACTCTGTGAGAGCTATGGCTGGCCCAAGGCCATTCCAGCCTTGTATAATAAGGTCTCAAGAAAAAGTTGGCTTCCATCACTGGCACTCAAATTATAATAAACAGAATGGTCACAATCTTTTTTATCTCCCCCACCCCTACCCACAACAGACACCCTGTGAGGTAGGTGGGGCTGAGAGAGTTCTTACAGCAGCTGCCCTTTCAAGAACAACTCCTACGAGAGCTATGGCTGACCCAAGGCCATTCCAGCAGCTGTATACTGCCTTGGTCAGGCTGTACATGGAATACTGACTGTGTGCAGTTCTGGAGGCCTCACTTCAAAAAAGATGTGGACAAAATCAAGAGGGTGCAGAAGAGAGCAATGAGGATTATCAAGGGCCTGTAGGAAGAATGGTATGAGGAAAGGCTGAGGGCCTTGGGAATGTTAAGTCTGGAGAAGAGGAGATTGAGGGGGGACATGATTACTCTCTTTAAATATTTGAAAGGCTGTCATTTAGAGGAGGGCAAGGAACTGTCCCATTTGGCAGCCAAAGATAGGACCCAAAGAAATGGGCTCAAATTACAAGCAGAAAGGTACCGGCTGGATATTAGGAAAAAATTCTTTACGGTCAGAGTAGTTCAGAGGTGAGTGAGGAAGGTAGTGAACTCCCCTTCATTGGCAGTCTTCAAAATGCAGCTGGATGATTATTTGTTGGAGATGTTTTAGGCTGATCCTGCATGGAGCAGGGGGTTGGACTAGATGGTCTGAATGGCCCTTTCCAACTCTATGATTATATAATAAAACTTATGAAATTTCTCACAAGAATTATATGTGTCTCTGTCCCAAGATGCTACTTTATCAGAGCATAAACTCTCATGCAGCTGCCATGACTACATGCACGTCATCCTTTGTTTGATATCATGACTGCGTGTGGGCTGCAGTCTGTTGTTGGTGAGGCCCAGCTTAGTTAGATGCAGCTGCATTTGGCAGAAATGAAGTCAGTGGCAGACCTCAGTAAAGACTGCTGTACGCATGGCATGCCTTTATGAACCTCTCTCTGCAGATGGGGGGAGGAAATGGGCTGGAGTTGCCAGCTCTGGATTGGGAAATACTTGGAGATTTGGAGGGCAGGGAGGGTGGAGAGACCTCAGTAGGGTATACTGTCATAGAGTCTGCCCTCCAAAGCAGCCATTTTCTCCAGGGGAACTGATTACCTGAAGATCATTTGTAATTCTGGGAGATCTCCAAGCCCCATCTGGATGTGGGCAACTCTGAAATGGGTTGTGTTTTTGCTGGCTGTGTGGAGTTAGAAGGCAGAGTTTTACCTATATAAAATCTGTAAAAGCCTCTGATCTGTTAGATTTCCCTGGTGGGTAGGGTTGTCAACCTCCAGATGGGCAACAATTACAGAAGATTCACACTGTAAGACAAATAGAAAAAAACCCTGTAATATAATGTGCTTAAATTAAAAATACTCCCACTGTGATATAATATGCATAAATAACAATTATTTAAAACAATAATCTTCTAAGAGTGTAATTATTGAAAACATGAACAAAACGATCACTATGTAAGAATACAATAATCACTATTAAATAATTAGATGACAGACATAGATAATTCAAACAGAAATTTCAATCAATAATTGAATGATTCAAAAAGTAATTTCAGTCACCAGCAGTGTAGTACAAATCTTTTCATATATCTAAAAGAAACAGTTCAAGTACATCAAGAAAGGAGTAAGATAATGTTCAATTTCTTCTGAAGTATTCAAAAGAAGTACTCAAAATAATACTTTTGAAGAGTTTCCTGGGTGTAATCACTCATATTAATCAGCCTTGGAATTTGTAAGACAAAATATTTGTAAAGTGTCTTAGTTTTCTAAATAAAGATAAACAGGCTTAGCAGAAAATAGTAAATGTGGGCACCATTGACCAGCTTTATCGTGGAATTAATCCAAACCTTTCAGTACTGGTATATCCTCCATAGTCTAGTGTCTAATTATAGTCCAGGTCTACTGTCTAATTATTTAATAGTAATTATTGTATTCTTGCATAGTGATAGTTTTGTTCATGTTTTCAGTAATTACATTCTTAGACCATTATTGCTTTAAATAATTGTTTATTATTGAAGCACATTATATATAATGGTTCCTCATCCTCTTGGAGAGGAGTGAAAAGTGGAGTGCCTCAGGGATCTGTCCTGGGACCTGTTTTGTTCAACATCTTTATCAATGATTTGGATGAAGGAATAGAGGGAATGCTTATTAATTTTGCAGATGATACTAAATTGGGAGGGGTTGCAAACAGAAGAAGACAGAAACAGAAACAGGATACAGGATGACCTTGACAGGCTGGAAAACTGGGCTAAAACCAATGAAATGAATTTTAACAGGGATAAATGTAAAGTTCTGCATTTATGTAGAAAAAATCCAATGCATAGTTATAGGTTGGGGGAGACTTGTCTTAGCAGTAGTATGTGCAAAAAGGATCTAGGGGTCTTAGTGGATCATACGCTGAATATGAGTCAACAGTGTGATGCGGTGGCTAAAAAGGCATATGGCATTTTGGGCTGCATCAACAAAAGTATAGTGTCCAGATCACATGATGTGATGGTATCGCTTTACTCTGCTCTGGTAAGACCTGACCTGGAGTATTGTGTTCATTTTTGGGCACCACATTTTAAGAAGGATATAGACAAGCTGGAACAGATCCAGAGGAGGGCGACAAAGATGCTGAGGGGTCTGGAGAGCAAGTCCTATGAGGAAAGGTTGAAGGAGCTGGGGATGTTTAACCTGGAGAGGAGGTGGCTGAGAGGTGATATGATCACCATCTTCAAGTACTTGAAGGTCTGTCATCTAGAGGATGGTATGGAATTGTTTTCTGTGGCCCTGGAAGGTAGGACCAGAACCAGTGGGTTGAAATTAAATCAAAAGAGTTTCTGGCTCAACATTAGGAAGAACTTCCTGACCATTAGAGTGATTCCTCAGTGGAACAGGCTTTCTCGGGAGGTCGTGGGCTCTCCTTCCTTGGAGGTTTTTGAACAGAGGCTAGATGGCCATTTGACAGCAATGAAGATCCTGTGAATTTAGGGGGAGGTGTTTGTGAGTTTCCTGCATTGTGCAGAGGGTTGGACTAGATGACCCTAGAGGTCCCTTCCAACTCTATGATTCTATGATTATAATGTCACTTTTTTTGGTATTAACCTCCAGATGGGGCCCTGAGATCTCCTGCTACTACAACTGATCTCCAGACAATAGAGATCAGTCCCCCTAGATAAAATGGTTACTTTGGAGAGTGGAGTGTATGGTGCTGTATGCTGCTGAGATCCCTCTCCAGTCTCTACCCCCCATCTCCAATATTTCCCAACCCAGAGTTGGCAACCCTGCTGGTAGGCATAAAGGGCACAGAGGCACCCCAAAAACACACTCCCCAACAATTTCACTGAGCAGGGGTTCCCAAGCAACTGAAGAGGTGTAACCTTTCCTTTCCTTTGCCTGTATTATGTATCATTATCTTGCTTGTAACACATGTTAATCTTTTAATAAACATCATTATAAACAAAACACAATTTGCATCTTTTTGCCACCCTTGGTGGACCAGACTTTGAATTAAGACAGAAAAGTGAAGATCTGGTTGTGATTTCCTTCAGTTCAACACCATAGCTACACTGACCTCTGATGGAGCATCAGCAGATATATTGCAAAAGGTGTCTTGAAGAGAGATTCCTTTCTGTTACTAACTGTTACTGACAAAAACCTCAGTATTTCTCATGCCCTGGAACAGACTGCAGACACACCAGCATTTATCAAGAATGAGATAATCTCAAAACAACGGGTCAGCATTATGTAATGGAGCTGAAAACATAGCTGCAGATCTTGAAATTGCCATTCCCAGCCTGGTGGTATCAGAAAGTCATTATGACAGTATTATAAATTGCAAAGAACAAAGAAAATTTTCTCCAAAGCGACACAGTGGGATAGTCATCTCTACAGGCTATTCCTAAGAGTCATCAAGAATATATAAAAATTTCTGCTGGTGCATGTTAGAGGCAAAACTTGTTGAAGTTGACAGTATACTCATCTCCAACACTAATTTGCTCTTTGGACTTTGTGGGAACCTTGGAAAGGAGGGAACAGAGGACAGTTAAGTTCTTCCATTAGCAAAACTGGAGATGACTAGGGCTGCGATCACACACACTAAATAATGCACTTTCAATCCACTTTCCAACTGGGTTCTGCCAATTTACATAGTAAAATCCAATTGGAAAGTGCACTGAAAGTGGATTAAAAGTGCATTATTTAGTGTATATGATCACAGCCTAGGTGATTTATTACTATAGATGCTGTGCTTAGCTGTTCATGTTGAATACATTGCAACCGAAAATAGAAGGCCACAGAGATATGTATAATCAAAGCCCTTCAATCCTGTGATAGTAGCACAAGGCCTCATACTAGTAGGTTTAATATCATCCAGTCTTGCTTCACTTTGACTCTGTAATTTATGTGTCTCCAAAATTAAGTTCCAACTTGGCTATTACAAAAGGAGTGGTACGTGGTTTCCTTACCTTCCAGGGGGTTTTGAGGTTCAAATAGTACTCAAAAAGTAGAAATGAATTACTGCTGGTGTTTATATTTCCAAAGAGAACATATACTTTTCATTCTATGCTGTCTCCTCAGAAGACCCTTACTTAAGTTGAATATAGCCTGTTTGTAACCTAATTATGTGTCTGCTCCTACACATTGCTTCCATTTTGTAGACACTGAGGAGACAACTAAACATTCCCTCACCATGAACATCTGGCCAGTAGAACAGTTTTGTGTTTCACAAAAGCTTGCTCTGTGTATTTTAAACAGTCCAGTAAAAGGTTGTCCCTTGCTTATTCAATGCTTCTGAAGGTAATTAAAAATAGTTTAGTCATTGTCCCTCATTGTGGAGCATTAGAATGATTTGATTATTTTTTAACAGCGATGCACAGTTAGAGACTTCAGCTCACAGTCTGACTGGATTTGAAACTAGGGTAGCACCTGGAGATCTCCCACTATTATTGTTAGTCTCCAGATGACCAAGATCAGACCCCTTGGGGGTGGGGGGGTGGGGGAAATGGTTGCTTTGGAGGGTTAACTTCTCCTTAAACCCTGCTCTCCCCAGCCTCCACCCCCGCAAAATCAGGAATTTGGGTCGGGAAATACCCAGAGTGGGCAACCCTAGTTTGAACAGTCTCATACAATTGATCATAGGATGTGAAGGCCTGGCAAAAAAAGTTTAATTTGCTTAATCTATTCCCCATCCCTAGGACTCCTGCCCAGCTTTTCAGAAAGGAAAGTTGGAGAAGCAATGAAGAAGAACTCAATTTTTTTTGAAAGAGTGAAATGTTTTAAAATACAGTTTCACTCATGCAGAACATGGAGTAGGGGAATTTTTATGTAAGGCAACCTACAGAATTAGAGAATGATAATTCCTATGAATACTGCAGATGTATGTAACATTTATGCTTTTAAATTCCATAAATACATCTAATAGCACAATTTTCTATGCTAAATTTAAAAGGATATATTTAATGTTAAAGCAGCAAAATAAGTTTTAGCTTGCAGCAAATGTAAATATTTTATATATTTCAATTCCCGCCCCGCCCCCCTGTGAGGAAAAGACCCCTCTTTCCCCAATATCATAGTCACCAGCATGGTTGCCAGGGCGCCTGGAGAAGTGAGCTCACACACCTTTGGCCAGAGGGTGTGGGCAAAGCCATTCAGGAACTTAAAGGGACTCATGTGTACAAACAGCCTAAGTTTGCAGGCATTCTAAACCGGTATAGAGTGCTTGCCAACATGCACGGACGTTTCCCCGTCACTGCGTGGGTCTGCCATGGTAGGGAAGAAGCTACGCCGTCACGGAGCTATCCAGACGACCGGTGATGAAGCGCTGTACACGGAATCCACTGTGTATCGCTAACACCACTCATAGCCATCTTCCTGCCAGGCTGGACTTCATTCCTTCATAGTGGGAAGCTCACGTACACACCCTGAGTCACCCTGAGCCCGCAAGCAACCCATTTGCCCCATGAATGGATTAACAGCTCAACTGTTGGTCCTGATTGTCTGTCAATACCCTAGACAATGGTTTCTGCCCAGAAGACGATGAAATAAGAGGAAGAACATCTCCTGTCACAACCAAGTCTTTTGTCTACACCGGGGATACCTAGGTCAATATTTGATTCCCTATTGTCACCTTCCCAGATAAACCCACTTAATCCCAAGTACCTAGCCATTTCCATACTGACACCCTTGGAGCCGCCTCAGGCCCTGTCACAACTTGGAAGTTTCCAGGTTGCCCAGGACGAAGGTGAAGTTCATTGGTCAAAGCTGGCACCCAATTAGGGGCCACCAAGGGACTCACCATTGGCTCTGCTAATGTCCAGCCTTCATGGTCATCACAGAGCCTCCCATTTCTCCTCCCCATCACCTCCCATTCCCTAAGGGCTCAGGTGAGTCCTTATAACCTGTGGACTAGCTACCCACAGGTGTGCTTCTATCAGCAACCCACATTCCGCTGCATAGATCCATCCCCGATTCCTGATCAGTTTCGGGTCCTCCCCCATTCCCTCAACTGTCGCCACCGGAGCCTTCCTTGAAGACTACGAGAGGTAATATCGCCCTGTCTGTCTACCCTTATATGTTCCCCTATCAATCTATCTCTATTTTCTTAGGACTGTGTGAATGTGTGATTGTATTGTATTTTTATCTTGTGTGGAAGAACTATATTTTTCTAAATAAATTACAATTGGGTTTATTAAATTAGAGTCCTTTTATTGAGCATCACCCTCTGGATGGTTGAGCCTGGTATATATTGGTAAAAAGATTCCTAGTGAGCCAGGTGCCCACCTAACTAATTCCCCAACCTCGTTTTGAGGGCATTTCGGCTTACCCCCCCCCCCCCCGTTTCCAATTCTACCCCTCTCAAACAAAACGGAACAGAAAACAAAACAAAGAAATCCATTTTCCCTCATTACTTCATTTTTTTTGAGGGGGGTGGTGGAATTTTGTATCTCCAGTCATGCTATGGCAAAGCAAACAGTCCAGATTTGGATCAATTTGTACACGTGCAGTCTCACACTCATCATAGTTAGTTTCCCAGCACCTCCACATAGGCCCACCACATTCTTACAGTTAAAACTTGTTTAACTTTAAAAAGAGGTGTCTCAGGTAGCCTGGCTTGATTTTTTCATTGTATTCTTGGCTCATCATTGCCTGTTTGGCCTAATGTTTCTTAACAGGAAAGGTAGGTAAAGTGTTCAAATTGGAAAAATTTGTTTATGGGTGTTGTCTCATTGCTTAAGGAGTCCTGTGGTGCAGAGTGGTAAAGCTGCAGTACTGCAGTCTAAACTCTCTGCTCATGACCTGAGTTTGATTCCGGTGGAAGCTGGATTCAGGTAGCCGGCTCATGGTTGACTCAGCCTTCCATCCTTCCGAGGTCGGTAAAATAAGTACCCAGCTTGCTGGGGGGAAAGTGTAGATGACTGGGGAAGGCAATGGCAAACCACCCCGTAAAAAAGTCTGCTATGAAAACGTTGTGATGCGACGTCACCCCAGAGTTGGAAACGACTGGTGCTTGCACAGGGGACCTTTCCTTTCCTTTCCTCATTGCTTAATGGGTGGAGGTGGAACCTAGGGAGGGGAGGGGCCTCAGCAGGGTATAAGCCCATAGAGATTCAATGAAGGGCTTAATTTGAGTGTAAAGGAACATTGGATCACAGGAAGTTCTTTTGTCAGTCATGTTCATTTCAAAGTTCACAGTGCCTCTTATTCATTGTCTCTAAATGCATAGCTTCGAAATTTCTAGACTTCCATCAGTTTTAGGAAGACCTCAATATTATAGCAGACAGCAGACTATTTAAAAATCAATTTTAAACTTAAAATAAATCAATATTGCTGAGTCCAGCCCACTGGCTCAGGGTGGTAGCGTGCCAACCCAGAAGTGAGCCAGCGGAAACTGGAGCACCCCAGAGTGTCCACATGGCCACGGGTGCCCTGGGGGAGTGTCCAGAGCACTCATGCACCCCATCTGCCACTCCCCAGGAGATTTCTGGGCACTTCCCAGCTGTCCAGATGACTGGGGAAGCACCTTGGAGGCACCCCAAGTGAATCGGGGATGGGTCGGGGTGGCAGGCAGATGTGCACATTTATATGCACTTGTTTTGTGCTCTCACCTCCTGTCCCTGGGGCGGCTTCTGCACTCCTACATACCCCTGCAAAGGGCACACTGGGAAAAAGACATCCCCCATCATCTTTCACCACCACCACCACCCCCGTTCTCTTCAAGTACAAGTGCTAACCTTGCTTGGGTTAGAAGTAAGCCAAAGTAAGGCCAACACGTTTTAAGTTTTGGGCAACACGTTTTAAAAAGGATACAGACAAGCTGGAATGGGGCCAGAGGAGGGTGACAAAGATGGTGAGGGGTCTGGAGACCAAGTCCTATGAAAAAAAGTTGAAGAAGCCGGCTGAGAGATATGATCACCATCTTCCAATACTTGAAGAACTGTCATATAGAGGATGGTGCAGAATTGTTTTCTGTGGTCCCAGAAGTTAGAACCAGAACCAATGGGTTGAAATTAAATCAAAATAGTTTCCAGTTCAACATTAGGAGGAACTTCTTGACAGGTAGAGCTTTTCCTCAGTGGAACAGGCTTCCTTGGGAGGTGGAGGGGTCTCTTTCCTTGGAGATTTTTAAACAAAGGCTATATGGCCATCTTACAGCAATGCTGATCCTGTAAACTTAGGGGGAGGTATTTTTGAATTTCCTGCATTGAACAGGGGGTTGGACTAGATGACCCTGGTGGTACCTCCAACTCATATTCTATATATTGCTCAGTTACTTATGCATTTTGACTTCAATTAGCCCTTCTATGAAAGAGTGTGCATCACACACAAACATTTTACAGCAGATTTTCAGAGCAGTAAGCATTTGATCTTGATTTTGGATTCTGTAGCTGCCTTATGCACCATTCATTTTCCTCCAGTGTATTTATTCTGCAGTTACATTTTTTTTTAAAAAACAACAACAACACTTCTAGATCAGGGTGGAATGTCACTTGTGATGTGTAGAGGATGGTGTCCAAAGTTTTTTTGTTTTGTTTCTTAAAAATTATGCAATTGCCCTAACACAACTGCATAGTAGTGTCCAGCAAGTACTTTCCATTTAAATCCTCATGGCTCAGTTTTTTCACATGTATTTTAGTGTTAGCTTGTTGAATGAAAGGTAACAGAGAGGAATGCAGGCAATGGAGGGAAGCCAGTGTTGAAACTGAAAAGATTTTTTTTTGAAGTTGACAAAGAGATGTGAAACCCTGTTTTCCATATTGCTAGAGCATTCTCTGCTCTGTTATCAGCCACTGTTAAAAATTGGAAGAAGTTGCGCAATCTCATAATATGGGGGGACATGTTTAGTATACAGAATGCAAGGTTAAACACACTGACAGTGGCATTGCAAGGTGTGAACATTGACAACATGTGCATGTGTGCATGCCTGTGCAAAGTCAGCTGCAACTCAACCATGTTTTGCACAGGGCTGCAATTTGTATGAGGAAGGAGTCCTTGGGCAGAAACTCTGGAGAACTTTTAAAATCTTGTGCCACTAAATTAAAAGAATGGGGCTCGTGTATTTTGCCGATAACCTAGCACAGTTGCATAGTAATGCTAATTTCCTGCCCTTCCTTGCAAAGTTGTATGTGTGTTTTGTGATTATCTAATTTGATCCTGCACACTGGTTGTGATCTTGGCCATTTTTAAAGGTCTATCCTGTGCTGATTGCACTCTGTTCTCCAAAAAGATCAATCCTGAGCTATTCTTAAATTTGGTGGTTTTTTCAGCTGCCATTTTAATGTTAGGTTTCCAGAAACTGCCAAAATGATTTCTCTGCAAACTTTGTTCACTAAAGAATTAAAGATCAAGATGGCGACAAGGAAGGAGCTCAGGTGCTAGAGCTCTCGAAACCGGGCTCTTACCTGCTTATTAGCCGCTTCTATGGTCAATGTTAAAACTGGACAAGCCAACCCCTCATCTTGAAGAGGGAGGTGAGGCATTGGAGGGCTTCGTGGAGTACTGGAGAGCAGACGGAGCTTGGCCCCCACCGCCGAACCGTGAGCGGGGCCTGCCGCGGACGCAGAAGTGGCCCAAGGCGGCGGTGTAAATTGCAAGGCGGCCGTGGTGGTAGTGCGAACGGCTGGACAGTGAGTGGAGCCGACGTTGCTGCCTGAGTGTGGGGGGGAGACGCTTCCTCAGCGGGCTTGGCAAGTGGAGTGAGCCGCCGACGTGGCTGGACGCCAGGAGGAGTGCATCGTCGGGGGGGGGGGGTCTGGCGGTGATGACAGACAACACTGGGGTGCCGACGCTGAAGAAAGAAGTCTATGCAGGTGACCTGGGAAGTAGCCAGGTGCATGGACGGAGCGGGGGCCCTGAATGAACTGACTGTCTCTGTAAATAGAGCGGGGAGTTTCACTTCGTGGCGGGGGAGCACGAGGGGGGTCTTGGCCCTCCGAGGGCTCTCCAGGCCATGCAGAAAACACTGGATGGGACCCTTATCTGCTGGACCCTGCACCTGGGGGCTACTGGACTACTGCTCTCAGTATCATACCTGGTACGGCATCCCCTCGACGCTGGCGTTTAACCTTAACTCTAACTTTGCACTTCGCACTTTACTATCTTTAATAATCTACCTTGCATTACATCACCCAGTACCTTACCCTACTTTGTTCTTACCTTAATTAGAAGAGCATATATTGCACTTAAAAACAGCCTACTTCCACCTACTCTTGAACTACTAGTTTAAATTTTTTTTTACTAATTAACTCATTTTGATTTGCTTATTGTATATATTGGATTGAATTGTATAAAAAATTTTTTTTAGCTAATTAATTTAAAGATGATTAACAGGGCGGGACTATAATTAATTATTGCTATTTGATTTGAATTTTTACCAATTAATATACAAAGGAAATTGAGGGTTGGGGTATTATTGGGTTAATTTGAACATTGGGATCTAGTAGGGCGGAGTGGTTTGGGGGGTAGTAGTGACAGTAGTGCTTTGATGGTTGGTAAGACAGCAGCTGCCACCAGCAGGGAATGGCTGGTCCAGGGATTCCAGTGCTCCTGGGGAGGGGGAGGTATGGCGGTGGGAACAGACGGAGTAAGGGAGGAAGACTGAGACAAGATAGTGCTCGATCTTCCTCCAATCGGTGTCCCATCCCAAGGGTGACAGGTAGTAGGGCCAGGTTGAATAACTCGCCTCCGTCATTGGTGCTATGCAATGCCAGGTCCATTAATAACAAGACCTCAGTCCTTCGAGAGTTCTTACTCGAACAGGACACAGACCTGGCTTGCATGACTGAAACCTGGATCCGAGAGGGTGATACAGTAGCCCTCTCACAAACAGCTCCCCCAGGTTATTCAGTCTTCCACCAATCGTGGACTAGCGGGCGGGGGGGAGGAGTGGCATTATTTATACGAGAGGTTTACTCCTTTAGGGCGCTCCCGGCCCCAAGGATCGAGGGTATTGAATGTGCCGGTCTGGCGTGGGAGGTTGGAGAGGGGTTGGCGATCTGGCTGGTGTACCATATGCCTAACGCACCAGCTAGTGCCTTACCGTCCCTGCTCGAGGCGGCGACAGGCTGGGCGCTGGAGCACCCAAGGTTGGTAATCCTGGGCGACTTCAATGTCCATGCTGATGACCCGGCCTCCAGTCAGGCGACGGACCTAGTGTCTTCCATGGCGACGCTAGGACTCTCTCAATTTGTTACAACCCCCACTCACCAGGCCGGGCACACGTTAGACCTGATCTTTGCGGCCGGGGTTACAGTGGACGATATAACCGCTGAAGCGGTGCCGTGGTCGGACCACTTCGCCCTCAGGGCTCGTGTAGATATGCCACCCCAAACCTGTTTAGGCGACGAGCGTATTATGGCTCGCCCGCAGAGCCAGATGGACCCAGAACGGTTCCAAATGGCTCTGTGGGATTCCTGGCCCTCTGGCGACTCTCTCAATGGCCTGGTTGAGACCTGGAATACCCGGCTCTCTAGGGCCATTGATGAGATCGCACCTCGACGCCCTCTACGACCTCGGACTAGGCTGGCCCCGTGGTATACCCTGGAGTTACACCAGCTGAAACAAGGTCTCAGATGGCTAGAGAGGCAATGGCGGCGTACCCGTGACGAAGCGGTTAGAACATCTTATAGGAAGTTTATGAGGTCCTATGAGATGGCAGTCAAGGCCACAAAGAAAACATACTTTGCGGCCAAGATTGCTTCTGCAAATTCGTGCCCGGCACAACTGTTTAGGATAATTCGGAATTTTACTACATTGCCACAGGGCAATCCAAACGCTAAGGAATTGGAGATAGGCTGTGAGGCTTTCGCGAATTTTTTGCAGACGCTCTGCCACGACTGCCCTGCCAACCTAGATACAGTAAGTGAACTCGAGGCCCAATGCGTGTCTTCTAGTTTGATCTTGGACTGCTTTGACCCATTCAGCTTGGAGGAAGTTGACAGAATCCTTGTCACAGCACGCCCAACGACTTGTGATCTGGACCCATGCCCCTCCTGGCTAATCAAGGCTTGCTAGGAGGAGCTAAAATGTCCTATACTGGACATCATAAATAGATCTCTTTCAGAGGGCTTCTTTCCAACACCCCTGAAAGAGGCAGTGGTCCACCCTCTCCTGAAAAAGGCTACATCAGACCCGGCCGAACTGGCTCATTACTGGCCGGTCTCAAATTTGCCCTTTTTGGGCAAAATTATAGAGAGGGCTGTGGCGTTGCAGTTACAGGATTTTCTGGATGACGCTTCCACCTTAGATCCGTGCCAGTCTGGCTTCCGACTGGGCCATGGGACGGAGACAGTTCTGGTCACCCTCATGGAAGACCTCCAGCGACATCTGGATCGAGGCGGCTCGGCAGTATTGCTGTTGTTAGACCTGTCGGCTGCGTTCGATATGGTCGACCACCGGCTGCTGACCCGCCGCCTCGCCGATACAGGAATTCAGGGGCTAGCCTTACAGTGGCTCTCCTCCTTCCTTGAAGATCGGGGACAAAGGGTGGCGATTGGAGGAGAGCTGTCCCAGAGACACCCACTTAATTGTGGGATGCCTCAGGGGGCAGTTCTGTCCCCGATGTTATTTAACATCTACATGCGCCCCCTTGCCCAGATTGCCCGGAGGTACGGGCTGGGTTGCCACCAGTATGCTGATGACACCCAGCTTTATCTATTGATGGACAGCCGGACTGGCGATGTCCCTATAAATCTGGACCGGGCGCTGCAAGCCATGGCAGGTTGGCTCAGGCTGAGTGGGCTGAAGCTGAATCCAGCGAAGACTGAGGTCCTTTGCGTAGGTTGCGGCGGGCCAGGAGGGGAGATCTCCCTACCAACCTTTGACGGTGCGTCACTGATACCAGTGCGCAGGGTCAAGAGTTTGGGAGTGCTACTGGAGCCTTCCTTGACAATGGAGGCCCAGATAGCTGCCACTGCTAAATCCGCCTTCTTCCATCTTAGGAGGGCGAGGCAGCTGGCCCCCTTCCTGGAACGTAGAGACCTGGCAACTGTGATGCAACGGTCACCTTGAGGCTAGACTACTGTAATGACCTCTACATGGGGCTGCCCTTATACCGAACGCGGAAACTGCAGCTAGTGCAGAATGCGGCGGCCAGGCTGTTAGTGGGACTACCTCGGTGGGAACATGTGCAGCCTAGGCTGCGGGACCTGCACTGATGCCGATTGTGTACCGAGTTCACTATAAGGTGCTGGTTACCTTTAAAGCCCTATATGGCCGAGGACCTGCCTACCTTAGGGACCGCCTCTCCCCATATGTTCCTCAGAGAGCACTGAGATCTAGTTCTCAAAATCTTTTAAAAGTCCCTGGACCAAGGGAGGTTAGATTGAAAACAATGAGGGAGCATGCCTTCTCAACAATGGCTCCCCAATGGTGGAATCAACTACCAGAGGAGGTGCGAGCCCTGCGAGACCTAAATCAGTTTCGCAGGGCTTGCAAAACTGCCCTCTTTCAGCTCGCTTTAAGATGAAACCCGGGAAATGACATCTAGCCATCCTATACATAGTCTGAACTGTAGCACCGAAATTTATAACTTATAATGGTTTAACTGTCTATCTAATTTTAACTTAATTTATGAATGTAATTTAACTATTTTAATTGTTTTATAGTAATGATTGTATTTTACCATAATCATGGTGCATACCATGTCTTGTTAGCCGCCCTGAGCTTGCCTTTGGCAGGGGAGGGCAGGATATAAAAATAAATTTATTATTATTATTTATTATTAAAGTGAAAACATTAAATGTTTTCAAAGCTTTAGGCTTCACAACTCAGTCTCTCTCTCTCTCCCTTTACAACTCATTTCAATTCCATTCCATGCTGATGATCCCCCCTTTATTTTGTTTGCATGGAACACTGAAATCCTCCTTTGTTTTTTTGCACTGGGGATGCTGCCGTTAGCCTCCTCTTCAATCTCTTTTTCAAGCCAATACCAGCAGGGTATTTTACATTTAATTTAATTTTTTTTAATTCAAAGAGTCTCATATTGCTAGACTCATGCTGCTTGTAAAAACATTTAAATATTTAAAACAACAAGGGGAAAATGCACCAATGAAGGGGGGATGATGTCAGACCCAGAGCCAAGGAAAAGATAAGTAGAGTTCAAGATCTTTTTTTCAGCTTCATGAGCATACACACACGTTGTAAGAACTGGCAAGCCTGCCAGTTCTCTCAATTTATAAACCTTTGTCCTGACCATTATGATTCAAGTCAAAGCGTGCCAAGCTAAAGCAGGGGTTTTGCACAGGGTTTCTATTAGCTGTCATCACCACAGGTATTGTTATCAGTTCTCGGGTTGTGTCTCCTCCTGTTCATGGCCTTGGTTATATAGCAACTAGCCAGCTTCCAGACATACCATCCTCCCTTCAGATAAGCAACAAGCAGCAACTACATCAAAGAAGCATAGCTAGCACAAGCACAGTGTTGTATAGCTGGATACATATGGCAAGAGGAACAAGATGGAGTGACTCTTGACAGATGATGGAGGAAGGTGCAGAGTGGTTGGAACAACCCTTATGTGGGTGGAGGAATGACCTTTGAGGGATAGCAAAAAGGTGGGGGGAATCCAGGGGAATTTATACACTTCAGAATTCCCTTCAGCCTGGAAGAGAAACAAAGGAAAAAATTGGCAGAAAAGCACTCTCAGAAAACCCAGGGAAGCAACAACCAGAAAGTGATGTGAGTGTTGAAGGGAGGAAAATCAATGCAGAACAACAAAGAAAACCCAATGGACATGGATGGTGAAATTAAGGGAAAATACCCATGCATAATAGGCCTCAGTTCCTGCTTATACCCAGAGCTGAATTTTGTTATCTTGGAGGTGCCACTGAACTCAAACATCTGTTTAACTTTTGTATTTTTATGCCAATTTACTGCCATTCACAGATCTTACCAACTGCCTTAATCCAATCTCAGCTATAATTGCCCAGTTACTACCCTTTCTTGGCAATTCATTTTCCCACCTATATATAATCATTGAGGAAATTCTGTTTCACTGTATCTGAAGAAGTGTGCTTGCACATGAAAGCTTATGCCTTGAATAAAACTGGGTTGGTGTCAGGAATCTCTTCCTGCCATGTATTTGCATTCATATTATGCTCTATGTGACTGTATTCTGGTATTGTGTCTCCTGTACTTTGTATTGAGTTCTGTATGGAGTGTGCATGTGTGTATAACTAACACTGCTTGCATAAAACATTATTCACCCTGCTGTACTATTGCTATGACACTAGGCATCACATCTCCCTGATCATTGCTATGTTCTATACTTTGAGAAACAATCGACAGACTAAATATTATGAGAACTGTTTTGAATGAACTTTGGGTGGGAGAAAACACAAGCAGGAGAAGTTGGCACTGAATCCTGACCGTTAACCTAAGCTATATTAATCTAAACTGTAATTGTTATTTTCAGTTCTGACAAAGCTCTTGTAATGGGAACTAGCTTTGCTTTCAGCTTACAATATACTTTATGTTTCATCAGAAAAGCTTGTTTGGCTAACCCTTAGCTAAACTTGAAAGTTGGTCTTAAAGTTGCCACTGAGCTCAAACTAAGCTTTCAAACTTTTGTTCCATATATGACAGTCAGCAGTCTTTTCTCTGGCATTTACTTAGTGGAGAGAGCAGCTGCTGTGGGCTGAACCTGTTAGTACTCCTATGAAGAATTCTGAAAACCAATAATGAAAAGTTACCTGTCTGACTGAGGATGTGGACTGGAGATTCTGGAAAGTATTTTGTTTACCAGAATCCTAAGAATTATCACACTCAGCATTTGCATAAAAATAAAAATAAAGACTGTGTAAGGTTGTGGTTATGGATGATCAAAGGCAATAGAAGGTTGGTTTCTCATACTTTTGATAGCTATGTAGAAGAATTATGTATTTCTGCAAGGAGCTTGGAATTTGTGAAAGTAGGACAGGAGTCAGCAGTTTGGTTTGATCAAGGTAAATTACTGTTAATGGTGTGTTTAGTTCAGCACTCTAGGGGGTGCTGTAAAGAGTTTATTAAATGCTTCTGCTGTTTTGCTCTGTCTCTTCTGCTTTCTATCTGCATCTAAGGTGTTATATGGTGAAGGTTTCTCTGCTACTGGAATGCCAGCAGTTAGTTAATGCTTGTTGCAATCCTATTGTCATGGTTCACTTTACTGAGTGCATGCAACTGTGCATCAATAGCACTGGTTTATTTCACCTGCTCTGTTAACAGTGACTACCTCTTAGAAATATGTTTGGCTTCTGATCATTGTGGCCTGGTAGAAATATGTTTAACCTGATCATTGTGGCTTGGTCATATGTTTGACCTGATCATTGTGGCTTAGTCTACTTATACAGCAAGGGTCTCTAATCTTTTTGAGCCTGTAGGCACCTTTGGAATTCTGACACAGTGTGGTGGGCATAGTCAAAAAAATGGCTGCCCTAAAGTGGGAGGTGGAGCCAGCAATAAGATCACTGCCACATAGAATCATAGACTTGGAAGGGAACTCCAGGGTCATCTAGACCAACTTTCTGCACAATGCAGGAAATTCATAAATACTTCCCCCACACACACCCAGTGACCCTGTGCTATACCCAGAAGATGACAAAAAACACTGCAGTATCAGGATGGCCTCCTGACATGAGTTTCCAGTATTGTTTTCCTTGCTCATTAATCACATATACCATAGCATGTTCTGCATTTTGATATTGTTTTCCTTGCTCATTGATCACCTATTTGGTATTGCTCCCCAAGTCGGAATGAAGAGTCGGACACAAGATGTTGGTATAACTATGGGGCACTTTATTAAGCATAATAATAAAAACGGCAAGGGCACCTAGAACTGCGGCCTGGTCAGGGCCAGGGGTCTCAACAGACCACTCCCCTGCAAATTCACGGGCGAGAGACCCAGCCTCCAGCCGGAGCCGTGTGACACAGGTCCCACCAGGCTGGCCCAGCAAGGATGCATGCCCCAGAGGGCCCAACCACTAGATGCATGTGTCTGTCAGCAAAGGGTTCATTGAAGTTCCAAAATGATCAGACTTGTCTTTGTTTAAAACTAAGTTTCATTTATTGATTACAACAATGTTACTCTCTCTACTGGTAGGCATTGAAAGTGATAAAGAATAGCTTGAAACATTGGCATATATGGTTACACATCAAAGGAGGGCCCTTTAAATCATTTCTCATAATAAAACCACAGTCAGTTCTACAAGTGATACTTTCACACGCCTGTTATCTCTTCCTGGAGATGGCTATGCTCTCCCCCCTGGTGATGTCCTTGCTCCGTTTAGGAGGCACCAGAGAGGCTAGCTTAGCCCTTTGCACTTCAAAGGTTTCACTGGCCTTTGGAGTTCTGGCAACCTCGGTTCCCACCCCTCCTTCTTTTCTTGCAATGCATAGGGTTAGTAAAGTAGGGTTCAATCAATGACCGGGGTTAATAAGCAGGGGTACATATGATCATACAGTACAGTTGCTTCAATGAATCACAAGCTGACAGTGTCAGGCTCTGTTCATCTATGATATTAATGCTGCTACTAATCATGCTTAGAAAATGCCTACTAACATAGAAGCCGGGGTAATAAGGAGGGAGGGGGGAAGAGTAGAAAACAGCTTCCCAAGAATATCAAAGGTTGCTGAGGTCCCTTTGAAGTAGACAGTGTGTGCCAGATTCTCACCTCCTCCCCTTAGGCCCCAAGGACATTGCCGCTGGGAATTGTAACCACCAACGGAAGAGATAAAGGGGGAAGCGTTGGGAAAAGTCTCACATGCAAAGTAGCCTTTTGTTTTGGGAATTAGGGGGTAGAAACCATTGCTTTGATGTAGAAGAATAAATGCCAATAGTTCGAGCTGATCTCCATCAGTTCCAATGTCTATCATGCCGAGGTAACTCTGAAGTATCCAATAAATGCAACTTTGTTTCAAAGTACTAAGTCTGCTTACTTGTGAGCTTCAATGAACCTACGCCTGACACCATGTCTCAATGGAAGGCACCCTCTAGTCGAGCCTCCAGGACGGTCTGCATTTTCCCGCCCAGGGTCATCAAACCCAAAGGTTGATTCTGCCAGACCCCTAACTCCCCAAAAGGGGGATGCTTCGTGGTCCTCCCCTAGCCACATAATACCATAAACCCAATAAAACCTGTTAAACTAAAGTGACCAACCTATTTAACAGCACCTCCCTCTACCCAAATCCACTGAACTGCTATGTACGGTTGGCGAAAAAACACCCAGCAAACGGCCAATCAGCTGGGGAGCAAAAAATTCCTACCTGGCCCCCCAACTCTGAGGCGACTAGCACTTGCCTACATAACAAACAGGGCAGGCGGGAGGGCCGATCTTCGACGAGGACTGAAGCTGGGGGGCGGACGTTCAGCCGTTACAACAGCCAAGCCCCACCCCCTCCAACATGCACCCAAACGGGCTGCCAATCCTCCTTTCCCTTCCAGGGAGGCAAATTTTGTCTCTGCAGCCTAGCAGCATTGCTGCTGGCTGCTAGCAACGAATTGGCCCCCCAAGTTGGAATGAACAGTTGGACACAAGATGTTGGTATAACTATGGGCCACTTTATTAAGCATAATAATAAAAATGGCAAGGGCACCTAGGACTGCGGCCTGGTCAGGGCCAGGGGTCTCAACAGACCGCTCCCCTGCCATTCACGGGCTAGAGACCCAGCCCCCAGCTGGAGCCATGTGACACAGCTCCCGCCAGGCCGGCCCAGCAAGGATGCATGCCCCAGAGGGCCCCACACCTGGCCATAAGGTCCCACACTGTCCAGGTGGCCAAAACCAACTTGGCTGCAAGCCAATACCTGTGGGGGGTGAAAAACCAGAACTCCCAGCTGCCACACCAGGCACAGCATGTGTGGCCTGTCCCCATGGACCCCAAGGTCAAGCCAGCCCAGAATAAGCCTGTGCAAAGTTCCCAACCTTACCAACAGATCCAATAGGCACCAACGTCGACCCATGCCCAGCAGCTCTCGACGATGGCACTGATCCCCCATTTGAACCGCCGAGACCCACGGCACTGCCAGCAATGTTTCTACCAGACCTGCCCTCAAGAATAGATAACCTGGTTAACAAATTCGCCTGAAGCACCCTTTTAGACACCTTTCCAAATCCGACACTCTCCGAGGGAGGAATACCAGATGCTTCCTCAAGCACCAGCAGTCTTTGTATAATAGCTGCATTAACTTCATCCTCGCCCTCATCGTTGGAAGAAGATAAAGGCGGTGGTGGCCTTTTTGGCGGG
Source organism: Heteronotia binoei (assembly GCF_032191835.1). NCBI lineage: Eukaryota > Metazoa > Chordata > Lepidosauria > Squamata > Gekkonidae > Heteronotia > Heteronotia binoei. The sequence continues at coordinate 26,862,066 of NC_083223.1, forward strand.
GCCTTAGGGGTCTTCGGCGCAGATTGCTTACCCTTAGATTTTCTAGACCCCTTTCTACCCGACATCTTTGCAGTATCCAAGGCCAATAATGGTACACAAAAAACACCCAAGTGGCCCCTCACAAAACTGCCCCAAAAGCCACCTCACACAACTAAAATAGCAGCCCCTGGCACCTGTAAAAAATGCCTGCTTATACAAAGCTGTCTCAAGCTATAGCAGACCCATAAAATGGCTTCCCCTCAAAATCCTCTTAAAATGGTCGCCGTCCCAGCAAGAAGAAAGGGAACCAAATATGGCCACCGTCCCACACAAAGAAGGGGAAGCAAAATATGGCTGACTCTGCTCCCAACCAACCCCCCACCAGGAAATCACCACTCAACCCCCCTTTTGCCCTTTAAAATAAGGAAAAGGACAAACAACCCCTTCCCTTCAACAAAAGGAAAGGCACTTAGCCCCACACAATTCCAGCAAAGGGGGGGGGGGCGATAACCACAGATTGGGAACAGGCCGGCAAATGGAGCTTCACTTCCTTAGACGAAGCCCAATGCCCAGACTGTTAGCCCAAGACTAGCCCAGAACTTAGCAGTCCGTAGCGCTGATAAGCATCCTGAGAACCCCCCGAGCCAGCCAGGGGCGACAGAAAACGCTGCCGCCAACCTGATCTTTGACAAGGACTGAAGCAGGGGGGCGGATGTTCAGCCATTACAATGGCCAAGCCCCGCTCCCTCCAACACACGCCCACATGGGCTGCCAATCCTCCCTTCCTTTCCAGGGAGGCAAATTTCGTCCCTGCAGCCTAGCAGTGTTGCTGCAGGCTGCTAGCAACGAATTATATTCATACCTTCTGATTCTTTATGACACTTATATTATATCATCTTATTCCCATTTCATGTAACCTACTTATAGATAATAATTTATTGTAGTTGGATATTATTATTTTAATTCTGTTATAAAAGGGGGGAGCTTGCTGGAAACAAAGGGTTTTGTGTGTTACCTCAATGGAATATGTTTATCTAGTCTCCAAGGTGATGGACTGAGACAGTACCACCAGAGGCTGCACCTATTTGTAGTTAACCTTGGAGTGGATGTAGATAATGCCAGGCATGGAAATCTTTTTAAAAATGTTAAGCAAGTGAAAGATTGGATGCACAATGGTAGCAGTTTGGAGCATCTGTAAATATTTAGTTTTGTGTCAGTTCTGGCAAAGATAACCTTGCTGAGTGTTTCCTACTGATCTTTTAGTAAAAGCCTTTTCTGCATTCATCAGAGGAGCCTCTTTTGACTGATACTGAGTAAAACTTCACATCCAGGATCCCTGGACAAACTGGCCTGGAGAAAAATTGCTGCCTGACCCTAAAGTGGTGATCAGCATTTCCCTGGGTGTCGCCATGAAAACAAAGCACATAAGCAACCCTTCCTGCCTTCCTTCCCATGATCTAGTTCACAGAATCAGAATTTCTGTCTGATGGCTCTTTTAAAAAAACCTCTGTTTAAAAACGTTCAAAGAAGGAGAACCCATACTGCCCAAGGAAGCCTGTTCCACTGGAACCACTCTGTCAGGAAGTTCTTCCTAATGTTTAGTCAAAAGCTCTTTTGTTTTAATTTTCAAACTGTTGGTTAGGTCTGACTTTCTGGGGCCATAGAAAACAACTCTGCATCATCCTGTATATGACAGCACTTCAAATACTTGAAGATGGTGATCACATTACCTCTCAGTCATCTCTTCTCTGGGCTAAATATACCAGCTCCTTCAGCCTTTCCTCATTGGACTTGGTCTCCAGACCCCTCACCATCTTTGTTGCCCTCCTTTCCTTGGGACTTATCTCAGTAAACTGTCCTTATTGAAATCAAGATAAACTATGTCTACAACAAAAAAGGGTTATTTTCTTATTTTCTGAATAAGAAAAAAAGAAAGTAGGCCCGTTGACATAATAGGCCTTACTGAAACTTGGTGGGATGACGCTAATAATTGGAATATTAGGACTCAGGTATATAAGGAGGGCCTTATAACCAAGGATGAATATAAACAAATAACCAGAGCTTGTGGAAAGAGTTAGGAAAGCTAAAGTTCAGTATGAGCTTAGCCTAGCCAAAGATGGTAAAAGCACCCTTGGTTATAGATAGGCTTCCCAACCCTCCCGCCCTGGTGGGGGACCCCTGAATTTGCACCCTCTTCCCCCGCTGTCCCCAAAAAATGGAAGCGGGGGGAGAGAAGGGGGGAAGGGCACAAAGGGCATGAGTCCACGTCCTTCGGAGGCTGCTGAGCCCGTCTCGGAGGAGCAGCAGCAAGTTGAAGGCGAGTCTGGCGAGAAGAGGCGGCAGCAGCGCACAGCTCCCCTCCCCTCTGAGGTCAATCAGAGAAGGGGAGGTGCCCAGGCACTTTTTTGGCACCGCTCCATCAATTCCGCGCTTCACGCAAGCAGCAGCAGCAGCGCACCGCCCCGGGAAAGTGTTAACGTGTAGAGCGGCACCGGATTTGTTTTCAGCGGGCTCAATCCTGGAAATGACTTTTTGAGATTCAGGCTGAGTCACACAGAAGGCAGGCAGCACCCTGCTTTTCCACACGCGCACCCCAGCGGGGAGGCCTTTCAAGTCGGAAAGACCACGTGCAACCCCAGCATGTCTTTTAAGAACGTAAAGTCAGCATTGCATGAGCTCACCGCAGGCGTCCTTCGCAATCCGCACTCCTTCTCCTCCTCGCTTCGCGCTGCCTCGCCTCCCTTCTTCCGCTTCAAGGCCGCCGTGGACTTGTCTCCTCTCCAGCCACAGGGCAGGCATCTTGCAAAGATCCAGCGCTCTCGGTTGGATAAATTAACTACATAATCTAGACCCGGTTATACAATCTGTTTTCTAAAAGCGGGGCCTTCAACGGCTGTTGTGCAGGGAAGGCTGGACAAAGTTGGAAAAGGGCAAAGTTGGAAGGGAGGGCGGTGCGTATAGAATAATTAACTTTTCTGGCGAGGGAAACTGGCTAATTTTTCCTTTAAGCTGCAAAAGCGCATCCTAATGATGAGCACAGACCCTTCCCCAGAAGCTGTTCTAAAAGCTGTGCTGCTTCGGTAGTCGGTAGAGTTGCCAATCCCCAGGTGGGGGCAGGGGATCTCTCGGATTGGAGGCCCTCCCCCCGCTTTAGGGTTATCAGAAAGCGGGAGAAGGGGAGGGAAATGTCTGCTGGGAACTTTGTTATTCCCTATGGAGACTTATTACCATAGGGAATAATGGAGAATTGATCTGTGGGTATCTGGGGCTCTGAAGGGGCTGTATTTTGTGGTAGAGGCGCCAAAATAGCAGCATAGCCTCCAGTGCCTCTCCCCAAAATACCCCCCAAGTTTCAAAAAGATTGGACCAGGGGGTCCAATTCTATGAGCCCCAAAAGAAGGTGCCCCTATCCTTCATTATTTCCACTGGAAGGAAGGCATTTAAAAGGCGTGCAGTCCCTTTTATATGTGATGGCCAGAATTCCCTTTGGAGTTCAATTATGCTCGTCGCACCCTTGCTCCTGGCTCCACCCCCAAAGTCTCCTGGCTCCATCCCCAAAGTCCCCAGATATTTCTTGAATTGGATTTGGCAACCCTAGTTATAGAGCCCTTCTTCCAATTCCTAAATGAGTCTTTTTTATTTCTCAAGTCTTTAGAGAGCTGTTTATGAAGCCACCTTGGCTTCTTTGGGCTTCTCCCATTTTTCCTTCTTATGGGAATTGTTTGTGATTGTGCTTTCAATATTTCACTTTTAGGAAACTCCCCCCCTCTTGAACCCCCTTCTTCTTCCTAAGTATTTCTGACCATGGGATTTTACCCAGCATAGTCTCTTTCCTGTATAAGGACTTCCAGTTCCTCCTGCTTGTTTCCCATACTCTGTGCATTAGTGTAGAGACATCGGAATCCATGTTTTATATATGCTGAGGGTTTAGTTCCCGTTCAAACCTGCAAGTTAATGTTATCTAGCGTAAATGCCACTCTCTGCAAAGCTTTAGTGTTCTTACCTCCAATTATTGGCATCATACGAGGCTTTGAATTATTGCCTCAGGGCGTTTTTGCACAGGGCTTACCCCGGAGTGACGTCCCTCTTCTCCGCGCAGCATCTGCGCGGATTTCGCACCAACTGCTCCGCAGAGTCACGAAGAGCCGCGACGAGCTGCGGCTGTTGCATCGCAAATGTAAACTGGTTTTTGGCGGTTTACATTTGCGACGCAAAAGCCGCGGCACTTTGTGGCTCTTCCGGGTTCTGCGGAGCAGTTGGTGCGAAATCTGTGCAGACGCTGTGCGGTGAAGAGGGCGTCGCTCCGGGGTAAGCCCTGTGCGAAAACGCCCTCACTTTCCCATACAATTTAGTTTAAAGCCCTCCTTATTAGGTTAGCAAGGCTGCCACCAAATACCCTTTTCACTACCTTTGTAAGGTGCAAACCATCTCCAGATAGACCACCATCTCAAAAGCGTAAGCTATAGTCCAGAAATCTGAATCTTTCCTGATGACACCATCAACGTAGCCAGTTGTTTATTTGAAGTATTCTTCTTTCTTGTCCTAAGCCATGGCCTTCGACAGGAAGAACTGATGAAAACACAACCTGTGTTCCCAGATATTTCACCTTCTGACCTAGAGCCACATAGTCTCTTTTAATATGTTCAGGGTTGTGATGGGCAGTATCATTTGTTCCCACATGGATCAGCAAAAAGGGATAATAATCCATGAGCTTGATAAGTCTTCCTATCCTTCTGTCATATCCTGGATGTGTGCACCCGGTAGACAGAAGACCTCTCGGGATGAGTCCAGTCAGCACAATTTGGATTCCACCCCTCTGAGCAAGGAGTCTCTAATTACCACCACCCTCCTCTTCCTATATTGGGGAGCAGAAGCTCCAGGCTTCTTATCCGCAGGATCCTGAGAAACCTTCTTCAAGCGTTGTGGAGACTGGGGAAGTAGCCCCTGTTTCAATGGTTCAGAATCAGTATCTATGGGGAGATCCTGGAACTGATTGCTGAGCAGAAAAGGCTCAGAAGGTTTCCTGATTTTCCTGCTCCTATGGCGTTACATTGTTCCATGAACCCTCCCCCTGTGTTGGGTTCTTCTCCAATTGCTGAGATACAGCTTCCTCTTCCTCCTATTGTCCTTTCAAAAGCACTTTATGGGTTCTGTCAAGAAAATCTTCACCTTCCTTTATACACTATAGTGTGGACAATTGTGCCTCCAGTCCTGTATCTTCTCCTCCAGCAGGGCTACCAACTTATACTTGCTGCAAGTGTAATTGCTGCTACCCTCAGGTAGAAATACAAACATCCTACAGACTGTACATGTCACTGCCTCAGCTCCCTCACCAGCCATGCTGCTGCAATCCATTTCAAAATTCTCCCTCTTTATCTTGACTTCCCTGTAAATTCCACTGCCAACCAACTCTTGAGATTACTTATGAGGAACTCCCCACCTTCCTACAGAACCCCCAGGCTAAGAGCCACAGGCCAAGAGCCCTTCAGCTATTGGCAAAGGTTCACGCCTCTGGCAAAGGGAAGCCTTGCAATTTAAAGGCTCAAGCCCCCACCCACTTCTGACTCAACAACCAGAGCAACAGTAAAGGGTGGGGCCAGCAACCATCCCCAGGCAAATAGGCCCTCCTCACTCAGCAACAATCACACAAAAGATACACAAAAGCAATCAGAAACTCCAGCAGGCTCCAAGCACTCACACAGATCTGTCCCACAGGAACCCCTGCACAGTTCTCTCTCACAACAACCCTAGATAATGCTCCCTAGCAGTTTTAGAAAAGCAAAATAAACAGTCACCTCATCAGCAGTTCTGTCCCAGCTCCAAGCACCTTCCTGTAATGCAGCTGAGTCACTTCTGTTAATGTTTCTGCTGGAATGTGAGTAGAAATGTGACAGCTCAATGATCCACTGATGAACCTTGATTGCTGAAGAGAAAAGGCTACCCAGTTGTGGGATAGCCTATTGACTGAGGTGATAGGATTAGAAAGAGGGGGACCAAGTGTTGGAGGTTTATGATAAGGAGTGATTTCTCCTTTCTTGTGAGCTCCACTATAGATAGAAATACCTATTTTGTTTTTAGATGGGGGGAAAAGTATTAGCATGAGAGATGCCATAGAATCACCTCCCAAAATAGCAAGTTAGTCTTATGCTTTGCTGCTAGGAACCATTTTGTTAGGTCCTATTCTTTTAGAGTACACTTCCAGACCTTACTTTAGCTTTCTTCTAACCCAAGCAAGGCTAGCACTTGTACTTGAAGAGAACAGGGGTGGTGGTGGTGGTGGTGGTGGTGGTGAAAGATGATGGGGGATGTCTTTTTCCCAGTGTGCCCTTTGCAGGGGTATGTAGGAGTGCAGAAGTGACTCAGCTGCATTACAGGAAGGTGCTTGGAGCTGGGACAGAACTGCTGATGAGGTGACTGTTTATTTTGCTTTTCTAAAACTGCCAGGGAGCATTATCTAGGGTTGTTGTGAGAGAGAACTGTGCAGGGGTTCCTGTGGGACAGATCTGTGTGAGTGCTTGGAGCCTGCTGGAGTGGAGTTTCTGATTGCTTTTGTGTATCTTTTGTGTGATTGTTGTTGAGTGAGGAGGGCCTATTTGCCTGGGGATGGTTGCTGGCCCCACCCTTTACTGTTGCTCTGGTTGTTGAGTCAGAAGTGGGTGGGGGCTTGAGCCTAACAACAATGGGTTGCCATCCAGCAGCTGGCAAGAGTACAGAGGGGTGGTGACATGGAGTCATGTTTGGTGCAATGGCATTATGTCACAATGACATTATGTCACAATGGCATTATGCCATTAGCTTGAAGTGGCATCACTCCACTTGAGGAATCGCCATACATCTATGGAAAACCATAACGTTTCTGGTGATTCCTTGAGTGGAATTATGTAACTTCTGATTTTGTTGCAGCTTTTGGGAACCCTCTAAGATAGTTTTTCTCTTCTTTGCAGAACTGAGAACATAGCTAGCTGCCCTGCCAATATGTTGTTCTTCAATACAGCCCTCAAAAATGCAAGGGCCCTGTTCAATATAAAAACTGAACAGAGTTGTGGTTGTCATCAGAAATTTTAAAGAAGACTTGGTTATTCTGTGGGCTCAGCTCTCTGTGGTTTTATTATGTTTGTCTGTTCCACCACTCTTTATGCAATACCATGGCTTGCCTAAAGATAAATAGCTTGCATCTTGGTTTTACATGTGTCTACAAAGCGTCTTGTTACTAGGAGAACTATCAGCTGTGTCAGGCAAGGGGCATCCATTTTAATTACAGAGAGAAGCTTTTCTATCCATTATTTACTATCTGCAGAAAACAATAAAATCTCTATCAAAATTGAGGCAAACTCAGGAAGTATTTTTCACTCATCTTGTTAGCACAAATCATACAGAAGAGTAAAACTTGCACAAGAGACATTCATGCCACAGAAATCAGGTTGGATAAAAAATTCAGAGCAACTCTGGCCCAAAATGGCAGAAGATGGTGACAGGCCTGTATCTTGTATAGTGGCTCTGCACCATTCATGTATAAAACAGGAGACAGAGGTGTGATTTAAGGAGGCAAAAGGAAGGGTTATGGGGAAGAATGCTGGCACTCTAATTGTACATGTGAATGGGGCACACCCTTACTTAATGAGACAGGTTTACAGACTTTAGGCATTTGGTTTACGGTTATGAAGCTGTGTCAACCTTCATTGTTTGCTAGACTGCTAAATCAGAATCACCTGTGTATGTGTACGTGTATGTGTAAAGTGCTTTCACTTCACAGCAAACTTTTTGCTGTGGGGTTTTCAAGGCAAGAGATGATCAGAAGTGGTTTGCCATTACCTGCCTTTGCATAGTAACCCTGGACTTCCTTGGTGGTCTCCCATTCAAACACTAATCCGTGTCAACCCTGAATAGCTTCTGAGATCTGACAAGACAAAGCTGTCAGGCCTCGGAATCAGATTGGATAAATGCCAAGTAGCACATGGTCTTCACTCAAGAATGACACTTTTGGATTCTGACAAATCTTCCAGTCTCTGTTAAAAGCCCAAGCACTTTCTGGCTCTCTCATTAGCTATGGGGTGCATTCAATTAGGCATTGGCCTGTCAACGGCCACTCAAGTTCTGTTGTATTCCATTGGTTGAGTCCACTCCTCTCTCCCACCTGCTGTTGCCTACCCACTCTCTGTGGCATTTGGAAGAGAAAGTGGGCAGCTATGGTGTGGGAGAGGGCGAAGAGACAGGGAATGAAGGAGGTAATGTATTTTCTTCAACACGGGCCTTATTCCTAGTATTTATATTAGGAGTACCGTGGTGCAGAGTGATAAAGCTGCAGTACTGCAGTCCAAGCTCTCTGCTCACGACCTGAGTTTGATCCCAGCAGAAGCTGGATTCAGGTAGCTGGCTCAAGGCTGACTCAGCCTTCCATCCTTCCAAGATTGGTAAAATGAGTACCCAGCTTGCTGGGGGTAAAGTGCAGATGACTGAGGAAGGCAATGGCAAACCACCCCGTAAAAAGTCTGCTGGGAAAATATCGAGATGCAATGTCACCCCAGAGTCGGAAACAACTGGCGCTTGCACCTTTGCCTTTTAATATATTTAATTAGCAGTGTTTGAAGGTACCCTCTACTGAGGATTCTTTGTAGGACAATCTATAGCAGTTCTCTATCTCTCTCTCGGCTTGACTTCGCGAACGAAGATTTAAGAAAGGTGCAGTAGTCCACGTCTGCTGCAGGCTCGCTGGTGGCTGACAAGACCAATGCGGGACAGGCAGGTCTGGCCACAGTGGCTGCAGGGAAAAGTCTGATTTGGGGTTGGTGCTGTAGCAGTACGATTCTTCCTCAATCTCCTTTTGTCCTCAAGACCAGCTATGCGTGTGTTCTCAAAGGAAGAGACAGCCTGGTGGATGGTGTGCCTCCATGCTTTGCGATCTGAGGCTAGGTCAGACCACTGGTGATGGTTAATGCAACAGGTACCAAGGGATTTCTTCAAGGAGTCCTTGAACCTCTTCTTTGGTGCCCCTCTATTTCGATGGCCGATGGAAAGTTCGCCATACAGGGCAATCTTGGGAAGGCGGTGGTTTTCCATCCTAGAGATATGTCCTGCCCAGCGCAGCTGCATCTTCAACAGCAATGCCTCGATGCTTGTAACCTCCACTCGCTTGAGGACTTCAGTGTTGGTCACAAAGTCACTCCAGTGGATGTTGAGGATGGTGTGAAGGCAGCGCTGATGAAAGCGCTCAAGGAGTCGCAGATGATGATGGTATACTACCCACGATTTGGAGCCGTAGATGAGGGTTGTCATCACAACCGCTTTGTAAACATTGATCTTTGTGCCTTTTTTCAGATGCTTGTTGCTCCACACTCTTTTATGCAGTCGGCTAAATGCACGGTTTGCCTTTGCCAGTCTATTGTCAATCTCCTTGTCGATCTTGGAGTCTGAGGAGATCATGCACCCCAGGTAGGTGAACTGCTGGACTGTCTTCAAAACTGATTCGCCCACAGTGATGCAAGGAGGGTGATAATCTTCCTGGGGTGCAGGCTGGTGGAGAACTTCTGTCTTCTTCAGACTAACTTCTAGGCCGAATAGCTTGGCAGCCTCTGCAAAGCAGGACATCATATGCTATAGAGCTGATACCGAGTGGGAGACAAGTGCAGCATCATCAGCAAACAGTAGCTCTCGGATAAGTTTTTCCATTGTCTTGGAGTGGGTCTTTAGTCGCCTCAGATTGAACAGGCTGCCATCGGTGCGATAGCGGATGTAGACACCATCGTCATCATCTAAATCTACTGCGGCTCTTTGAAGCATCATGCTAAAAAAGATCGTAAAGAGAGTTGGCGCGAGAACACAGCCTTGCTTTACACCTGTGCCTATTGGGAAGGGCTCCGAGAGGTCGTTGCAGTGTCTAACTTGGCCTCACTGGTCTTCATGTAGCTGGATGACCATGCTGAGGAACCTTGGGGGTCATCCTAAACGTTCCAAGATTTGCCACAGGCCGTTCCTGCTAACGATATCAAAAGCTTTGGTGTCAAGACGTGGAACTTCAAGCAAAGTAGGACCATGTTGGTTTAAACAATTAATCCATTTATTGAGAACGCACATACAGTATGGAAGCAGATTGAGTTTGATACTGGCCCAAGGCCTGAGGTTTCTACAGGCGGGAAACAATACAGCCTTTTTTCACAGCCCCAGAGACAGCCGGCTCTTCCCAGGGTGTTATCTCATTCCCAGCGGAAGAGTCCTTGAGGATGTGCACTTCAAAGCTGCAGCTGGTTTCTCACATAGGAGTGAGATTTTACTCTTGCGGTTACAATATGCTTTGAGAAATAGGCACTGGCTACAGTTCTCATGGTTAGTAAAGCAGGGTTCATGCTAAAATACATCATGGCGTTAGTCATGTCAAGCATTCTATTCTATATTTCAGTTTTAGTAAGTTACACGTCTGACATACTGCCCCCCTAAGCTCTCGCTCGGGGTTTGTCTGGGTGCAGCAGGTAAAACTTTTTCAACAGTTGTGGGGCTCGTAGGTCGCTCTACTTTACCCCCTCATCGCAGCTGGGGGGAAAATACTTCCAGCGGACCAGATAGTACAGGATCCCTCGCTGGACCCTGGAGTCCAGGATTTCTTGAACCTCATGGTGGCTCTGGCACTCCACTTGAATAGGACGAGGCTCTGGAGGGCGGGGGTGCCAAAATGTGGGCCCAGGGTCCCTCCGAAGAAGGCTGCAATGGAAAACAGGGTGGATCTTACTAAACATTTTAGGTAGTTCCAGTTCCACAGTGACTTGGTTAATGACTCGCTTTATTTTGAATGGCCCCAGGAACTTGTAAGCTAGTTTGCGACAGGTTTGGGGCAGTGGAAGGTTCTTTGTAGAGAGGAACACTGTCTCACCCACCTTAAACTCCCACTGGGGAGACTGCTTCTTGTCAAAATAGTCCTTGTAAGTCTATTTGGCATTTTCCAGGTTTTCCTGAATTAGCTGCCACCCCTTTTGTATTCCCTCCCACCATTGCTGACATGTGCTGGATATCGGCGGGCAATCCTGGGCCGGTAGCGAAGGGAATGGTTTGCCTTCGTACCCGTAGACGATCTGAAAAGGGGAAGCTTTGGTAGAACTCTGGACGCTATTATTATACCCGTACTCAGCAAAGGCTAAGAGTTCTACCCAGTTGGTTTGTTGTTAATTGACAAAACACCTCAGGTACTGCTCCAGCAGCCCATTAACCCTCTCCGTCTGTCCGTCCGTTTGGGGGTGGTAGGCAGAGCTCAGTCCCTGCTCCATTCCGGTTATTTTGCAAAACTCCCGCCAGAAGTTGGCAACGAACTGAGGCCCCCTGTCACTAATTACCTTTTCGGGGAATGCGTGGAACCGTACCACGTGGTGGAAAAATAGATGTGCTAGTTTCTTTGCGGTAGGGAGTTGTTTGCAAGGAATGAAGTGGGCTTGTTTAGAGAAAGTGTCCACCACCACTAGGATCACTGTTATTCCCTGTGAGGGGGGCAGTTCCACTATGAAATCTAAGGAGACCACGGCCCAGGGGCGGGACGCCATGGGGATGGGTTGGAGTAGCCCCGGGGGTTCCCCCCCCTCTTTTTCGCCATGATGCAGACCGGGCAGGAGCTCACATACTCTGAGATATCTTTCTTCATTTGCGGCCACCAAAATTGTCTGCTCACTAGATGTAGGGTCTTCACATACCCGAAGTGCCTGGCTAGCTTTTTACTATGGCAGTGCTGTAAAATTTCAGATCGGAGGCTCTGGGGCACGTAGATCTTTCCCTGATAGTACCAGTACCCCTTTTCCCCTTTTTCTACCCCGTCGGGGAGGCTTCCCGTTTCTTTTTCTACTTCAGCTTTCAGTTTCTCTCCACCCCAACTCCCCTCTGGATCCGTCTTTTTCCCTGATCGGGTCATTACCCCCCCCCCCCTGCGAGGGATGAGGGAGGAATTAGGGAGTCTATTGTTTCCTCCTTCTGGCTCTCGTGCTGCGGCAGCTGTGATAGCGCATCAGCTAAAAAGTTTTTCGACCAGGGGATGTGTTTCAGGACGAAGTCAAATTTGGCAAAAAATCCCGCCCATCTAATTTGCTTGGTGGTTAGTTTTCTCCTTCTGGTTAGGGCCTCTAGGTGTCAGAACTGGGAGAACGTCAAACAGAGTCCAAACTTGTTACAAAGTATAGGCGTTTATTTGAGAACTACAGTGCTGAAGCTACAAGATAACACTGATGCCTAGGCCTGGCATCTAGTTACATTTTATGTGGTTAGGACAGCCACAATAAAACCATCTTTCACACGGGGTACAGACAAGTGTCTCATTCTCAGGGATCGTTATCAGAAGGGAGGATGCATTCCCGCCTGGCTTCAAACGGCCATCTGCAGATGTTGACCAGAGGTTATCTGTCACCCTCCAAGGATCACAGGGTGTTTGAAATGCAAAGCATTTGGTGTTAGTTACAGAGGCAAAGCATCATGTGTTAGTGTGGGCTTGCAATATGGAGTCAGTGTGGCTCACAGCATATATGAAAGTTACAAGTTCTGACACTAAGTTTTTGTGATCGGTCCAGATCTCGAAAGGAACCCTAGCCCCCTCCAACCACGACCGCCAAGTTTTTAGGGCATACGTGACAGCAAACGCCTCTTTGTCCCACACTGACCAGTTCCGCTGCTCGTTGGAGAAGTTTTTGGATATATAAGCACAGGGTCTTAGCCTCTCCTCCTCATCTTTTTGTATTAATATTGCTCCCACGGCCACGTTGGAGGCGTCACATTGCACCACGAAAGGCTTCAGCTCATCGGGGTGGGCTAGCACTGGCTCGCTGGTGAAAAGCCTTTTTAGCTTCTCAAAGGCTGCCTGGCATTCCGGTGTCCAGTGCAGGCTCGCCCCGGGTCGCTTCGCCTCTGTCCCCTTCCCTTTCGTTTTTAGCAACACAGTCAGGGGTAGTATCGCCTGGGCGAACCCCTTTATGAACCCCCTGTAAAAATCCGCGAATCCGATGAAAGATTGTAACTGCCGTCGGGTTCTGGGGGCCTCCCAATCTAGCATGGCTTGGACTTTTGCAGGGTCCATCGCCAGTCCCTCCCCAGACACTCGAAACCCTAGGTAGTCTAGCTCCGTTTGATGAAATTCACACTTTGACAGTTTAGCATACAATTTGTGTTGATACAACGTGGTCAATACTTTTCGAACCAGGGGCATGTAGGACTTCAGGTCTTTAGAATAAATAATGATATCATCCAGGTACACCACCACCCCCTTGTACAGGAATTCCCGTAACACCTCGTTTATGAAATTCATGAAGACCCCCGGTGCCCCCAGTAAGCCAAATGGCATTACTAAGTACTCAAATTGTCCCATCGGGGTGTTGAATGCTGTTTTCCACTCGTCCCCCTCCTTGATCCTGACACGGAAATAAGCATCCCGGAGATCAAGTTTGGTGAAAATCCTCCCCTCTGACACTGTGCTAAGGAGGTCTTTTATAAGGGGGATGGGGTATGCGTTGGACATGGAAATCCCATTGATCCCACTAAAATTGGTGCAAAGTCTAAGGCTCCCGTCCTTCTTCTTTCTAAATAGGACGGGGGAGGCGTGGGCGCCATGGCAGGTCTGATGAATCCTGAGCCACTTGTGGGAAGGGCGGGATATAAATCCCGAATAAATAAATAAATAAATAAAAATAAAATGAATCCCCGTTTTAGATTTTTGTCGATGAACTTTCTAAGTTCCTCCTTCTCCACCCACCCCATGGAGTACAGTTTTGCTCGAGGCAGTTCTTGCCCCGGAATTAGCTCAATTGCAGTCGGTGGGTCTGTGGGGAGGCAATTCGTTGGCTTCTTCCTCACTGAATGCCTGCTTCAGATCCCGGTACTCCCTGGGGATCGATCTCACTTCTTCTACCGTGACACAGACTTTCTCGTTCCGTGGTGGCGGGTTGGGGCCCCCTTCCTCCCTCCAAAGGTGATGGGTGCACCTCCAGTCCGTAAAGTCTATGGTGTGGGGGCCCCATTAGATATCGGGCTGGTGCCTGGCTAGCCATCCCACTCCTACTACCACATCAAAAGTGGAGGGGGGGGCTATCACAAAAATCTTGATTCCCCAATGCTCCATTGTCCCCACCGGCACCGCCTGGGTCTCTTCCGTGCACGGCTCCCCCTTCATTGTCGTCCCATCCATTTGTTCAAACTGGATGGGTTGGGGGAGGGTGATCCTAGCCAGCCCCAGGGCTTCTACCAGGCGGGGGGTAATTATCTTCCTGGTACACCCTGAGTGAATTAGGGCCCAGGTGTGCATGAATCTCTTCAAGTTGGGGTTCAGAAGGGTTACCGGTATAAACATCAGCTCCCCCATTATGCTCGCCGTGATTGGTGCCGGTGGTTTCACAACCTGCGTCTTGGCACCCATCAGTGCAGGTCGCTGTCATTTCCCGCCGGCTTGACATCCCACCACTCTTTGCTGGAATCCTCTATGGTCATAATATCCTCGTCAATCACCACCAACGTGGCGACGTTGCCCCGATTGGGCTCCTTCGGCCTCCCTCCTCCTTTCTTCGGGGTGTTTGCCGGTGTCTTTGCTATTGGCGGGGTGGTCTGTAGCCTTTCCGGACAGTTGGCGGCTAGGTGCCCGGGGTCTCCGCATCGAAAGCACCTTCTCCCCGCACTCGGGGTGGAACTCGCCACCGGGATAGGGGCCTTTTTCGCCTCAGACCGGGGGGGGGGGTCTTAAAGGCGCGGACCCCCTTTCCGCTGGTTTGTTGCTGGCGGCGCATTATCAAATGCTGCAGGTTCGTCTCGACCTCGCCCGCCAACTGGATCCATCCTACGAGCGTCTCGGGCCGGCCCTGTGTATAGCATCGATCGAGAACGCTCGCATTGAGGCCGTTCATAAACGCCTCGTACTTCATGCGTTCGCTCCAACCTCTCACCTTAGAACAGAGAGATTGAAACTCCACCGCGTATTCCCGGATCGATCTCGGCCCTTGCTCGATCTTTCGAAGCTGGGCTAGGGCTTTCGTCTCCTGCAGCGGGTCCCCGAATTTTCGGAGCATCGCTTGTAGGAACTCATACACCGAGCCCAACGCCGGGCCTCTCGCTGCGTAGAGGCTAACGAACCATTTCCTAGCCGCCCCCTTCAGCTTGGAGGCCAGGTAGTCTACTCGGCTAGCTTCGGTAGGGAAGGTCACCCCCCAATGGGTCATGAAGCTGTTGCACTGGATCGTGAAATACTCCACCTCATCCGGGTCCCCATCGAAGGTGATCTGGAGCTCCCTTCCCCTCTCGCCGTCCCACGGAGCTGGCGCAGGTGGTGGCGAAGGTCCCCCAGGTCGGGCGGGCACCTGCGGTGGGGTGGGTACTGGTGGTAGGGCGGGCACCGGCGGTGCTGGTTGTGCGGGCGTCTCTAGCGGCCCGCACAACCGAGGAAAGAAGGGGAGAGGCCCCAATGGGGAGATGTGGCAACCCTCTGGGCGCTGATGGATGAGTTCCACGCGAGCCATGCCCAGATCACCCGAGAGATCCAGGAGCAACTGGATGCGATCCGAAGATGGACCGAAGCCCTACAAGGGGACGAACCGAGGGGCCCACGAGGGGAGCCACGGGAGACACCCGCGCAACCAGGGGCACCAAGGCCACCAGTGACCCCAGCTCCGGGAGACGGCGCGAGGGGGCGGGAGCTCCAGATCACCTTTAATGGGGACCCGGAGGAAGTGGAGTACTTCATGATGCAGTGTAACAGCTTTATGATTCACTGGGGAGAATCCTTCCCCACCAAGGCCAGCCGGGTGGACTACCTGGCCTCCAAGATGGAGGGGGCCGCGTGGAAATGGTTCGTCAGCCTCTACACCGTGCAGAGCCCCGCGTTAACCTCGGTGCGCGAATTCCTGCAAGCCATGCTTGGCCAGTTCGGAGACCCACTACAGGAGTCGAAAGCGTTGGCCTGGCTGCGCAAGATGCAACAGGGAACGAAGACGATTCGAGAATACGCGGCGGAGTTCCAATCCCTCTGTTCCAAAGTGAGGGGCTGGAGAGAGCATATGAAATGCGAAGCATTCATGAACGGCCTTAATGCCAGTGTTCTCGACCGATGCTACACGCAAGGCCGACCCGAAACGCTAGTGGGGTGGATCCAATTAGCGGGCGAGGTGGAAACGAACCTACAACATGTAATGCTCCACCGCCAGCAGCAAGCGAGCGGAAAAGGGTCGCGGAACACTAAAACCGTCGCCAAGCCAGGGGCGAAGAAGGCCCCAAGCCACACCACGGGCCCTGCTCCGAGCGCCGGGAGGAAATGCTTTCGGTGCGGGAGCCCTGGGCACCTGACAGCGAAGTGCCCAGGGAAGCTACAGTCCCCCCCTCCGGTGGTGAAGGTACCAGCGAGGGCCCCGAAGAAAGGAGGTGGGGGACCCAAGGAACCCAGTTGGGGCAACACCGCCACGTCGGTGGTGATTGACGAGGATATTATGATCGTTGGGGATTCCAGCGTCGAGCCGGCGGGAAACGACAACGACCTGCACTGATGGGTGCCGATGCGCAGGTCGTGAAACCACCGGCACCAATCACGGTGAGCATAACGGGAGAACTGATGTTTATACTGGTAACCCTTCTGAACCCCAACTTGAAGAGATTCATGCACACCCGGGCCCTAATTGACTCAGGGTGTACCAGGGAGATAATTACCCCTTGCCTGGTAGAAGCCTTGGGTTGGCTAGGACCACCCTCCCCCAACCCATCCAGTTTGAACAAATGGATGGGACGACAATGAAGGGGGAGCCATGCACGGAAGAGACCCAGGCGGTGCCGGTGGGGACAATGGAGCATTGGGGAATCGAGATTTTTGTGATAGCCCCCTCCTCCACTTTTGATGTGGTAGTAGGAGTGGGATGGCTAGCCAGGCACCAGCCCAATATCCAATGGGGCCCCCACACCATAGACTTTACGGACTGGAGGTGCACCCATCACCTTTGGAAGGAGGGATGGGGCCCCAACCCGCCACCACGGAACGAGAAAGTCTGTGTCACGGTAGAAGAAGTGAGATCGATCCCCAGGGAGTACCGGGATCTGAAGCAGGCATTCAGTGAGGAAGAAGCCAACGAATTGCCTCCCCACAGACCCACCGACTGTGCAATCGAGCTAATTCCGGGGCAAGAACTGCCTCGAGCAAAACTGTACTCCATGGGGTGGGCGAAGAAGGAGGAACTTAGAAAGTTTATCGACATATATCTAAAACGAGGATTCATCAGACCCGCCACGGCGCCCCATGCCGCCCCCGTCCTATTTAGAAAGAAGAAGGACGGGAGCCTTAGACTTTGCACCGATTTTAGGGGGATCAATGGGATTTCCATGTCCAACGCATACCCCATCCCCCTTATAAAAGACCTCCTTAGCACAGTGTCAGAGGGGAGGATTTTCACCAAACTCGACCTCCGGGACGCTTATTTCCACGTCAGGATCAAGGAGGGGGACGAGTGAAAAACAGCATTCAACACCCCGATGGGACAATTTGAGTACTTAGTAATGCCATTTGGCTTACAGGGGGCACCGGGGGTCTTCATGAATTTCATAAACGAGGTGTTATGGGAATTCCTGTACAAGGGGGTGGTGGTGTACCTGGATGATATCATTATTTATTCTAAAGACCTGAAGTCCCACGTGCCCCTGGTTCGGAAAGTATTGACCACGTTGTATCAACACAAATTGTATACTAAACTGTCAAAGTGTGAATTTCATCAAACGGAACTAGACTACCTGGGGTTTTGAGTGTCAGGGGAGAGACTGGCAATGGACCTTGCGAAAGTCCAAGCCATGCTAGATTGGGAGGCCCCCAGAACCCGACGGCAGTTACAATCTTTCATCGGATTCACGAATTTTTACAGGGGGTTCATAAAGGGGTTCGCCCAGGCGATACTACCCCTGACTGCTAAAAACGAAAGGGAAGGGGGCAGAGGTGAAGTGACCCGGGGTGAGCCTGCACTGTACACCGGCATGCCAAGCAACCTTTGAGAAGCTAAAAAGGCTTTTCACCAGCGAGCCATGCTAGCCCACCCCGACGAACTGAAACCTTTCGTGGTGCAATGCGACGCCTCCGACGTGGCCATGGGAGGAATATTAATGCAAAAAGATGAGGAGGGGAGACTAAGACCCTGTGCTTATATATCCAAAAAATTCTCCAACGAGCAGTGGAACTGGTCAGTGTGGAACAAAGAGGCATTCGCTGTCACGTATGCTCTAAAAACCTGGCGGTCGTGGTTGGAGGGAGCTAGGGTTCCTTTCGAGATCTGGACCGATCACAAAAACTTAGAGGCCCTAACCGGAAGGAGAAAACTAACCGCCAAGCAAATTAGATGGGTGGGATTTTTTCCAAATTCGACTTCGTCCTGAAACACATCCCCTGGTCGAAAAACTTTTTAGCTGATGTGCTCTCGTGGCTGCCGCAGCACGAGAGCCAGAAGGAGGAAACAATAGACTCCCTGATTCCTCCCTCATCCATTGCGGGGGGGGGGGGGGGTAACGACCCGATCAGGGAAAAAGACGGATCCAGAGGGGAGTTGGGGTGGAGAGAAACTGAAAGCTGAAGTAGAAAAAGAAACGGGAAGCCTCCCCGACGGGGTAGAAAAAGGGGAAAAGGGGTACTGGTACTATCAGGGAAAGATCTACGTGCCCCAGAGCCTCCGATCTGAAAGTTTACAGCACTGCCATAGTAACAAGCTAGCCGGGCACTTCGGGTATGTGAAGACCCTACATCTAGTGAGCAGACAATTTTGGTGGCCGCAAATGAAGAAAGATATCTCAGAGTATGTGAGCTCCTGCCCGGTCTGCTTCATGGCAAAAAAGAGGGGGGGAAACCCCCGGGGCTACTCCAACCCATCCCCACGGCGTCTCGCCCCTGGGCCGTGGTCTCTTTGGATTTCATAGTGGAACTGCCCCCCTCACAGGGAAAAACAGTGATCCTAGTGGTGGTGGACACTTTCTCTAAACAAGCCCACTTCATTCCTTGCAAACAACTTCCTACCGCAAAGAAACTAGCACATCTATATTTCCACCACGTGGTACGGTTCCACGCGTTCCCCGAAAAGGTAATTAGTGACAGGGGGCCTCAGTTCGTTGCCAACTTCTGGTGGGAGTTTTGCAAAATAACCGGAATGGAGCAGGGACTGAGCTCTGCCTACCACCCCCAAACGGACGGACAGACGGAGAGGGTTAACGGGCTGCTGGAGCAGTACCTGAGGTGTTTTGTCAATTACCAACAAACCAACTGGGTAGAACTCTTAGCCTTTGCTGAGTACGGGTATAATAATAGCGTCCACAGTTCTACCAAAGCCTCCCCTTTTCAGATCGTCTACGGGTACGAAGGCAAACCATTCCCTTCGCTACCGGCCCAGGATGGCCCGCCCATATCCAGCACATGTCAGCAATGGTGGGAGGGAATACAAAAGGGGTGGCGGCTAATTCAGGAAAACCTGGAAAATGCCAAAAAGACTTACAAGGACTATTTTGACAAGAAGCAGTCTCCCCAGTGGGAGTTTAAGGTGGGTGAGACAGTGTTCCTCTCTACAAAGAACCTTCCACTGCCCCAAACTTGTCGCAAACTAGCTTACAAGTTCCTGGGGCCATTCAAAATAAAGCGAGTCATTAACCAAGTCACTGTGGAACTGGAACTACCTAAAATGTTTAGTAAGATCCACCCAGTTTTTCATTGCAGCCTTCTTCGGAGGGACCCTGGGCCCACATTTTGGCACCCCCGCCCTCCAGAGCCACGTCCTATTGAAGTGGAGGGTCAAAGCCACCATGAGGTGCAAAAAATCCTGGACTCCAGGGTCCAGCGGGGGATCCTGTACTATCTGGTCCGCTGGAAGTATTTCCCCCCCAGCTGCGATGAGGGGGTAAAGTCGGGCGACCTACGAGCCCCACAACTGTTAAAAAAGTTTTACCTGCTGCACCCAGACAAACCCCGAGCGAGAGCTTAGGGGGGCAGTATGTCAGACGTGTAACTTACTAAAACTGAAATATAGAATAGAATGCTTGACATGACTAACGCCATAATGTATTTTAGCATGAACCCTGCTTTACTAACCATGAGAACTGTAGCCAGTGCCTGTTTCTCAAAGCATATTGTAACCGCAAGAGTAAAATCTCACTCCTATGTGAGAAACCAGCTGCAGCTTTGAAGTGCACATCCTCAAGGACTCTTCCGCTGGGAATGAGATAACACCCTGGGAAGAGCCGGCTGTCTCTGGGGGTGTGAAAAAAGGTTGTATTGTTTCCCGCCTGTAGAAACCTAGAAAAGACTGGCTCAGGCCTTGGGTCAGTATCAAACTCAAAATGTCAAGACGTGGAACTTCAAGCAAAGTAGGACCATGTTGGTTTAAACAATTAATCCATTTATTGAGAACGCACATACAGTATGGAAGCAGATTGTTCCCAGCAGGTGACAAGTACTTTGTGAAGTGTGCTATGTAGTACTATGCCCCCATGCTTCCAGATCTCTGGTGGGATTCCATCAACTCCCGCTGCCTTGCCACTTTTCAGTTGCTTGATGGCTTTAACAGTCTCTTCTAGGGTGGGGATCTCATCCAACTCTGTTTTCACTGGTTGAAGTGGGGTGAAGTGGATTGCTGAATCTTGAACTACGCCATTGGCACTGAAGAGAACCTGAAAATACTCCGACCACCGGTTCAGTATGGATGCCTTGTTTGTGAGGAGCACTTGGCCATCTGCACTATGCAAGGGACTCTGAGCCTGATATGATGGACCATATACTGCCTTCAGGGCTTCGTAGAACCCTCTTAAATCACCAGTGTCTGCACACAGCTGGGTTCTCTGCAAGCTTGGTCCACCACTCGTTCTGAATGTCTCGAAGCTTGCGCTGGAGGTTGCTACATACAGCGCGAAAGATTGTTTTTTTTCCCAGGACAGGAGGGCTGAGCAAGATGTGCTTGGTAGGCAGATCTCTTTTTCGCCAGTAATTCTTGGATCTCTTGATTGTTCTTGTCAAACCAGTCCTTGTTCTTCCTTGTGGAGAACCCGAGGACTTCTTCAGAGGTCAACAGGATGGTAGCAGTTCACTGCCCTAATAATAACTCTCAGCCAATCTTGCCAATCACAAGCATTAAAAATCACAGCCTGGATCTGATGCGTGGGTTATGCTGCTTGTGGAAGCAGCTCTTTCATGTAAGCAAGATTTCCATTGATTTCTTCCTCCCACTGCAGATCTCTTGCAGGCTCCCATACTGTTACCAATTCCCCCCATCTCCCGGGGAAGATTGCAGGGAGCATGGTGGGTGAAATGTACAGGGTTTGATGCATGCAGAGACTTGGTTGCGGTTGATCAAAGCTCTTTATTTGTGATTACAGCATGGCAGCTGTTAAACTAAGACTGCTAAACTGGGCCAATGGGGTCAACTATATACACGCAAAGTTCCCACGCTTGCACATCATTGGAACATTTAAACCAGCAGGGGGCTAGCGACTGGTCTGGGGAAGCAGAGATTTGGATCCAGCTTCCCATTGTTCCAGAGTCCCCAAGCGCAGTCCTAAAAGGCTCCAATGAGCCAGGCCGGAAGTAGCAACCCGCATTAAACACCAAATCACATACACAACAGTGGGTTAAGTCCAGAAATGTGGAGGCAGGAAGGTTCTGTTCCTCCTATCCCCAAACCTTGCTTTCCTTGGGCATCACCCCCCTCCCCCCAAAAAATTCCAGGTATTTCCCAACCCAGAGGTGGCAATCCTAATTTTTCAGTGAAGGCTCACTTGCTTTTCTGTGGTGTGCAGCTGCTAGGATGGCACTGCTGAACCAACTCATGTAGTAGCTATACCTTTAGTATCAGTTTGAGTTGCAGGAAATCAGCAGTTAATGGTTTTTATCAATGGAAAACTTGCCGTGCTGGTTTCTGCACACTAGGCTGCACTTGAAGACTACAAAGAAGGGTGGCACAGGCTGTCTCCCCCCCCCCCCCCCCTTTCTGGTCCTTGTTAGTGATTGCCATTGTTCATAATTCCTTCTGCCCTCTTCCACACATTTCATCTTAACTGATTGTTCAAAGTGCTGCCAGTGTAGATCAGAATGTTTGTGTTTTCATTCAAATTAGAACATCTGCATTCATGTTGTTAATCACCAAGCTGTTTGGAATGGCACAGTACTTTCAAAATGGATACTTCCCCCCACTTTACCTATAGACTAAAGGTTGATGTACCAGCTGCAATATGTGCAAGGCATACATTTCTTCCTAGCATAATGCAACACCAAGAATACCCTGACCTCTACCAGTTTGTTTGCATACTCAGAGTCTATTGTGAAGAAGAATGAGACATGCTCATGAGACTTTACACGGTGAGCCAAATAAAGGCATACAAACCTACAATTTTATGGATGCTATCTATTCATGAAGCTGCCTTATACTGAATCAGACCATTGGTCCATCACAGTCTACTCTGTCCGGTAGTAGCTCTCTAGGTCTCAGGCAAAGATCTTTTGCATTACAGGCTACCTAATCCTTTTAATTGGTGATGCCAGGGACTGAACCTGGGACCTTCTGCATGTCAAGTAGATGCTCGATCAATGAGCCACAGCCTCTCGCATTTAACATCTCGAGGGCTCAGATTACATGACTGCCAATATATCAAAGTAAGATAATACTACTATTTTATTAAATTGGAGCAGTTGTATTGTAGAGATAAGGTAGATAAACTTAAATGGGCGTCTAACTAGAGTCCTTTCGAGTTATTTGATTTTGGCATTCCAGCTGGGTGTAACAGGTGCACACATCACTCATGATTGTCTTGATACACATGGTCACTGTGTTGTGTTAAAAAGTGTGATGTCTTCTGATGATATACAACCAGGGGTGAAACCAGGGGGAAGGGGTGCAGAAGCCACGTTTGCCTGCACAATTTGACTATTTCAGCACTGTCTGTGACTGTTAGCCTCATTCCTAGCAAAACCTCAGCCTCTGGACAAAAAGCTTTAACTCCTGTATTGAAACTAATAAACTCTACCTATGTTTTCATAAGTAGATAGGCCTGGTCAATCCTTAGAAGCAAGAGAGATTCAGAGTTGGTTTGTCATTGCTTGCCTCTGCATAGTAACTCTAGACTTTTTTTGGTGGTCTCCCATCCAAATACTAATCAGGACCAACCCTAGAATCATAGAATCATAGAGTTGGAAGCGACCTCCAGGGTCACCTAGTCCAACCCCCTGAACAATGCAGGAAACTCACAAATACCTCCTCCTAAATTCACAGGATATTCATTGCTGTCAGATGGCCATCTAGCCTCTGACATCTAACCTTGATTAACTTTGGAGATCTGACAAGATTGGGCTAGCCTGGGCCATCCAAGTCAGGGCTTTCTTCCCAATAGACTCCAAGTATTTGAAAATAAATAATTAACAAGCATGCCCTGACTGGCAGTTCAGAAGAGGTTCAGCATGAGGATAGGAAATAAGTAGTAGTGCTGAAAGAAGATTGGTTGATTGAGTGATGCCCAAGCTCTCAGGTCTGTGGCCTGCTACTGATAACATTTCAAAGATACCACAAAGAAAATGTGTTTTCATTTCAAAGGTGATTATTGACAACAGGGAGAGACATATATGGAATATATAGAAATGATTTTACTTATTTGTCCTTGGTGCCTGAACAGGATATTTCCACTACCATCTACTAATGTAAGTATATTGATTATGACATAAAAGATGTTTTATAGTCTGGGAGACTGAAACGTTATGGACATCTGTAGCTATATGTTTATGTTGACTCCACTGCATTATCTCTTCTTCATTACAGCAATACAGTTATGCAATAAAATGCATAAAGAATATTCCTTGAGAAGTAGGCATGCTCATGTTAGCATAGGAATTTAAAAAGGCATAAGAAATTTTCTTTACTTTTTTCAGCAGTAGCCTGCTGAGCCAGATGCTGGAATCCTTTATTGACACAACAATTGTGCAAAGCACAACAAATTTCAGTGAACAAATCTATAACTTCCCCCTTTGGGCCTCAACAGCACCCTTGTATAGCTTGCATTAGATTAATAGAGCAGTTAGTGCCCCCTCTCCAATAAAACTGTTACTGTACTTCAGGGTTTCTCTTGCACATCACACATGGATACTGCACACAGCAAAATCAAAGTTATAGAGGGGGAGCATGTACAAGTATGCTGACTGTCCTCTCGCAGCACAACTTCCAGCTCAGGCGTACAGAATCTACATGTCTTGGAAGTATCTAGGTGTAGGCTCTGATCAGAAATGTAAACCCCGTTCAGCCATTATGATTTTGGTGATCCAACCAAGTGATCATCTTGATACACATGCTTGCTATTTTGTATGAATAGTTTTGTTTTCAGCTTTGGTTTGCTAACTCAGAAACCCAAGTTTCTGCAAGTAGGCATTTGCATGTACTAAACTGGGAAAATATTAATGTTGCCCTGTTCACACAAAATGGGAACCTTGGATATTGGGATGATTGTGAGTATCCAAATGTGGTTTGGATCCTGTTACCATTAGGTGGATCTGTAACTGGTTGACAGATTGCACCCAAAGAGTGCTTGTGAATGGTTCCTCATCGCCTTGGAGAGGAGTGGCAAGTGGAGTGTCTCAAGGATCTGTCCTGGGACCTGTTTTGTTCAACATCTTTATCAATGATTTGGATGAAGGAATAGAGGGAATGCTTATTAAATGTGCAGATGATACTAAATTGGGAGGGGTTGCAAACACAGAAGAAAACAGAAACAGGATGACCTTGACAGGCTGGAAAACTGGGCTAAAATCAATAAAATAAATTTTAACAGGGATAAATGTAAAGTTCTGCATTTAGGTAGGAAAAATCCAATGCGTGGTTATAGGATGGGGGAGACTTGTCTTATCAGTAGTATGTGCGAAAAGGATCTAGGGGTCTTAGTTTATCATACGCTGAACATGAGTCAACAGTGTGATGCGGTGGGTAAAAAGGCAAATGGCATTTTGGGCTGTATCAACAGAAGTATAGTGTCCAGATCACGTGATGTAATGGTATCGCTTTACTCTGCTCTGGTAAGACCTCACCTGGAGTATTGTGTTCAGTTTTAGGCACCACATTTTAAGAAGGACGTAGACAAGCTGGAATGGGTCCAGAGGAGGGCGACGAAGATGGTGAGGGGTCTGGAGAACAAGTCCTATGAGGAAAGGTTGAAGGAGCTGGGGATGTTTAACCTGGAGAGGAGGCGGCTGAGAGGTGATATGATCACCATCTTCAAGTACTTGAAGGTCTGTCATCTAGAGGATGGTGTGGAATTGTTTTCTGTGGCCCTGGAAGGTAGGACCAGAACCATTGGGTTGAAATTAAATCAAAAGAGTTTCCAGCTCAACGTTAGAAAGAACTTCCTGACCTTAAGAGCAATTCCTCAGTGGAACAGGCTTTCTCGGGAGGTGTTGGGCTCTCCTTCCTTGGAGGTTTTTAAAGAGAGGCTAGATGGCCATCTGACAGCGATGAAGATCCTGTGAATTTAGGGGGAGGTGTTTGTGAGTTTCTTGCATTGTTCAGGGGAGTTGGACTAGATGACCCTAGACGTCCCTTCCAACTCTATGATTGTATGAGTAGCACACTCTGCCATTATGTGAATGTAATGTTGTATATAAAAGACTAATATCTCATTCAGTCCTGGATTGTTGCCACTTGTTTTGGTGAAGGCATTGTCTAAGACACAGCTATTGACTGGATTTAGAGGGTGGCCTGACCTGGATGGTCTAGCCTAGTCTCATCTTGTCAGATCCCAGAAGCTAACCACTCCTCCTCGCCCCAAACCCTGTCACGATGAGTAAAATCTCTAGGATCTCAAGCCCAGATTGTTGGAGGAATTGTAAAACTAAAGACTATGTAAATTGTAAAACTATTATATGTAGTGGGAATGTCCAACTTTGTCACATTTTTGGAACAAAGTGGTAGAGCAAATGAAACTTATATTTGACCTATCAATTCTGATAGACTTTAAACTTCTTTTAATTGATATCTGGCTGGACATGTTGGTGAGTAAAGATTAGAAATCTTTAATCTCAATAATGTTGCTGAAAGCTCACACGATGATTGCTAAAAATTGGACCTCACCCCTGTGATTGAAATGTGGTATGATAAGTTATGGGATCAGTATGTAATGAGAAAGACAATGGATAACCCCCTTTTTTGATAATGATATGGATTTGGCTATAGATTATGATCTACTTTGATCTACTTTGGGCCCTGGTTTTGAAATTCTTTGGAAAAATTTATTTTTTGCCTAATAGCTATTTTTTAATTCTTAACACCTAGCATATTATGTACTGTTTTTGTAAATTGTTTGTTATATAATTCCAGTGGTTTAAATTAGTTATTTGTATATTAGATTTACATTTTTATTATTTATTTTCCCTATGCTCTCTCTGTATTCGATTAGGACTTGTATCAATCTTGTTTTTTCATTATGCTCCTGAGCCCTGCTTATTTCTTCTTTTTTCCCCTTTAAAATCCTTTATGAATTCAATAATCCATTTTCCTTTTTTTTTTTAAAAGCGGGGAGCAGGTTCTCAGGAGAAAAATTGCCAAAGAACTGGAATCTTTTAGAATTTCCATCTAAATAAAGGTCTTTGACTCAGTCCCTCATCACCTGAGGTGTTAATTGAATCTTCTGCATCTGAAGTATCTACATTGCTTTGCTGTGCTTTGGAGTCTGCCCATGAAATTTTACAACAGGGTTAGTGGTAAGGCTCCACTTGTAAACCCACTGTGTTGAATAGTCTCTGTTATCTCTCTCAAGCTTCTTGATTTTAATTTTGTTAATCTTTTTCTCAAAAACTGCCACCTCCTCCTCCTCTATTTCCTTTAAATTAACTGAGAATGATGGTTTCCCAGTAGGAAATGGTTGGTTTGTAGCATATTTTTTAAATTCATTGGGAAGGTTAATGTTTAATATCTTTTGTATTTCTTCAAGGATCTTTATCCAATCGTTTTTGGCTTTGTAGGATTACCACATATGATAGAATGTAAAATCTGTACTCTTGCATTTCCAATATCTGGCACTGTAGCTCTTGTTAGCTTTTGCCATTTCTTTGGGTTTGATGAACCATCTAAAGAACATTTTATACCAGTTTTCTCTTAGGGTTTGGGATTCAGAAAACTTGATTTCTTTTGTCCATATGTTTTCCTATGGCTCATTGAAATATTCTCTCCAAAGATCTTCATCCATTTGATCAGAGAGTCCTTCACTTGTTCTGTTTCTGTTTCATATTGCAATAGCATTTTATATATTTTTTCTAATGGATGTTCTAGGTCACCTGTGATCAATTGTTCATATGCCATTTTCTATCTTAGATGGCCTCCTTCTTTTGCTATTAATTCTTTGTATTTTGACGTCATTTGATGATATGTCAACCAATGAATATTCTTTCCTTCACTTTGTATATCTTGCCAAGATTTTATTCTTCCATATTTTATCATGTAATCATAGGTTAAATGATCCCCCCCATCCTGGTACTTGCATCACAATCGACATTGACTGGAGATGTCAATGGCAATTTCTTCACAGGATCCATTACACCATTCATGTCTCTGACGGTCATTATCTCTCCTTGAAAATAGACTGGAAAACATTTTCATACACTCAAAGGAGTTTGTCAGAATTGCCTGGCACTGGTTGTCCAGGGGAGGCCTGAGCCCTTGAGCCCCCAAATCCTGAACTGAATGCCCAGGGGAGGCTCAGACCCCCCACAAGAAATGCCCAGGGGAGGCTCAGACCCCCCACAAGTCCCCTTCCATCGTTTACACCTATGGCTGGGGGGATTTGGCAACCCTAATCTGAATTAAATTAATCTGTCATTTTTGTCTTGTGCTGTCTCTCCAAGGAGCTCATGGCAGTATGCAGGGGCTGGGGTTTTTCCTCATCAGTAATTAAATAAAAGCCCTACTGGGGTGGCAAATCTGAGAATTTTCATTCGTTGGATGTGGCCTATGCAGGATTGGCTTGCACTGTCACTGGCATACCATTGGATGATTCTGCTATCCCCCGCCCACCACCAGTCCCTCCAGGCAACAACCCCACCAGAAGGCCACTGACCTTTGAGTGAAACAGTTCTCTGCTGACAGATTCTCCTGGGGGCTTACTGATCACTACTGACTCTCCTCAGGGCCCACTGTAAGAAGTCTGGGACAGTCTGTCTCCCCCACTCCCAATACGAAAACAACGTTGCTGCAAAGCAAACAGTAAACTGTGAGAGGCATGTTCCTCTGCCCCCGCCTACTCAGGCCCAGGAGTGTTAACTGTCTTACCTCAGAGACAGCCAACTCTTTTCTGCATCCTCTCTATCAACCAGTCTCAGGAAGGGCTGCAGAGCTACTGTGGCCTCACAAAAGGCCTCCCAGCACACACAGCCTCCAAAGGCCACACAAATAGCCAGGGAGGCAAGGCCCCGCTGGGAGTGTTTCTCCCTGGGAAGTGCTAGCCAGAGCCTGTGCTAGGCAATCCAGGCTGCTTTTCTCAGTAAAGGGTGAGGCCTCAGGTGAATAGAATAGCATACAGTTCACCCTCCAAAGCAGTTATTTTCTCCAGGATGGGAAGAGAGATCTGTTGTCTGGAATTCAGTTCTGATCCCAGGAGCTCTTCAGGCTCCACCTGGAGGTTGGCTATCTAGGCATGGCAGCACCCACTGGGTGATTTGATTTCACCTGGCTGGCATGACTTAACTAAGCCCAGCTGCTTGCTCCTGTTTAGCAGCAGTCCCTTTATGACAGACAATGTGAATTAGCAGTTGCCAACTCCGAGTTGGGAAATTCCTGGAGATTTGATGGGTGGGACCTGGAGAGGGTGAGTTTAAGAAAGGGTGGAACCTTAGACAGGTACCATGGCATAGAATCCACTCTCAAAATTAGCCATTTCTGCCTGGAGAACCATTGTTGCCAATCTCCAGGTGAGGGCTGTGTCATTATACCCTGCTGAGGTCGCTTGCTTCCTGCTTTTGTCCCCATTCTGGAAAAAGACTGTACTTTTACTAAGAAGACACTGCAGGGAGGGAGGAGAAGATGGGAAAACTGAAATCAGATAATTCCCCTACAGAAAATACTTGCCTCGAGGTGCATACTCTATAACACAACCATGCCAAGCCAAAAAAAAAAAATCATGCCACAAGCTCATGCTGATGCTAAACACCACAAGGTTGGATATAACAGCAAAAGGTGGCAACAATGCACTGTAAACAAAAGGAATGCTGTGCTAGAGTGTGACCATTGTCATGCTTCCCCTGCGCACCCCCCCCCCCTAATTCTTTCTTCTTGGTATTCTGGACCTGTTTCAGGGCTTTGAGCCACCACAGATACGGGGATACACACACATATGTGGGGGATGGAAAGCTGGCATCTGTTTCAGCTTCAGGGTGGGTAGGAAGACAGCAAGGGTTGGGGGGAAGCCAAGGGCTGCACATGGATGGGAAGACAGCAAGGGTAAGGAAGTGAGTGAAAGCCAAGGGTTGGGGGGTGGGCTTCAGAGTGGGGTCTGCCAGTCCCAGGTTTTTGCTGTGGAAGCTGACTGGGTGACTTTGGGCCAGTCACAGACTTCAAGCCTAGCCTACCTTACAAGGTTGTACAGACGGGGAGAGGAGAATTATGTAAGCTGTTTTGGTCTCCCCCCTACACACACACTGTAAAGAAAGGTTGTCCTTTTTGTATGAAATGGCTACAGGGAGGGGGAAGGCAATGGAAAGCTGAACTCAAAGGGACAGATAAAGGGAAAGAGATATGGTTGCCAACTCCAGGTTAAGAAGTTCCTGGAGATTTAAGGGGTGGGGTTTAAGGAGGGATGAGACCTCAGACAGATAAAATGGCGTTTCCTCCTGGGGAACCACTGAGGGTCTGAGATCATTCAGAATTACAACTACTTTCCAAATGACAGACATCAGCTCCCCTTTGGGTGGGGGGGGGGAGTGCATGCCTTCACTTGGGGGTGTGGGAAGACAGCAAGGGTTGGGGGCACTCACCTACAGCCTCTTTCTGGAGCCTGTTGTATTTTTCTTCACAACAGGCCTTATTACTAGTCTCACAATCAGGGGCAACCCGATGTCCCATGGCGCCCTAGGCAGATTCGCTGCCTGGCTCCCCCCCCCCCAAGCACCCCTGCTCCTCCCCCTGCCGCACCCCCTCCCCCCATGCCTCCTCCCTTCAGACCCTCCCCCCAATTTCATTTCCAATGCTGGAACCAGCTCTAGTGCTGGGTTCCGGTTCTTTAAAGGCCACCCCCCCCGGCCGAACACTTGAAACGCAGCTAAAACCACGCTGCAGGGGCAGGGTGCGCTCACCGGCTCTTGGGAAGAGCGTGCTGAAAGGGCGACCCCCACTGCTACTGACTCCTCTCTCCCATCCAGGAAGTGGGGAGGGGAGGAGTCAGTAGCAGCAGGTGTCAAGTCTGCTGCAATATCTAGGTAGTTTAGTCACAAACTCTGGTTCAGGAAAAGGATCCTGGGTAAAACCACTCTGTATTCAGATGCTGCTAGCTTAAACTCTCCTTCCCCCCACCTCCCTTCCTTTGTTATGTAGCAATGCTTAGAAATGGGAATATGGGAACAAGATTGTGGTGCCTTCTCAGAGATAGCCGGTGCTAAGGAAGCGCCCAAGGCCAGCCAAAGCTTGAGAACGATAAAGCAACAATAATGTGTGAATGTGCCCTGCATAGAGTGCCCCCCCTAAGGAATTCCTTTGATGTATACCTTAAATGTTTGCTCTTTGTGTATGCTTGCCAGTCTCTCAATCGTCTTCTACAGTCTAACAATATGTTACAATAAACTAGAAACTTTTTATCAAGAAGGTCTCGTTATTGAACATCAGACTTGACATTTTGAGAGACTCCCTTTTTGGAGTTCAACCTTTCCGGCAACTTGAAAAGCCCGATGGCCGACAACGGAGAACTCCCACCCGATACGGGACTGGAGGGAGCTGCCCCGTGGCACATCTTAGACCCGAGAAGAGCCGCGGAATCTCCCCCCGAGTTCCAACTGGTGTTGTCACCCCGGCAGTATCACCCGAGGACCTCGACCACCATCATGGATCAGGCCCCTTTACACTGGGAAGCCATCCTGAACTGCCACACCAGGCTGATCCAGGGGGCAGGAACGGAGGCCGTGAACCCGGGCTCAGGGGAGACGGGGGAGACGGACAGCATCGTCTTCGTCCAGGTCGGGGAGGACGAGGATGATGGGGCAGGATGCCGGGGGGCCGACAGTGGCGAACCGAAGCCTAAAGACCAGTACAAGGAGGACTACAAGTTGTTCCGCTCGATGGTCCGCAAAGAGATCGATGGGGCCCTCGGAGGACTGAGGGACGAGGTCCGTGACCTGACGGTCCAGCTGGGGAGGGCCCTGGGGGGAACAACCTCCCGAAGACCGGCTACGACCCAAGCGGGGACCCGAAGCCGGCCGAGCCAGCCGGTGACAGCAGCGGTGCCAGCCCCTACGAGCGCAGGTACCACGCCGGTGCCTGCCCCCCAACCTCCAGCGGGGCCGCAAAACGTGGGGAGAGAGTTGGATGCCACCTTCGATGGGGACCCGGAAGAGGTGAATTATTTCGGGATCCAGGCAAACAGCTACATGCATTACTGGGGGCACTCCTTCCTCGATGAGTTCAGCCGGGTCGACTACTTGGGCTCGAAGCTGAGAGGAGCGGCCAAGAGGTGGTACGTGAGCCTGTGCGAAACCAGGAGCCCGATCCTGGACGACGTGCACATCTTCCTGCAGGCCCTGCTGACCCAGTATGAAGACCCACTGCAGGAGTCGTGAGCGCTGGTGGCCCTGCGCGACATGCAGCAAGGGGCCCGACCCATACGCGAGTATGCGGCCGACTTCCAGGCCAACGTCACCCGAGTCCGAGGGTGGAACAAGGTGATGAAGATAGAGCAGTTCACTAATGGACTGAATGCGAGCATCCTGGATCAGGCCCTCACCCAAGCTCGCCCAACTACCCTGGTGGGGTGGATTCAGCTGGCAGGGGAAGTGGAAAACAACCTTAAGCGGGTGGCCATGCTGTGCCAGCACCAGTCCAGGAAAACCCAGGCAAGGGGGAGCCCCGCAAAAGCCGAGCCCCCCAAAGGGAAGAAACCGGCTGCAGCAGTACCGGTGGGGCCCCGCCGATGCTTCAGATGTGGGGACCCGAACCACCTGGCCTCCAACTGCCCACACACCCCGACACTGCGAGCTCTGCCAGCCCCACCTAAGCCGATCGCCCCCACCCCGAAGAAAGCCCCCGGCCGCCCTAAGGATGTGGCGAAGAGCAGCGCGGTAGCGGTGCAAGAGGAGTTGCTGGAGGAAGAAGTGCTCCTGTCTGCGGAACTGGCCGACCTAGCGTGGGTGGAAGAGCTGGCGGGAAACGAGCCCAACCTGCTGCTCTGAAGGGTGCCCAACAGCAGGTCGATCGCAATGAGGCGCCACTGACGGTGAGAGTGACGGGGAGATTGTATTTTGTGACTGTGAAACTGCTGAACCTTAAACTACGGAGGTTCCTGCAGATACGAGCCCTTGTAGACTCGGGGTGTAACAGAGAACTGATCTCCCCCAAAGTGGTGGAGGCTTTGGGACTAGAGAGCTCGCAGCTACCCCACCCCATGCTATTTGAGCAAATGGATGGGTCCGTGATGTGTGGAGAGCCCTGCACACGTGAGACGCAACCATGTCCCATGGGGATCGAGGAGCATTGGGATCAGGAATTCTTTGTGATTGCCCCTTCGTGCTCATACCCGGTAGTGCTGGGGGTGGGGTGGTTAGAAAAGCACGAGCCCCTAATCCGGTGGAGGGCGCAAACCATCAGGTTCCTGGACCCTGGGTGCAAAACCCACCTCTGGAATACGGCGTGGGGACCGAAAGCCCCCGCCGCGAAAGAGAAGGCGTGTGTGACGGTGGAGGAAGTGCACCCAATCCCTGAGGTTTACCGCGACTTGATGGAGGTGTTTAGCGAGAAAGAAGCCAACCAATTACCCCCTCACCGGAGCACGGACTGTGCTATAGAACTAATCCCGGGGGAAACCCTGCCCCGAGCCAAATTATACCAAATGGGGTGGGCGGAAAAGAAGGAACTCCGCAAGTTCCTAGACCAGAACCTGGCGAGGGGGTTCATCCGACCGGCCACAGCCCCCCACGCCGCACCCGTCCTATTTAGGAAGAAAAAGGTCAACTCGC
Organism: Heteronotia binoei; assembly: GCF_032191835.1. Lineage (NCBI taxonomy): Eukaryota > Metazoa > Chordata > Lepidosauria > Squamata > Gekkonidae > Heteronotia > Heteronotia binoei. Next base: position 26,895,157 of record NC_083223.1, read on the forward strand.
TTAGACTTTGTACCGATTTTCGCGGAATTAACGCAATCTCCATGTCAAACGCCTACCCCATCTCCCTCATCCGGGACTTGTTGAGCATGGTGGCGGGGGGGGAAGATTTTCACCAAACTGGACTTGCGGGATGCGTATTTCCGGGTGCGCATCAAGGAAGGGGACGAGTGGAAAACGGCTTTCAACTAGGGATGTGCAAAAAAAAAAAAAAAAATTCGGATTGACACGGATTCGGAAGTATACGGGGGGGGGGGGGAATTCGGAATCCCCATATACTCCTGAATACCGCATTCGGAATAGCCGCATATACGGTAGATGCACGGCTATTACCGAATATATGGCCCTATTATACCCTATTGAAATCAATGGCAAATAGGGTATATTTGAAGCCTCATGGAGGGGAGGGGGTTTGAGATAGAGCCCCCAAATTTGCAGGGGACCTGCAGAGGACTCTCCCCTCCAAGCCCCCCAAGTCCCAAAAAGATTGGGCCAGGGGATCCCATTCCAGGGGCACCCAAAGAGGGTGCCCTTATTCCATCATTATACCCTATGGGCCATTGAAATCAATGGCAACATAGGGCATAATTAGAGGCTACTGGGGGGCAGGGGGTTTGAGGGAGAGCCCCCAAATTTGCAGGGGACCTGCAGGAAACTCTCCCCTCCAACCCCCCCAAGTCCCAAAAAGATTGGGCCAGGGGGTCCCTGTCTTTGGGCTCCCCAAAAGGCCCATTGCTAACAATGATGGGGAAAGCCCAATTAGCCACTTCCTCACTGTAATTGTCGTAGGAAAAGTGGCTCTGGGGAGCAGGGGGTTTTGAGGAGAGCCCCCCAAACTGCTGTGCAGCTTCAGGGCACTGTCCCACACAAAACCCACAAGGCCAAAAAAAATTGGACCAGGGGGTCCAATTCCTGGGGCACCCAAAGCCAAACCCAACCACATCAGAGAATCTCTATAGGACCCAAATGCACTACATCCCTCTATCTACTCTAACCCTGCAGGGCAGGCCTGGAAGCAATATAAAACCCAGTTGCCAACGTCACTGCCACACAAAACACAATCTGCTCAAGGTCTGCTCTGCAGACCTGGCTGCAGCAAACCCAGATGCCAGCTCTCCAGCCCTGCCCCAAACAACACGGGGAGACCTGGCCAGCCACAACAAACCTGCTGGTTCTGGGTCTCTCACCCAGGTGCCAGCTTCCCTGCCACAGAACACACAATCTACAGATGCCAGCTCTCCAGCCCTGCCCCAAACAACATGGGGAGAGCTGGCCAACCACAAAAAACCTGCTGGTTCTGGGTCTCTCACCCAGGTGCCAGCTTCCCTGCCACAGAACACACAATCTACTCTATAAAAACAAGAAAGTGACCCAGCCCACACACACCCTCACCAACCCCCACACCAACCAGAGGCAATTAAAAAAAAAAAAAAACAGCAGAATCACAAAAGGCCAAGTGTTAAAAAAGTGGCCTTTTCACCAACAAGAAAGCTCAGGCCAAATAAGTCAACAACACCCCCCCCCTAAAACCAGAACCAGGAAAAAGGGGACAAAAGTGGCCTTTTAGACAATGGAAATTAGGCCAAACAGCACCCCCCAAGAACCCAAAGAAAAGAGTAACAGCAGCAGCACAACACAGCAGCAACAAATCAAACACTGAATACTTTTAAAACAGTAAAAAATTAACTTTTAACAATACAGGAACTTTGCCACCCCCTCCCCCCCAAAAAAACCCTTCACTCTAACCCCAAGAAATCCAAGCCACCCAAATCAGGAGAAGTAAAAGGACACTGCACTTTTAAAAGTCCTCTCACTAAATTAAGATATGGGCAAATTGGCAAACCCCCCCCACCCCAGGCCCCCTCCCCAAGCAGAAACCCCCAAATAAGCTACCCCACCACCACCACCACCCAAATCTGGTTAAGTAAAAAGACTCTAAATCTTAAAAAAAAGTCCTTTTACCAACAATAAATAAAAACAAGAACCCCAAGAGTGTCTTACCTTGTCTTCTCTAGTTCAGGGAAGTCTGAGTGAGAGAGCTGCAGGCAGCAGCTTAAGCTAAGGGCCAGCCACTGCCAGCCCTTTGCACAATCTCTCACACACAGCAGCAATGGAGGAGTCAGCCCAGCCAGGAAGGGAAGACTCCTTAAAAAGCCCGTCAAAGCATGCATTTGCAATGCATTTTGCAAATGCATGCTTTGGATTGGCTGCTGGGGCTCCTCTTCCCCCTCCCCCCCTCCCTGATCCCAGGGAGGTTAAGGAAAAGGTGGGAAGAGGCCACTAAAGGTGCCAAAGTAGGCAAGCAGCTCCTTTGAAGCTGCAGAAGCTACTTTGCTGCCTTTTGAATTGACAGCCGTGTACTTAGTATACGGCAAGCCGTATTCGGCGGCCGTATAATGGGCGCCTATGGAAATCGGCTGCAGCCTATTCCGCATACAGCCGAATCAGCACTGATTCGGCTGTAAATACGGTTCGGCTGAACCGAATGCACATCCCTACTTTCAACACACCGATGGGACAGTTTGAATATTTGGTGATGCCGTTTGGGCTGCAGGGAGCCCCTGGGGTGTTTATGAACTTTATCAGTGATGTGTTGAGAAAATACCTGTACAAGGGGGTGGTGGTGTACCTGGATGACATCATTATTTACTCCCAAGACGAGCAGTCCCATGTAAAACTGGTGAGGGAGGTTCTCAGCACGTTGCTGAAGCACCAACTGTATGCCAAGCTGTCCAAGTGCGAGTTTCACCGGACGGAACTAGACTACCTAGGCTTTCGGGTGTCTGAACGCGGCCTGGCCATGGACCCTGCAAAGGTCCAAGCAGTACTAGAATGGGCTCCCCCGAGGACGCGTAGACAGCTCCAATCGTTCCTCGGGTTCGCAAATTTCTACAGGCAATTCATAGAGGGGTTCGCCCGGATTGCCCTACCCTTGACCAATCTTCTAAAGACCAAAGGCAAGGGTCTGGAAGCCAAACGGTCGGGGGCCGGGTTAAAATGGACGCCCGAGTGCCAGGACGCGTTCGATCACCTGAAGCGCCTGTTCACCAGCGAGCCCGTCCTAAGCCACCCGGACAAGCAAAGGGCCTTCGTGGTTCAATGCGACGCTTCCGACGTGGCCGTGGGAGCCATACTCATGCAACAGGATGGGGAGGGAAAACTGCGACCCTGCGCCTTCATCTCCCGAAAGTTTTCAGACGAGCAGCGCAACTGGTCGGTTTGGGATAAAGAGGCGTTCGCCGTCATGTTCGCTCTGAAAACCTGGAGATCTTGGCTAGAGGGAGCGAAGCTCCCCTTCGAAGTGTGGACCGACCACAAGAATCTAGAAGCGCTAACAGGGAGGTGCAAGTTGAGCGAAAAGCAGATTAGGTGGGCTGGGTTCTTCTCCAAATTTGACTTCACCCTAAGATACATCCCAGGAACAAGGAACTTCTTGGCCGATGCGTTCTCGCGGCTCCCGCAGCACGAGAGCCAGAGGGAGGAGGTGGTAGACTCACTAATCCCGCCGTCCCAAGTGGCGGCCATGGTCACCACCCGCTCCCAAAAGAAAAGGGAATTGGACGGGATCAGTCGGGAGCGCATCGCCTTGTAAACCGAAAGGGAGGGGAAGGAGCGACCCGAGGGGGTGCAGAAAGGGAAAGATGGGTTGTGGTACAAAGGAGACAAACTCTACATCCCAAGCTGTCTCAGGAGGGAAATACTGCAGCTCTGTCACTCCTCCAAACTGGCGAGGCACTTCGGCTATGTAAAAACACTGCACTTAGTGAACCGACAGTTTTGGTGGCCCTCCTTGCGCAAAGATGTGTCTGGATTTGTCACAAGCTGCCCCGTGTGCATAATGGCCAAACGGCAAGGGGGAAAGCCGCCCGGACTCTTGCAGCCACTCGAGACCGCCAATCGGCCCTGGGCAATAGTGTCCATGGACTTTATAATAGAGCTTCCCCCTTCCCGAGGCAAAACAGTCATTCTGGTAGTAGTAGATACTTTCTCCAAACAAGCTCACTTCATCCCTTGCACACAACTGCCCACAGCAAAGAAACTCGCGGCCCTATTCTTTGATCACATGATAAAATTACACTCGTTCCCGGACAAGGTCATTAGCGACCGCGGGCCGCAGTTTGTTGCCACCTTCTGGCGGGAGTTTTGTAAACTGGTGGGGATGGAGCAGGGCTTGAGCTCGGCCTACCACCCCCAAATGGACGGTCAGACGGAGAGGATAAACGGGGTGCTGGAGCAGTATTTAAGATGTTTTGTGAACCAGCGCCAGTCTGACTGGGTAGACTTGCTCCCCTTCGCCGAATACTGCTACAACAACAGCATGCAAAGCGCCACCAAAGCTTCCCCCTTTTCCACCGTGTTCGGCTATGAGGGGAAGCCCCTCCCACTACTCCCTGGAGGGGGCAGCAAAGACACTCCCATTGCCTTTGAACAATGGTGGAAAGGGCCGTGCAACAACTGGCCAGTCATAAAAGAGAACCTCGAGGCAGCCAAGGAAACTTACAAAAGACAGCATGACAAGTCCCATGCCACGGCGGGAGAATACAAAGTAGGGGATTCGGTGTTCTTGTCAACCAAAAACCTCCCCCTTAGCCAACCCTCCTGGAAACTGGCTTACAAATTCTTGGGGCCCTTCCGAATCAAGAGAGTGATCAATCCTGTGACTGTGGAGTTAGACCTGCCAGCCGCCCTGGGTAAAATCCACCCTGTGTTTCATTGCAGTTTGATTCGTCGGGACCCCGGGCCGTCCAGTTGGCACCCTCCACCCGCGGGGCCCGCCCCTGCCTCGATCGACCGCTGCCTCGCCGTGCAAGACACCCCGGAATGTAAACCAACCGAGCTCCTTCCCCATGCGGTGGAGGGGGCTTAGGGGGGCAGTATGTCAAGTCTGCTGCAATATCTAGGTAGTTTAGTCACAAACTCTGGTTCAGGAAAAGGATCCTGGGTAAAACCACTCTGTATTCAGATGCTGCTAGCTTAAACTCTCCTTCCCCCCACCTCCCTTCCTTTGTTATGTAGCAATGCTTAGAAATGGGAATATGGGAACAAGATTGTGGTGCCTTCTCAGAGATAGCCGGTGCTAAAGAAGCGCCCAAGGCCAGCCAAAGCTTGAGAACGATAAAGCAACAATAATGTGTGAATGTGCCCTGCATAGAGTGCCCTCCCCTAAAGAATTCCTTTGATGTATACCTTAAATGTTTGCTGTTTGTGTATGCTTGCCAGTCTCTCAATCGTCTTCTACAGTCTAACAATATGTTACAATAAACTAGAAACTTTTTATCAAGAAGGTCTCGTTATTGAACATCAGACTTGACAGCAGGGGCTGCCCTTTCAGCATGCTCTTCTTGAGAGCCGGTGAGCGTGCCCTGCACCCGCGATGCGGTTTTAGCTGCAGTTTGAGTGTTCAGCCGGGGAGGGGGGGCTTTAAAGAGCCAGAACGTGGTGCTAGAGCCGGTTGAAAATGACACGGGGGGGGGAGTGGGGGGGGGCGCACAGCTGCAGCGGGGAGGGGGGAGGCACGGAGCTGCGGGGGGAGGCAAAGGGAATGGAGGGACGGACAGCAGCAGCGATGGTGGCAGGCAGCAGTAGCAGCGGGGGAGGCAGGCAGGCAAACTAGGTGCTTGCATAGGTCACTGGGGGGGAGAGAGCCCAATTTTCCACCCCCACTCTCCCGGCGCCCTAGGCAACTGCCTAGTTTGTCTAGCGGGAGGGCCAGCCCTGCTCACAATAATCCTGTAGTACATAAGTTTGAGAGAGAGAGATTGCCAACAAAACTTCTTAGCTGTGTGGGAATTTGAACTCAAGTCTCACCAATCCGTATCTAAAACTCTGTTCTACCTATCACACTACATCTTTTAAATGTCTCCATACAGTAGCTGCCCCAAATTATTTAGATATATCTGATACATTTGAGAACTTCTTCTATAGAATCAATTTCCTTTGACAAATCACCATATTTTGCTGAGCTGTATATATTTTGTTTTGCTTTTTAGGTAAGGTATATTTCTATTAACCCCCCCCCCCTTTTGTTAATTTAAAAATTGAAATGCCAGAGCAGTAGCCATCTTAATCAGTTGCAAATCCCTCCCCTCAAAAAATAACAGAAGTTCTGAAACTGGGGTATACAGGACCATGGGATATATGGGGAGGTAGCTAAAAATAGATGGGGGCGCCCTCTTACTTAACAAAAAAGAAAAATGTTTGCTGTTTGTAAGCAGGCCTAAAAATGTTTGCTGTTTGTGGCCCAAGGCATACCCACAATCTCAATTATTTTTCTTTGAATGCAAATAAACATCAACAGGCTTTGGGCATCCATGAAAACAGATAAAATCAAAACAGGGGTCCTAGGATTGCTAAAATTTGAGAACTGCTGGATTAACACATTTATTATGTCACAATTGAGCAACTAAAGCTTATTCTGCAATAAATGCCTTCAAGACTCCACAAGACCTTTCATTGGTTTTAATACAGTTATTTTGGGGTTAACCCACCCAGCTCTATTAATCAAAAGGCATTATACCCTAAATAAATAAACCTCTCAGTAACATCAATCAAGCAAAAACTAAAATACTGTTGAAGAAAGAACAAAACGGTCTTACGTTGCTTCTTAAACATCTAAAACTAAAATACTGTTGAAGAAAAAACAAAACAGCCTTACGTCGCTTCTTAAACATCTCTACAGAGGAAAGCCAACTCTTTGATACTATCTTTTCCACACACCAGTTTTCTTATATGGAAGTTTTTCTCAGCAGTCTTTAGTGCCCTCTGCTGCTGTGTTTGAGGCAAAAAAAATGGGGAAGTAGAAATGTTTTTTAACAATAACAGAGGCAACAGAACAGAACCCAGTTAACAGATTACAACACAAAAAACTAGTACTTTAAAAAAAATGGAAGCCGGCTTAAAGTCTACATTAGCCTGTTTTGAATAAGAATAGGGACTATTATCAGCTGCCGGTGAGGAATAATTGTACCTGTTCAGCAGCAATGAACAAATCTCAACCTGTCTTTCTATAAAAACTAGTTTCAAACTATTCCTTGTCATGACTCAGAATGACTACGAAACAAAACTCAGGGTAGAATTTGCTTGAGTGTTAGGAAAAACGGGCAGTAGAGAACCCCTTGATTATTCCTATGATCATGGGGTATTAGATATTTCATGCTTTGACCTTATCAGATCTTGGAAGGTAACCAGGGTCATCCTTTGGTTAGTACTTGTATGGGAGACCACCAAGAAAGCCCAAGGTACAGAGATACAGAGGCAGGCAATGGCAAAATACCTCTGTTTGACTCTTGCTTAAAAACCCCTTGAGGAGTCTCTGTAAGTTGGCTGTAACTTGACAACACCTTACATACATAGATATTTTATACAGATCAGTGTGCCATTACTCGTGGCCCTCTCACTGCAATATAAAAATGCCCAGACTTTTACCTCTGATATTTGTGTATGATATTTGTGTATGATCTTTATACCACTGTATAAACAGCTTGTCACCTTGGTTTTAGTGTATTCCAATGACTTTTCAGAAATTCAGCGTATTGTAGTCTTAGGAATATTCAGAAAGATCTAATGCAGGGGTGGCCAACGGTAGCTCTTCAGATGTTTTTTACCTACAACTCCCATCAGCCCCAGCCAGCATGGCCAATGGCTGGGGCTGATGGGAGTTGTAGGCAAAAAACATCTGAAGAGCTACCGTTGGCCACCCCTGATCTATTGCATTCCAATAGCTATTCAGTATCAGTCTTCTGAGTAAGTCCCTAGGTTCAGCCCCTGACTCAGTGGTGCCCCACAGAACATGACTTTGCATTCTCCCAGCTGGCAGTGGCTCTCCAGGATCTCTGGTGAGAGAGGTGGATTCTTGAGGTGGACTTTTTAAAACCTAAAATTGGCACAAGATCATGCCAGTGGCACAGAGTGGTAAAGCTGCAGTACCGCAGTCCGAGCTATCTGCTCATGACCTGAGTTCAGCCCTGGCGAAAGCTGGGTTCACGTAGCCTGCTCAAGGTTGACTCAGCCTTCCATCCTTCCAAGGTAGATAAAATGAGTACCCAGCTTGCTAGGGGTAAAGTGTAGATGACTGGGGAAGGCAATGGCAAACCACCCTGTAAAAAAGTCTGCCATGAAAACGTTGTGATGTGATGTCACCCCAGAGTTGGAAATGACTGGTGCTTGCACAGGGGACTACCTTTACTTTTTCCATGCCTTAATGCTAGAGCTAGATGTAATGAATGATACCAGTCATCAGAGTACTTGAATATTTAAGCAGAGAATCCTAAGGGAGAAAAAGTAGGCAAAAATACTTTGCTCTCTAAGGGCCAAACTATCAAGCATATTTGGCCATTAGATGGGTTGGGGTTCCCTGACTTGAATTCCTTTCCCTACAGCCACACAACCTAAGCTTGCTAACTGGGCTGGGAAATTCTTGGGAGATTTCAGGGTAAAGGCAAGGTTTGGGGAGACCTCAGCAGGGATGTGATGCCATAGAGTCCACCTTCCAAAGCAGCCATTTCCTTCAGGAGAACTGATCTCCATAGTCCAGCAATCTAGTAATTCTGGGTAATTTCCAGGCCCTACCTGTAGGCTGGCAATTCTAATGTAGCCACTGTGAAGAATATACTTCCCCAAGCATTGGAAGACCTGATTGGATTGGGACCACAGCACCAATAGAGGAGGGGATTCAGCCCCTCTCATTCTCCCAAGCTGAAATGGTCAGGGTGCTGTTTTTTGCCCTGTTGTGGGGCTGCACATGCATTAAATATTGCACAGCAAGCAAGTTAGGTCATGGGGCCCTGACTGGACTTGTGGCCAAACATATTGTGCAGTTTTGGCCCTGATGGTCTTGTCATTGAGATGATGCAGAAATTTCACACTATATGGGACAACCAAATCAGACCAATGGAACCAAGGCTGACTGCTTTGTGAACTGGCTCCCAAAATCGAGTTTTGGTAGTTTGAGAATGACAACCAGCCAGGAAGGCCGAGTTTCATCCCCTGCATGTCACCTGCCTGTGCACCCTTCCTCTGCTTACTTGCAGACCCCCTCTTCCCCATCACCTGTAGTCACAGCTGCCAATACTGCCTGCCACACTCTTTCCCTAATTAGTGCTGGATGGTAGGTGCACCTGTGAGTGCCACTGTCACAGCCACCAGGAAAACTGATGCTTTGTGCATCACCTGCATGTCTCTCTCCAGCCCTGCTAGGCAGTACATCCAGATGGGAGCGCAGGTGACAAAGCACTTGCGAATAGGCACTGGGAGGGTGCGAGTGTGGGCGTTCGAGGAGATGCGTGAGTAGGGAGTCAGCAGCAATGAACCCCAGCAAAAGCCATGGGCCTTGGGAGTTGCCCTTTTACCAGGCTCAGCATGGGCTGATGCTGGCCCTGCAGCTAGGTCAAATAGCAGCAAGCATAGCAACTGTGTGGTCACATCTGTTGTGGGAGGTCACACTTGATAGCTATTGAAATTCTAAAAGGAGAAGACTTCTTTATTCCTTCCTCCTCCTATTGAAGTCCCTGAACCTTTTCTCTTCTACCAGAAATCAAGCTCTAAATATGCACTTTATGTCATTGAAAGCAGACAGATATCTAACGAACACCACAAGGTTTCAATGAACAAAGTTATTGAAATTCCTTTGTAGCTATGGTTAGAAAATTCTTCTCACAGAAAGGTGCATAGTAATATCAGATTAACTTTCAGCTGTTTTTCTACTCAGGGTTCTGGAAAGTGAGTTCTCTTGACTTTCAAGGTATTTTCACAAATACCATGCAAATTTTGATTCTATGTATGATGTTTCGGGAGCAAGTCCCAATTATATCAATGAGATTTATTTCCAAATATGTGTGCATAGCATTGCAGTTAAAAAGTGTTTTCAGCCTTCCTCGCACTATATGCATATATGTGTGACTGAGGGACAGAATAAGGAAGAGAAGATTGTTTATAGTCAAATGTACATTCTCGTCAGTACTGGCTTTTTGTTCATGTTGTAGTAGCAGAAAATGCACTAAATGCACTCTTGTTCTTACTGCTAATGTGTGTGAGTATCGTGCTGTCAAATCACAGCCACTTTACAGTGTCTCCATAAGGATTTCAAGGCAACAAATGAACAGAGGTGGTTTGCCATTGCCTGCTTTTGTATAGCAACTGTAGCCCTTCTTGGTGATCTCCCATCCAAGTATTAACCAGGCCAACTCTGCTTAGCTTCCATGATCTGATGAGATCAGGCTAGCCTGAATTATCCAGGTCAGAGCATCAATGGAATAGCAAATACAATTGAGATGCCTCTATATTTAACAAAGAAGTTTTTAGGGTTTGTAGAATCTTTCGGGCTCAAGTGCCGTGTTCTACTGCAGAAAGTTTTCCTTCCAGACGTTTCATTCTCAGCTGCGGAGAACATCCTCAGTGGCGTTGCAGCCGGAGCAGGCACAACATCCTCAGTGGCGTTGCAGGTCATCGCGCCTGCTCCGGCTGCAACGCCACTGAGGATGTTCTCTGCAGCTGAGAATGAAACGTCTGGAAGGAAAACTTTCTCCAGTAGAACACGGCACTTGAGCCTGAAAGATTCTACAAACCCTAATGATGTTACCAGCCGTGAAAACCTCAAATCTTTGATAAAGAAGTTTTTATTTGCAAAAACTTACTTGAAAGATCCAGGACAAAACTTGATGCAATCAAATAACAAATGTGTGTTTTATTTCAACTTGTATTTGGGCATAGCTCACTCCTGAGTCCCTGAAATGAAAAGAGCAATTAGCTACTGCATGAAAGGAATCTATATCTTGCTGACTTGTAGTGTTATAAGACTGCAGTAGAGCTGCTTCAAGCCAGTAGTGTTGGCATGAAGTATTCTGCCATAATGCTTGTGGTGGATACAGGATACAAGAATCACATGTGAAAGCACTGTTGGATTGAGACATGACCAGTTTCCTGTACTTTGTTTTTGAAAGGCCAAGCAATTTACCATGATGGGTTAGGAAAGAGTTTTGGGGAGTTAAGTTTAACCCCCTCCCCAAGAGCTCCAAGATCCTTGCAGAATTTATGGCTCTAGGTAGAAAGTTCATATTAACAAGATGATGAAATGTGTATGTGAGCTCCATTCCCTCAGATTCACATAGAAAAATTCCATTAATCCAATGTTTCGTTCAATTATACTCCAAGCAGCAGAGAGCTAATTTGGGAGGAGCTAGCATACATTTAAATGGAATGTTAATATTTACCATTTTACAGCATTTCATATCTGCAAAGTGGGGTGAAGCTATTGGCTAGAGATTATAACTTCAATTAGGTAGTGTTAATAGGAAAGGCAATGATGTCTCACTAAGGGAAATTGCTAAAATTGTACTTTAAGTATAGTCAATTAACTAGATTTTGACAAAGCAAAAAAAAAAAAGAGACGAAACACAAGCCTTTGGAAAAAAAATAATGAGAAAGAACATGTCTGTTTGGGGAATCCTAACATTTTGGTTGAAATCCATTAACTGAAATTAAATACTATTTTAAACCAAAGCACTAGAATTTCTAATTAAGTTAGCAAGAGGCTTGGGGAAAGGAAGTTGCTGGGGGAATAAGAGAGGTGGTTTACAGACACATCAACCAAGATGGAGCCTGCAGAATGGCATATTAGAAATAGGATGGAAAAGTCCCTCGATGGAGAAATGGAAAGTTACTGAGGATTTATTTAGGGTGATGCTGTGATTTTAGGCCTTAGGAAAAAACCTAAAAGATCAGAGTGTTGCATGAGTACAATGAAAGGTGGGGGGGAGGAGGATGAGCTACTCAGAGGGAAGGGCTATGGCTCTATAACAAAAGCCTTTTCTGTAATGCAAACCATCCCAGGTTCCATTCCTTAGCATTTCCAGATAAAGGATCTCATGTAGCAGGTATTGGAAAACATGCCTGAGATCCTGGAGAGCCTCTGCCAATCTAAGTAGGTAATACCATGTGAAATAGGCCAGGGGGCTGACTCAATATGGTGGTGGAAAGTGCTGCCAAGGTACAGCTGACTTAGAGGCTGCTATCAGACGGCAGCTCCGGGCGGCATCAAGGCAACCAGGAAGTGAGCCACCTGGAAAAGGAGCACCTGGGAGTGTCCTAATGGCCCATGGAAGAGGGATGGGCTATGGGCGCCCGGGAGAGAGTCCAGAGCACTCACATGCCCCATCTGCGGCTCCCCGAGCACTTCCCTGTGTCAGACTCTGGAAAACTACTGTATTGAAATGCTTAGTTGAACTGAATGTAATGAAATGCTTAGCCTAACTGACTCCATTTTCTAGCCTGTATTACTAACCATGAGAAACAACCTTGCATATCAAAGTAGAAACATAGTATTTACTAACACTGGTGTGAATTCCTGTCCCAGGAACTAACAAAGGCAATTGGATTACCTGGGGTTTCAGGGTGTCCGGGAAGGGACTTGCAATGGATCCAGCCAAAATTCAGGCAGTATTAGACTGGGAACCCCCCGAGGACACGTAGACAACTCCAATCCTTCCTTGGATTTGCGAATTTTTACAGGGGGTTCATTCAGGGATTTGCCAAGGTGATGTTGCCCCTAACGGATCTGCTCAAAACCAAGGGGAAGGGGCCCGAAGCCAAAAAACCGGGAATCCGACTGCCCTGGTCAACCAAGTGCCAGGCGGCTTTTGATGAGTTAAAAAGACTGTTCACTAGTGAACCAGTGCTGGCCCACCCGAACTAGCTAAAGCCCTTTGTGGTGCAATGCGACGCCTCCGTTGTAGCCGTCGGAGCCATATTAATGCAGAAAGACGAGGAGGGGAGGTTGAGACCTTGTGCTTACATTTCTCAAAAATTTTCACAAGAGCAGCGCAACTGGTCGGTTATTGTCATGTTCCCAAATTGGATTGAGGTGTCTATTATACCAAGTTATGACCTATCTCAATAACGAGTTAACCCTGAATTATGGGAAAACAAAGATTTTAGTTTTCTCTAAATCTTGGAAGCAACTATTATGGTCAGTCCAGGGAAACCCTATTGAACAGGTCAAAACTACCAAATATCTGGGGATTAATTTTTTCCTATAATGGGAGCTGGGCAACCCATTGCAAATGCGCTCTAACAGTGGCAAGAACTAGTGCCTTGGCTATTGCCCGTTTCTTTTATCTGAAAGGGAACCGATATGTCCCTTTGGCCCTAAGAGCTTTTAATGCGAAATCTAGCCCCCAACTTTTATATGGTGCCCCCATATGGATCAGTGCCTTCGATCACACCACTGAAGGCCTTCAATCCTTCTTTTTGAGGAAAATTCTGGGACTACCCAACTGTGTTCCTTATGCTGCAAATTGCATGGTAACTGGACTGTTGCTGCTGGAAACTCGCCCCTGGCTTTTGACCTTTAAGTTTTGGCTGCGCCTTTTATTTAATTCTGATCAGAATTCTTTCACCTTTTTGATGCTGATGGACCATCATGCATCCAAATGGTTGACCCTGATCCAAAAGAAAATCACATCCATAGGAATTTCCTTGGATGCATTTTATCTATCCTCTGCTTCTGCGGTATTTCAATCCATCAAACGTAGACTACTAGATATCCAGTTGCAACGTCTAACTGAGGCAGCTCGGAAAACTTGCTCCCCAAGCTATCTGGGTTTATCCCAGATTCCTGGGCTTTTAGCTCCCTATTTCCTCTTTTTAACCGATCCTCACCAAAGAAGAGCATTCATGCTGGCTAGATTTAATGCATTACCATCAGCCATCCTTTTCGGAAGATACCACAGAATCCCCCGCAATCTTAGACGATGCCCTTGTAGTCAAGGAGTCATCGAAACGGTCCCTCGTGTTCTTTTGGACTGCCCTTTTTATAGCAGTCCACGTGCAAGATACCTAGATGCACTGCTTTCTGACCATCAAGGCCTTTCTGACAATGCCAAGGTTCGTTTTTTACTCCACGGGAAACACAACTTTGTCACTACTCACGTTGCTTGCTTTTTACAGGTTGTGATCCAAATCAGAGAGGCTTTTACTCATGCACAGCCTACTGCTATTTTATGTCATTTAACTTTTGCTGGTTTTTTAAGGTTTTATTATATTCTATAGTGTCACTGTTGGTTTTAAAGTATATTGTATTCTTGTATTAATGCCAATAAAAGTCTATGGTATGTATGTAACTGGTCGGTTTGGGATAAAGAGGCGTTTGCAGTCACCTTCGCCTTAAAAACATGGCGGTCCTGGCTGGAAGGGGCGAGAGTGCCATTCGAAATCTGGACTGATCATAAAAATTTGGAGGCACTCATGGGTCGCCGGAAATTGACCGCCAAGCAGATTCGTTGGGCGGGATTTTCGCAAAATTTGACTTTACCCTCCGGCACATCCCTAGCTCGAAAAATTTCTTAGCCAATGCACTCTCCCGCCTACCCCAACACGAGAGTCAGAGGGAAGAAGTCATAGACTCCCTCATTCCTCCCTCAGACGGGGCTGGCGGGGTGACCACCTGATCAGGAAAGAAAACAGGGCAGGCAGAACCTTGGGGAGGCAACAGACTAATTGAAGAAACTGAAAAGGAAGGAGAAGAAAGACCGGAGGAGATCGTGAAAGGAGAGGGAGGGTTTTGGTATTACGAGGGGAAATTGTACATACCCAAAGCCCTCCAGCAAGAGGTGTTACAACATTGTCATTGTAATAAACTGGCTGGCCACTTCGGCTACGTAAAAACGTTACACCTAGTGAATCGCCAGTTCTGGTGGCCGCAAATGAAAAAGGACATTTCCGAGTTTGTGGGATCATGCCCCATCTGTATTATGGTGAAGTGGAGGGGGGGGGAAGCCACCGAGGCTTCTTCAACCAACCCCTACAGCCACGAGACCCTGGTCGGTGGTATCAATGGACTTTATAGTGGAGCTCCCAGCTTCACAGGGGAAGACGGTGATTCTGGTGGTGGTAGACACGTTCTCAAAGCAGGCGCATTTTATTCCTTGCAAGCAGCTCCCTACAGCCAAAAAGCTGGCTTATTTATTTTTCCAGCGCATTGTTAAACTACACTCATTTCCGGACAAGGTCATTAGCGACAGCGGGCCGCAGTTCGTTGCCAACTTCTGGCGGGAGTTTTGCAAGGTAGCAGGTATAGAGCAGGGGTTGAGTTCCGCCTACCACCCCCAGACAGACGGGTAGACGGAACGCGTAAACGGGCTTCTGGAGCAATACTTAAGGTGCTATGTAAACTATCAACAATCAAATTGGGTAGAGCTACTCCCGTTTGCAGAGTATGGATACAACAACAGCCTGCACAGCTCCACCAAAGCATCGCCATTTCAAATAGTGAATGGCTATGAGGGAAAGCCCTTCCCCACACTGCCTAGCCAGGAGGGGACAGCGCCACCTACCTCCTGTCAGCAGTGGTGGGAAGACATCAAGAAAGGCTGGGCAGCCATACAGGAGAACTTGGAGGTGGCTAAAAAGGACTATAAAACGTACTTTGACAAAAAGCACTCCCCGGAATGGGACTTTAAGGTGGGGGAGAGTGTGTTTTTGTCCACGAAAAACCTACCATTGCCACAAGCCTGCAGGAAACTGGCATATAAATTCAAAATCACAAGGGTGATAAACAAAGTGACTGTAGAATTAGAACTGCCTAAAATGTTTAATAAAATTCACCCTGTTTTCCATTGCAGCCTTATTTGGAAAGCTCCTGGAATTACGTCATGGCACCCTCGGCCTCAAGAACCCACACCTATTCAAGTGAAGGGTCAGAGTCACCATGAGGTGCAGGAGGTGTTAGACTCAAAAGTAAAAAGGGGGGTGTTGTACTATCTGGTCCGTTGGAAGTATTTCCCTCCAAGCTGTGATGAATGGGTCAAGTCATCAGACCTACGGGCCCCCCTCCTTCTCAAAAGATTTTACCTACTGCACCCAGACAAACCCCGAGCAAGAGCTTAGGAGGGGCAGTATGTCAGACTCTAGAAAATTACTGTATTGAAATGGTCAAGTCATCAGACCTACGGGCCCCTCTCCTTCTCAAAAAATTTTACCTACTGCACCCAGACAAACCCCAAGCAAGAGCTTAGGGGGGGGGGGGGCAGTATGTCAGACTCTGGAAAACTACTGTATTGAAATGCTTAGTTGAACTGAATGTAATGAAATGCTTAGCCTAACTGACTCCATTTTCTAGCCTGTATTACTAACCATGAGAAACAACCTTGCATATCCAAGTAGAAACATAGTATTTACTAACACTGGTGTGAATTCCTGTCCCAGGAACTAACAAAGGCAATTCTCCTTTGAAGATAAAATGCCTCGACCGATGGCAGCCTAGCTATGTCTGTGAGATCAAGAACCACAAAGAGATAAGCAGGAGGAACTGTGTGAAAAGTCACACTTCATACTGGGAATGCTTGGGAACATAGTTTTGTTTAGAATACCTTTGATGTAACATGGGTTAAAATCACTCCCCTCCAGGGAGAATGTATCAATTCCAATATCGTTATGCTCAGAAACCATGAACTATCAAATAAAGCCTTAAACTTTGTATCCATTGAAGTCTGGTCGATTTGAGGTTCCATTGTCTGACACCCTGGGCCCTTCCCGGCCATCCAGGTAGCTGAGGAGGTGCCTCGGAGGCACCGCAGGGAAAAATGGTGCCTTTTTAAGCCAGCTCCCGGTATGTTGGGGATGGGATGGGGGTGGGAGTAGAATGGCAGGCAGATGTGTGCATCTGGATGTGCTTTTGGGGGGCACTTGCCTGCCATCCCTGGGGTGGCTTAAACCGCCCATCTGTAACCAGCCATAGTGACCTCTTGGGGTTTACAGGGCAAGATAGGTGGGGGAGGTAGAGATAGAAAGAAAGCAGCTTTAACTTTAAATGCATTCTCCAAGCTGCAGGCTGGCTTGGAGAAGTGATTTAAAGAAAGAAATGTTTTCTCTAAGCCAGCCAACAGGCTGGTGAGGGCTTCAAGAGTCACCCAATATGTGTGAAAGAGCCACTTTTAACCCACTGTCTCAGATTAAAAAAAAAAAAACAACACAAGGATTTTCTATTAGGTGCTCCATTTCTTTAACACAAAGGAGATCATAAGCTGAATATCTTAAAAGTGTTCCCCTTAGAATCAAAGCTATAAAATCTGGGAAGTATGGGGGAAACTGATAACAGCCATTAAAAAAACATTTTAAAGCTCAAAAGGTAGAGCAAAACTAAATTATCAGATGGAAAGCTTCTAATCTAGGAGAACTCTTAGTGTTAGGGCAGTTTGCAGGCAGAGCATTTTCTCTAGCAGAGAAAGATTGGCTGTAAGTAGAACTTTGGGATGCCCACTCCAGGCTGGAGAAATTTGGGTCAAATTTGAAAATCACAAGGCATGCCATCCACTTCCTTGGACACCTTCTCTTTGGAGGCGCTAGCCTCATTGTACTGGTGACAAGGCTATGATTTTAGGAGTGATCTCCAGGTTCCAACTGGAGACTGACAACATTTACAAAAACAAAGCAGTGTTTGAGCAAGCTAAGGAGCAAACTGGCTTGCTTCTTTCAACATATGCACATCTTCCACATGTGTCTCCCAAGCTGCAGTGTGGTCACCCCTAGGCTACCCTCTTTTGCTTTGACAGTTTACCTTTGAACTTCATGTCACATCCCGACCCCATGTCCCACCCCCAAAGTCCCGAGGTATTTTCTGAGTTAGATTGGCAACCCTAGTTATAAACAATAATTATGCTGTGATGGTAAAAGGTGAAAAACAGTACAAGTGGCAGAAATCAAGTAAACAGTCCTAATGTGACTATCTTAGCATTCTCTATTTCTGATAGCTTTATATATGTTTTTCTTTTAAGGAGAAAGTCAGCCAAAATTCTGTCTGAGTTAAAGAAATTGAGAGGAGTTAGAAATTTTAGCCCCAGTAGCCAGAAAAATTTGACTAATCTGACCTACTCCAGCCATATGAGATAAGGCCACTCCTTCCACGTCTGGCAGTATCCTTCCACGTCTGACTGCCAGAAGACACGCGTGTCGACTCCCGTGTATTCTGATGACCAGGGTTTTGCCCAAGCTTTCTCCACCATTATCTGTTAGGCAAATTGCCCTAAAAATATGGTTTTGGGGAATTCAGAGTGGTGGGCAATCAACCTTTTAGCGAGATCTAAAAACCTGTTTATACAGAAGGCGTCTACTTTGAGAGTTACCCTCCCAGTAACCAGGCAAGATGGTCTAATAATCAATGGGGTGTTTTATTTAAGGAATAAGGACAAACATACAAGGGTATAAAATCATACAACATACAGGCCTAAGAAAACAGATATGAAATTGATAGAAGGGTAACATAAGGGTAAAAACATAGATAGGGTATACGACCTGATCCTGGTGGCTTAGGGTCCAGTCACCACTAGAAGATATAGACATGCACTGCGATGTGCCATGCCTGATGCTCCTTACTTAGAGTAGGGAAGGAGGAACAATCTGGTTACATATTGCTCAGGCAGAGAGAGAGTAAGCATGGCTTTCTCTCTGGTTATATTATTTTTGGAAAGCAAAAGATCCTCCCAAA
This sequence comes from Heteronotia binoei, assembly GCF_032191835.1. NCBI lineage: Eukaryota > Metazoa > Chordata > Lepidosauria > Squamata > Gekkonidae > Heteronotia > Heteronotia binoei. The sequence continues at coordinate 26,913,629 of NC_083223.1, forward strand.
AAGGGGCTGGCTTGTTGGTGGGCAGTATCTAGTCTATTCTGGGTACCTGATTGGATGCCCACTTCCAGCCAATGAGCAGACCGACTCTGGTCACCTGAATGGATCTCCAGGTAACAATGGGCCAGGGGGAGGCTCCAAAGTGGCAGTTTGGGCAAGGCATGGGTGGAAGCTTGGGTGGAGGGGATTAAACAAGCTATCCAAACTTATCTAAAGGTGACAATAGAGGGCCAAATTGGTACCTAAGGTGACACCCGATCTATACAAAGAACGTCTGGCTCTGGGGGGAGACTGGTCTTCCTCTTCTTGCTCTTCTGGCTAGCACAGTCCTTTGTCTGAAGTTCTGTTTGACAAAGACTTGGGCGGTCTGGCAGGATCCACACCTAAGCTAAGCTTGATTGCCTTATGTAGATGTAACAGCTCCCATCCTCCTCTGGATCAGTTTCTTTCCAAAACTGCTTTCACTCAATCAGAGAGAGAGAAGGGATCCTGAGCGATGTAGGCCCACTAGCTAATTGAGGTAAGCTTTCCCAGGCCCTCTAGGCCTCACTAGGGCAGGCCTCTCCTTGCCCTCTAGGCCCTCATGGAAAACTGTAGACAGAACCCAAAAGAAATACTTTTTGTATAATTTGCCTGTACAACTAATTCAGGGGTACAGGAGATCAATATGGCCAAAAAGAAAAATGCACAATTTTTTACAGATGAGAATATCAAAAGCCATATTGACTAGGTGATTTTTTTTAAATGCATGTTTCACAAGGATAAAATTTTACCCAAATAGGATGTCTCTCAGGGGTGTAGACTTTCCAATTTCCCGGGGGGGGGGGGGGGAGGTCAGGGTGGCTTACATCATAAAACCAATAACAGTAAAATAAATAGGATCAATGATTAATAGCAAAAAAACAATGCCTCATGTCAGATAAAATAAGTGTATGTGCGTGATCTAAATGAAACAGTGTACATGCACACAAAAGCTGATGCCAGAGGAATAAAACTTAGTTGGTTCTTAAAGGTGCCACGGAACTCAAACTTTGTTCTGCTGTTTCAGACCAACATGGCTACCCCACCTGAATCCACACCCAATCTCACTTTCCCCCAAAATGTAAATTGGAACCAAGCAAGTATGTTGAATCCACCAAAGAGCCTGCAGTCTGACTGTTGTTACATTAAAAGTGGGTGTAGCCAACCAAGGCTAAGGGCTATACTTTCTTTTTCCAACAGATACCAAACATATTTAAGGATTGATATGTGCTGGATATCAAAACTTTAGTTATTAATCTAGAGCAGGGTCTCCCAAACTTTTCTTTCCTGTGGCCTGGTTATTTTTACACTTCTCCTTCATGGCCCACTAAAATTTGGGGGTGAAGTCAAGAGACTTTGGGAGTGGAGCCAGAAGACAGGAATTTACACACCCCTTCCTCAGCACTGGCCAGTGTATGCAGTTGGGAGTGCTGTTGCCATTGCCATCAGGAATGACAGCACTGTGTATCACTCACACTGGGCCCTGGCAGCTGCTCTACCTCAAAATATGCTGAAACATTTAGTAGGCCCTTCCTTCAGCTGCTACTACTGAAACCCTGACTTCAAGAAAATCTTTCGACAGCTATTTTTCATATTTTTCTTTGGCTGAAACACTGGGAAATTGCTGTGAAAGGTAGCAGAGAATTGTACTGCAATTAATGAATTAATTTCCAGTTATATGAAGTTCATACAAGCTTTTCTGTAGTTATCCCAAAAAGGATATTTATGAGGGGCCTGCCGCTTTTTACTGGCTGTGTTTCCCATGCCTTTAAAAGCAACCTGTTTTGCAGATATTCAGCCAGTGAACGTCTTTCATCCTTTTAAATTTCTACAGAAGAAGTTTAATTTTGGTGTCAGACAGCTGTTGAACGCAGTGTCAGTATTTGAGTCTGCCTTTATACAGTCTGACAGCTCTATTGTGACAGCAGATGATCTAGCTGGCAGGCTAGGTCACAGTGACCTTATCTACAAGCCGGTTCTAGCCAGTAGAGGACAGGTGGAAAGGTCCTGCTGAGTCAGCATGACTGTGGACTGCCAGGATTGGCTGATGGAACTATATATGGACTGTGCTAGCAGTGCACAGGTCTCTCTTCGAGGAGTCACATGCTGGCGGAGCACTTTGGTCCTATAGTTGATGTATCTTTCTGCACTAGTGAGCACGTTGTATATATATTGTAAATACACTGTTTTAGCACTAGCTGCAGGTGTCTGGCTCACTTCTGTACTGGGGCTCATCGTTGCACACATCACACCGCTCACTCTGCAAACACCTGCACCGACAGGGTTATAGGCCCAGTGCGGTTCTGCTGCGCGGAGGAGCAACGTGAGTGTTGAGCTGACCGAGAGTTGTGAAGGAGCCGGAGGCGAGGAACGCCGTTGAAGGACAAAGAGTACCAGCTATCTCAATCCGAGAGCCAGAGGGAGGACGGCAGCCAGCTGTGTGGAGGAGTCAGCGTCATGGCTCAGCAGCAGCTTGCAGTGGCCGTTGAGAAGCTTAATTCAGCCAACTACGCGGTGTGGAGCCTACGAATGGAACACTATCTCAAGCGTGAGGGTCAATGGCTGTTTGTAAGTAATCCCCCTGCCGTGTTATCTCCTGACGAGACTGTGTTGGCCGAGAAGGCGCTGGCAAATATTGTGCTAGCTGTGGGAGATGACCAGTTGATATATGTGCGTGGGAAGGACACTGCCAAGGCTGCCTGGGACGCGCTCAGAGGGGTATATGTTCGTACCACTGCAGGCTCCCTCATGGCCTTGACCAGGAAGATGTTTCGCACTTTAATGCCGGCTGGAGGGTGTGTAAAGCAGCACATCAAGAAGCTGACAGACTGCTTCGTGGAGCTGGAAGCCCGGGGCAAAACTGTCGCTCCTGATGACAGAGTGTATATTTTGTTGTCTTCGTTGCCGCCGGAGTTTACACCACTAATTACCTCTCTGGAGACAGTTGATGTCGCTACTCTGACCATGGAGTATGTGTGCGCCCACCTGCATGATTTCCAGGAGAGGATTGCAGCTGTGAGCCATCCGGGAGTGTCGGCTGGAGAGCGTGTGGCTATCGGCTTGTCTGGGAAGGCGCCCAAGCATGAGCCGGCTTGTGCTGCTGGCAGACAACCAAAGGCTGAAGAGGAGCCGACTGCACTGTCGGTCAGGCGTTGCTTTGGTTGTGGCTCATCCTTGCACCTTTTGCGCGTTTGCCCAGAGAAAGGGAAGCGGCATGGACGGAGGCAGCAAGAGCAGAGGACCACCAGCAGATGTGAGGAAGAAACCCGGCTGGTCACTTCTTCAGGAGAGAGTACCGGGTCTGTGTGAATATTAGACTCTGGTGCAACAAGCCATCTCTGCTGCGACAAGGAGCTGCTGAGAGATGTTGACATTCCTGAACTCACTCATGTGAGATTAGCCGACGGTGCTACCGCGGCTGTTACATGTACTGGAAGTGTAAATTTTCCTGTTTTGAATTGTACATTCCAGCATGTATTGTGTGTCCCCTCATTAAGATCTAATTTGCTAAGTGTCAGCATGCTAATTGATGATGGCTATCAGGTAATATTTAAGAAAACCTGTTGTAAGATCTTAGGAGGTGGGAGGAAGCTGCTTGCTACTGGGAAAAGAGATGGAAATGTGTATGTGGTCCAGAGTGATTGTGCCCAGGCTGCACAAGTGTCTAATGTGCCAGTGCACGACCAATGCATCCATTTGTTCCATAGAAGACTTGGGCACTGTGGGTTTCACGCATTGAAAAAGACCCTACAGATGGTGCCAGGTCTGAAGGTGAAGCCCTGTAGGTGTTACTTAGACTGCCAGGTCTGTAAAAAGACCAAGAGCAGGGCTTGTGCAGTAGCTAGACAAAGCACCAGAGAAAGCAAGCGTGCTTTAGAGCTAATTCACCTCGATGTGATTGGCCCATTTCCAAAGAGTCTGTCGGGGAGGCAGTATTGCCTAGTGGCTACCGATGACTGTACAAGGTATTCCTGGGTGTTTGCCATGACGCACAAGTCCGAGGTATACAAAATGTTTACTAAATGGGCAAAAACGGTTGAAAGGGAGTTGGACTTGCATATCAAAGCAGTTCAGAGTGACCGCGGGGGTGAGTTTCTTTCAAATGAGTTTAAACGTTGGCTGGAGAGCCAAGGCATTGCTCACAGATTAGCAAACCCGGCCACGCCCCAGGAAAATGGGATGGCTGAGCGGCATGGAGCTGTCTTGCAGAACTTGATGTATAGCATGTTAGAGGATGCCAGATTGCCAATTGCTTATTGGGCTGAGGCCATTTACTCCGCAGTATATCTGTATAATAGAATTTGGAGCAAGGCTGTGCATGACATGCCTTACAGAAGGCTATATGGTAAAGTCCCTGACTTGCGTTTTTTAAAGGTCTTTGGGACACAGGCATGGGTTAACATTCCATTGAAAAATAGAAGGAAAGGAGGTGATCAGGCAGTACGCCTAACTTTTCTGGGCTACCAGCCAGAAACCAAGTCTTATCGCTTTTGCGATAAGAAAGCCAAGCTGACTTTCAGTAGGTCAGCAGGATTTAACGAGCATACCAGCTGGCCTGAGTTACATGGTACTGAAAGAGAAATTGTATTGCTGCCAAGTACTGATAACAGTGCTGGAGTCCTGCCAAGGGAGATTAAGCAGGAACAACAATCTCCCGGCCGAGAGCTAGCACCAAAGCAGCCAGAAGAAGGTGAGCCCAATGCTGGCACAGAGCCTCAGGTGCCAAGTCAGGAAGTGGAACTTCCAAGTCAGGAGGTGGAACCTCTGAGCCAGGCGGAGGAGCCAGCCCAGGAGGTGGCAAGCAGTCAGTCTGGAGAAGACGAGCCCAGTGCTAGTGCAGGGCCTCGAGTATCTGCCAGAGCCACTAAGGGTATCCCTCCTGTTAGGTATAAAGTGCCATATGTAACACTAATAACTAAACCAGATCCACCAGGGTTTCAAGAAACGCTCAGAAAAAAAGGCTAAAGCGTGGAAGGTCTGGGTTGCAGAGTGACAGCAGATGATCTAGCTGGCAGGCTAGGTCACAGTGACCTTATCTACAAGCCGGTTCTAGCCGGTAGAGAACAGGTGGAAAGGACCTGCTGAGTCAGCATGACTGTGGACTGCCAGGATTGGCTGATGGAACTATATATGGACTATGCTAGCAGTGCACAGGTCTCTCTTCGAGGAGTCACATGCTGGCAGAGCACTTTGGTCCTATAGTTGATGTATCTTTCTGCACTAGTGAGCACGTTGTATATATATTGTAAATACACTGTTTTAGCACTAGCTGCAGGTGTCTGGCTCACTTCTGTACTGGGGCTCACCGTTGCACACATCACACCGCTCACTCTGCAAACACCCGCACCGACAAGCAGGACCGGTAAAATGGTGCCAAGTTCATAGTACCATCACTTCCAGTGCTGTTGAAATATACTGCAGTAATCTCCAATAATCTCTTTCTGCCCCACACCTCTCACTCTCACAGAAATCTCAGAAAGGCCAGCTAGCTACAACTGGGGGTGCCAACTTTTCATTGGCAGAGCTCCTATGTCTGCAACATCTGTATGATGAACAGAAAAGTTTCATCCAGTAAAAATGGAAGGAAAGAAAGAAAAGGGAAGAATGAAATGGAAGGAGAGAAAAAGGAGACATGGAAAGTAAGAACATAAGAGGAGCTATGTTGGATCAGGCCAGTGGACTATCCAGTCCAAAAATCTCTCATACATTACCCGAAAAGCACCAGAATGTCAAGCGATCCTGGAGTTTGGCAAGCGATCCTGGAGCTTTCTGCCATCTTTTGAGCATGGAGTAGGGGTCACCTGGGGTATATGTGTGTGGGAGGTATTTGTGAAATTCTTGCATTGTGCAGGGGGCTGGACAAGATTACCCTGGAGGTCCCTTCCAGCTCTATGATTCTATTATTCCAGCATGTGGGGAAATCAGGAGGTTATTTGGCAGAAGAGTCATCTTCTAGAGTGGGCTTTGAGTTCTAGAGTGTTTTCTGCTGCTGTGATGTAAAGTTGCTTCTCAGAGCCTGAAAAGAAAAGAGACCTTGTCAAGCATTCAGGCCTTACTGTAGTTCATGATTTAGAGCCCAGGACCAGCAAGTCGGAGTAGGCCAAGTAGGCAGCCACCTAGGGGCGCCACTGGGCCTAGGGGCAGCACAAGACTCCCCCTCTCCTCATGCACCGGGTTGCTAACTTCCCAACCTCATCAAGGCTTCCTGAGGCTCGGTGAGGTCAGGAAGACGGCGGGCACATTCAGAGTGGGTGATCTCTGAGCACACTCGCTGCCATGCCCCCTAACTTTGCTGAGGCTTCCTGAGGCTCAGGAGGCCTTGGCAAAGTTGGGGGGGGTGGCAGCCCGATTCAGTGTGCGCTCAGAGCCTGGCTCAGAATAGTAGAAGAAGAATTGCAGATCTATACCTTGCCCTTCTCTCTGAATCAGAGACTCAGAGCGGCTTACAATCTCCTTTATCTCCTTCTCCCACAACAGACACCATGTGAAGTGGGTGGGGCTGAGAGAGCTCTGACAGAAGCTGCCCTTTCAAGGACAACTCCTGTGAGAGCTAAGGCTGACCCAAGGCCATTCCAGCAGCTGCAAGTGGAGAATCAAACCCTGTTCTCCCAGATAAGAGTCCACGCACTTAACCACTACACCAAACTGGCTCTCAGCTTGGCTCAGAGCATGCCAGCTGTCTTCCGATCTCACCGAGGCTTCCCTATCCTCAGAAAGCCTTAGCAAAATTGGGGGGGGGCGTGGCAATGAGCACACTCAGAGCACCCACTGCCATCTGAACCTTGCAGAGGCTTGGGAAGCCTCGGTGAAGTCGGGGGGCAAGAGGCAGGCCAAGCCTTGCATTCTTGAAAGAACATGTGGCTTGGCCTGCCCTGTGCCCAGCCCTCTCCTGCATGGGCCAAGCAGCATGCTTCGTGCTCCCGATGATGTCACTTCCAGTGATGTCATCGGGTTGTGCTCATGAATAGACCCCTTAGGGGGGCAGGTTTTGGCCTGGGGCACAAGAACCCCTAGCACCAGGCCTGTTAGAACCCCAGAGACTACAGGAATTTATTTCTCCCTTCACTGTGAGTTTTGAACTGCTCAGTGGGTTGAATCCAGATTACATTTTCCAAAGGTAGAATAGAACTTTCTTGCTTCCTCCCTCCCGCTGCAGCCATAAGAACATAAAAAGAGCCCTGCTGAATCAGACCAATGGTCCATCTCATCCAGCATCTTGTCTCAAACAGTGGCCAACAGTTCCTCTGGAGGGCCAACAATAGGACTTAGAGGCTGAAGTATTTCCCTCCTGGCACTGGGATTCAGAGGTTTACTGCCTCTGAAAATGGAGGTTCTTCTCAGTTAACATGGGTAGTGGCTACTGATAGATCTATCTTCCATTAATCTATCTTTTAAAGCTGTCTATGCCTGTGGTCATTACTACATCTTTCAGCAGCAAATTCAACATTTCAATAACTGGCTGTGTAAAAGAAAGTATTTCAGTTTTGTCTATTCTGAATCTACTGCCCATCAGCTTCACTGGATTGCACTCAAGTTCTAGTATTTTAGGAGAGAGAGATAGTTATCTTTGTCAGCTTTCTCCATGTGACGGAACCGGCCCGATTCTGCCTTCAGACCCAGTCCCGTCAACTCCCTATTGAGTCACCAACTCCTGGAGGGAGCTATTTCTTCTCCGGCCACTTGGGCTCGCTGCCACCGCCTGCTCAGTCTAGGGGTTCAGATTGAGAGGAACAGGACTCCCAATCCCCCTCTCCAGCTATGAGGCCAGGCCTCAAGGTCCTCTGCCACCCTGTACTTGGGTATCACAGAGACCACAGCACTTCTTTGGGGAACCCCTGGAGGATTGGCACCTTATCCAACTGCATGCCTTCCCCGGGGCCCCCTTCATAAAGCAGCGTGGTCTAAGCGGTTGGGATCTATGTGGTACAGAGTTTGACTGCCAGCATTCAAAACAGTAAAAATGTTTAATAAGAGAAAGAAAAAAACAAAAACAAAAACAAAAACAGTTCCATGTAAAAGTTTAGCACAGCACCTGATCAGCAACAAGAAGGGCAAATAAAAGGTGGATTTAAACGCATCCTCTCATCCCTGGTGTAAACTTGCCCTACCTTATGAATTACTTACTCGGTCTGACTGCCTGGGGTCCTCTTCCTCTTGAGTAGGCCTCACCCACAGTCAGGAGCCCACAGACTGACAACCTCTCTCTTTGAGGGCCAGCTGAGAACTCCCCTTTTCCCGTCTCACTCCAATAAAACAAAAGAACTTCCTGCTCCTCTAGGAGGCTCTCCCCTAGAGTTGATGGTTTAACTCCGGAAGGGAGGGGGGAGTGAAGGGAAGGCTAGGCCCCAAAGCCTGCCTAGCAGTTTCATGTTCCCTCCCAACTAAGATGGCGTTTCTCCACACTCCACATAGTCACCCATTCCTGGAACTCTTCACAGTCATCCTTGGTTTATACTATCCTGAATAATGTGTCATCTGCAAACTTGGCCACTACACTGCTCACCCCTAGTTCCATAACATTTATGAACTAATTAAATAGTACTATCCCCACTACTAATCCTTGTGGGACCCCACTGCTTACTTCTCTTCATTGTGAGAATCCATTTATTCCTCCTCTTTGCTTCCTGTCATGTAACCAATTTTTAATCCACAAGAGAACCCATCCTCTTATCCCATGACTGCTAAGTTTACTCAGAACACATCTGTTGAGATGGGCAGTGACTCACAAAAGCTCATATTGAAATACATGTTGGTAGTCTTTAAGGTGCCACTGGATTTTAGTTGTAGTTTGCTACAACAGCCCAACACAACTACTCCTTTGCAATCACTTTGGCTAGTCACTGAGTGGGACCCAGTGGTATATTTCTGTTAATTGAAGAGTATATAATGTCTATTGGGTCACCGTTGTCTACATGCTTGGTCACTTTCTCAAAGAACTCCAAGGGTAATGAAATAAAGGCAGAGTGTTAATTACTCATGAGTCTGCTGCTCTGTGTGCCTAGTAATTCTGTCTTTGATTACAGTTTCTACTAATTTGCCTGGGACAGATATTATGTTGACCTGTAATTTCCTGGTGTCCCTCTGGACTCCTTTTAAAAGATTGGTCTTCTGATACAGTGGTTGAATTTATTGATTCAACTGAATTTAGTGATGCTGTACTGCCACCATGGCCCATGGCTGTGTCTCTGCTGCCACTGCATGGTTTGCCATGGCTGTCTCCTCTACCTTGCCACCGATCAGCTCAGCTGGCCTCCCCTTCTCTGTCTCCAGCCTATCCTCCTCCACCAATCTTCTGTGTGTGTTCCCACTGGGAGATCTGGGGGCATCTTCAGGCAACAAGGACTTTAAAGGGACTGCATAAGAAAGCCCAAAATAGCTGAGTGGCTAGGAGCACTCCTACTGCTCAGTTGTTTTTGCAGCTTTATGAAAGCCCAAAGGGTCCCTGTGGTCCCTTTAAACAAGGTTTGCTGAGCCTGCAAACTGGTTTTGTTTGTGGTTTACTTTGTGGTTCAGCCATGGATCGTTAACTGAACCTCATTTTTATCTTTCATGCCTATCCCTAGTTATTGGTTTTTAATTTCCCCAGTAGGTCTAGAACTTCATCTCTCATAATCTCAGTTTGACTCAGTTCATCAGACTCCTGAAAATAGCAGCTGTGGTATGGGTACATGCCCCACACTTTCCACAATAAACATAGAAGCAAAAAATTATTCTCTGCCATCTCCCCATCTTCCTTTAGCAATCGCTTTATTTTTTTGTCATCGAAGAAGAAGATATTGGATTTATATCCCGCCCTCCACTCCGAAGAGTCTCAGAGCGGCTCACAATCTCCTTTACCTTCCTCCCCCACAACAGACACCCTGTGAGGTGGGTGGGGCTGGAGAGGGCTCTCACAGCAGCTGCCCTTTCAAGGACAACCTCTGCCAGGGCTGTGGCTGACCCAAGGCCATTCTAGCAGGTGCAAGTGGAGGAGTGGGGAATCAAACCCGGCTCTCCCAGATAAGAGTCCACACAGTTAACCACTACATGAAAAGCCCAACTGCTTCTCAGGCTGGTTTCCGGCTCTGGATATATTTAAAGAAATGTTTTGTCTAAATGCTTTCGGCAACCTGCTCCTCAAATTCACTTTTTGCATGCCTAATTATTGACTTAACATTTCTTTTTCCAGGGTCCATTGATCTCCATTAAAAGCTGCTCTTGGGATAATCTGGGGCTGATCCTGCTTAGCTTCTGTTATCTAACAATATTGTGGTTGTACTGTGGTTGTACTGCTATGATTTATTTGTTTTCTGTTACAATGGTTTCAAATGTTCTTGGTTTTTTTTACCACTAGAAGCACAGACCCAGGAAGGCTGAGCAGGGGTGGCACATGCACTCAGAGGCGCTTGGAGCCTACCCTCCCTTGCAGCATGGCCCTGCCATCACCATGCTTGCCCTTGGTGTTGTTTGCCTCTCTGTCGCCCAGCCTGCCCAGGAATGTCACAGGTCGGTGGTGGCAGGGCAGGGGCTGAGCAGGGGTAGCAGGGCAGGCATGGGGGTGTGGGGGCCTAGGGCATCCAAAATCCTGGCACCCACCCTATTGTTACCCCTTGTCCTCTCCCTGACCTGACACAAAAAGCTATGTTCGTTTAAGCAGCAAGTCAGGTTTTTTATACAGGCATCCACAATACCGTCACCACAAATCTGGTCTGTTTAAGGCTGAAAGGGTTACATTTATTTGCTGCCTTGCAGGATAAAGAATTGTGATAGCTTTGTTCTGCCTGTGCATGCTATATATTCTCTGTAAACATACAGAAATCCCAGCATCACAGCCTGGTTAACTTCTGTCTTGCTGTACTCAGTCACCCCACCCCCGCCCCGATAACAAGATTTTCTCTATAGGCTTCTACAGACTGCACCTGGAACAGTAAGACTTAAAAGCCTTTCTTAAAGAATGTACTAAGTATTCTGACCTCCATCATCATCTTGTTAAAATCATTTTATACCTTGAGACAAGTTAGTGAAATATGCATGGAATGTTGCATTAAAGAGAGATGTATCTTTCAATTGGTTTCTGATTTGCACTTTGCAGTAACTGCTGATAGTGTCTATACAACCTCTAGACATGATTTGATGTTATTTTATTACCATCCTATTATTTGACTTGCTAACATGCAGGCAGGTGGTGACTGCAGGGTTTTTTTTCTAGTGCTTACTGGGCAATATTTAACATGGGATGTTTTATTTATTAGCGTAAAGAGTCACAATGGATTGTTGATGATTAAAGGGATGATACTGCTGCCATACTTGTCAAAAATATAGACTTAATTCAATAGAGAGGCGACAGGCAGTCTCTGTGTTGATCTATGCAGAAGCCAACTGCATTGGAAAGCTGTGCAAAGCCAGATCTGGACTCTTAATTTTAAGCTCTAGGGCATTGTATTAAAAAGGCTGAATTCTTACTAAGTGCCTATAATTGCAGGCCTCCTGAAATGACATTACAAGCCAAATTTCCAAAATTGGAAAGTGTTAAGCTTTTCCGCTCTGGCGCCATTCCAAAATAAATAAGTAGTTTCTTCCTTTCTCTCTTCTTTAAAGTGCACTAGTTTATAGTGGAAGGACAGTAGAGTTGACTTGAATAATAGATTATCCCTTGGTTAATTGTAAAGGGGACTTAGTTGAGAATGTGGTATCTTAGCTGCACCAAGTGGGACAGCCTAATTAGGCCATTGTAGGTCAAAACTAGCATCTGGGATTATGACCAGAAGGATATAGGGACCCAGTACAGATTTTGCAGCACCAGAGTAATGGACAGAAAGAGTATGGCATGTTCCATACTTAGGATGTGCATCTGGCATTAACTAATCAAGATCTGATCTGAACCAATGTTCTGTCTTTCTGTAAATGCTAAGGAGCCAAAAAGAGTTATCCAGCATTAATGGAAAAAACCCAGAAATATTCCAGTCTGGAAATCATTCCAATACTCATCATCTGGTATAAAATTTCATAGCAGTGGGACACAGGAGAGCAGAAAGGGGATAGAGTGACTCAACAGGTGTGTGTTCAACAGGGACATAATTCAGCTAGAATAGTCTTCTTGTGCACAAGGCTTCCACTTTACACTGCTACACTGTCAGTACCTTGGGGAGAGGTTTTAAAAATTATTTTTAGCCATAGGTCCTGTTTGCATGTGCAGTTACATTCTCTAGGGTTGCACCTGGATGCCAGTTATCTGGGGACAAAACTTTGCGATGAAAAAGAAGAAGAGCAGATTTATACCCCGCCCTTCTCTCTGAATCAGAGAGCGGCTTACAATCTCCTTTATCTTCTTCCCCCACAACAGACACCTGTGAGGTGGGTGGGGCTAAGAGGGCTCTCACAGCAGCTGCCCTTTCAAAGACAACTCCTGCGATGGCTATGGCTAACCCAAGGCCATTCCAGCAGGTGCATGTGGAGGAGTGGGGAATCAAATTCAGTTCTTCCAGATAAAAGTCCACACACTAAACCACTACACCATACTGGCTCTAGTAGACAGATAGGATGGAGCAACTGAAGTGGCTGCAGTTTCCTTCTCAATAGGCAGTTCACCTGCATTGCAAACTAGAGAGAGATGAATAGGGACAGGCATGAATTGGGAAAATGTGATTTGGTTTGTGATATGCCCCATGTGCAAACAATGGGCCTTCATGAATTTTTAGCTGCCTCACAAACTGGTTCTTCTGCCACATGAACACATCTTGATTTATATCTCTCGCTTATATACATAGCCAACCCCTTTTTTTGCTTTTTAGAATCCAACGCCATGTATAGCTTTCCAAGCTTTTTATTTTCTAAAAGATGTTTATCTTTTTCTCTAATATGGACTTCCTGGAGACATACAATATCAGCTTTCATCTTTGATATCTGCAAGAACATTTCCCTTCTTTTCTGCGGTATATTGAGCCCATTAATGTTCACTGAAAGTAATCTCAACTGGCTACTATCCATTATGTTTGGTGTTCTTTACTACCCTTTTTATACTGCTTCCTCTTCTTTTGCAATCTTGTCTCCATAGGTCTCTCTGCTTCCCCCTCTTCCTCAGAGTTCTTTTGCTCTTCTGAGACTCTGAACTGGGTCACCCCATTAGAGGCATTCACACAGCCCCATCTGTCAATACATGAGATACCGTTAACAAATGAAGCCCTGTTGGACAAGGATGGGAATATCAGAACAAGTACTCAATTAGCAGACCAGAACATTATTCTAGATTGGTGGATAATAGTCCAACTAAAGTCTAGACATAATAAAGATAAAGAGAAGGGCTTTCATCGGAAAGAAACTGTGTTTGATAAGCACTTTCTAAAGATTGATGTAAAACAGATCAGTAAACTATACAGTTTTCTCTTCCAGTTAGAAATGCAGGATGAGGTAGTTAAAGATGTAATGATCAAATGGGCCAGAAATATAGAGCATGCAATACACCTGGATCAGTGGTCTCAGATTTGGCAAACAAATATAAAGATTATTAAGTCGACATCTTTTAAAGAAAATATTTACAAAATAATATATAGATAGTATATGACTCCAGCAAAATTAGCAAAGATGTTTCCAGGTCTGTCTAACAAAAGTTGGAAATGCGAGAATAATGTGGGAACGTTTTTCCATGTATGGTGGTCTTGTAAAAGAGTCAAGGAAGTTTTGATGAAAATCCATGAAACACTCCAAAAAATGTTAAAAACGGTTATTTCTTTCAAGCCAAAATTATTCCTTCTAAATTTGTTGCCGGATAAAATGCAGAAAGTTGAGAAGCACCTGATAGTCCATGTCAATACAGCTGCAAGGATTTTGTTAGTGCAGTATTGGAAAAGAAATGAAATGCCAACAATGGGTGAGTTAATTGTAAAAATAATAGATACTGCTGAAATGGATAAACTTTCTAATATGTCAAGAACTAAACCTAAGAAGTATGTTGATGAAAATTGGAATTTATTTTATGAGTGGATAACAAAGGGTTGAGTTGTTAAAATTGAGAGAGATAAATGAAGGTCGCCGAAATAGAAGATGATATACATACGCTAAGTGAGAGGTAGCAATTTATTTTCTGATATCGAGGTTTATATTTACTTAAGATTGTGGGGTTGTATGTAAAAAGGTTTACAGGGAGTTTTACCGTATCCCCTATCTCCATTTTGCTGAAATTTGTATTTTCTGTTTATCTGTATTCGTTATTGTTGGTTACTTGTCAGTTAATAATAAAATATAAATATCGGGGGGGGGGAATAAAATAAAAGGAAAATAAACATTTGGGAAGTGGAAGAAGTAAGCTACTCTGTATCCCCTCCCTATGACAGGTATAATGGTGTGCATGTAGGTGAGAAGACCAATGGTGTTGCTTGCACTCTCTCCTTTGGGAAGTCAGGCCCAACTAGCAGAAGGAATGTTTCCCTGGCGATGCATGGTAGGACCTAATGGGACAAGATGGGAGACCCCCCTTCATCACGGCTGTTGTTCAACACCAGGTCTATCAATAATACACTGTGCAGTTATATAGCAGTACAAACTGTCAACCTGGCTAGGGTGACTGAAACCTGGACATAGGAGGGTGAGACAGTCACATTGAAAGAACTAAATTCTCTCCCCCCCCCCCCCTTTGATCCTTTATCAGTCATGAATTGCAGGGCAGGGCAATAGTCAACTGGGAGGATTTCACCTTTAGGGCACTCCCAATTCCAACAATTGCTGCCATTGACTGTATTGGCCTGGTCTGGGAAACTGAGGAGAGTTTGGTTGTCTGTCTAGTGTACCATTTGCCTAGTGCATCAGCAGACAGCTTGCCAGGCCTGTTGGAGTGGGTAGCAGGCTGAGCTTTGGCGTTTCTGAGGCTAATAGTTCTCAGGAACGTCAGTGTCCATGTTGATGTTGCAGACTTGATGCAGGCTGTGGACCTGGTGTCATCCATGGTCCCAGGCAGGCCACACGCTAGACTTAATTTTTAGCATGGGGATAAATATGGATCTGGTAGATAAGGACAGAGTGTTATGGACAGATCACTTTGCCCTAAAGGCCTCTATGGATTTTCCACACACACACATGCATCTGGGTGGTGAGTGGATTTATGTTCGCCCATAGAGACTTATGGATCCAATTGGATTCCAGAATGTTCTGTGGGACCTGATGCTCTGTTTGGTGTAGTGGTTAAAGTGTGTAGAGAGTCAGTTTGGTGTAGTAGTTAAGTGTGTGGACTCTTATATGGGAGAATGGGTTTGATTCCCCACTCCTCCATTTACAGCTGCTGGGATAGCCTTGGGTTAGCCATAGCTATCGCAGGAGTTGTCCTTGAAAGCCCTCTCAGCCCCACCTACCTCACAGGGTGTCTGTTGTGGGAGGAGAAGATATAGGAGATTGTAAGCCATTCTGAGTCTCTGATTCAGAAAGAACGGCGGGGTATAAATCTGCAGTCTTTTTCTTCTTCTGGTGACTCATTAGCCGCACTGATAGAGGATTGGAATTCCTGTTTCTTTGAAGCCATCAATGAGTCCCCCCCCCCCCATACCATCTCCAGTCCTGCATTAAATTGTCTCCCTGGAATACAACGGGACTAAGGGGGAAGAAACAGGAGCTTAAACCACTAGAGTGAATGTGGTGGTGAATTCATGATGAGGAGACTAGTAGGACATCATACAGGTCTGCTCTTAACCACTACACCATACTGGCTCTTAGAAATCAGCTCTTAGCTTTGAGGTTTTTGCAAGGGTTTTTTTTGTGGTAAAAGTCCATTGTGATCTCCCAGCCACTACTGGTACAGTAAGTGAACTGTAGACCCCTTGGCCATCCTTGGATTCAGCTCTTGAAACCTTCAATTGGCTTTCCCAAGCCAATGTCAACAGGATTCTGGGTGCTGTTAAGCCAACCACATGTCTCCTAGACCTGGGTCCTTTGTGGCTGGTGAGGGCCCCCAGTGAAGGTATACAGGCCCCTGTGTGGCATTTTGAATCTGTCGGATTTAGGGGTCTACCCGGAAGGGTTGAAAGGAGCTGTGGCCTGCTCTTGAAAAAGCCAATTCTGTATCATAACAATCTAGCCAATTACTGGCCAGTTGAGAATAAGGTAATTGAAAGAGCAGTTGCCAAGCAGCTCCAGAGTTTCCTGGATAAAACATTAGCAGTGGATCCATTCCAATCCAGTTTCTGCTCAAGTCATCAGTGTTAGGGAATTCTGTTTGAAATTCTATTTCTTTATCTCAAACAGTGTGATGGATCACTGGATCAAATAATCATTGAGAGGCATTTAACATGAAAAAGTAAAAACATATTTATTTCTACAGGAAAAGGGTATTGGGAGGTGAAAATAACAAACACTATAGAACTACATGCTTACACTAGAAGATCATGTGCTTAATGGAAGACTACTTCCTCCTTCTTCATGACCTCTCTGCCTGAACAAAGGAAGTCACCTAACTGACCAAACAAACGAAACAGGTTTTCCTGCTTCTAGGCCTTGATTGACAGCAATCAGTATCTTCTTCCCAGGTCATGCAGACAATAGGGAATCAGGCACAATGTTAACCCTATAATGACTGGAACTTTAGAACATTGCAAAGGACATACAAAACAGATACATATTTCCAACCATCAGCTGCAGATGGCATTCATAGTCCTCACGGGCAATTGGATTGAGGCTGGTTGGCACTGCTGATATTGTTAAATCTTACAGCACTGTTCTATGTTGGTCAACCATGATCTTTTGATCCACTGCCCCACCAATGCAGGAATCCACAGAACAGTCTTGAAGGGGCTTGTTTCTCCAGGATTGAGTACAGAGGTTGGCATTGTGGGGAGACATCAATGACACACACACTAATATGTGTGGCGCTCCCTCCGCCCTCTGATCCCAGCGCTTGCTTTAAGCATCAGAGGTGGAGCCAGGCAGACAGACAGGGAGGAAGCACGCTGCCCTCTCCACAGCCGGCGCTCGCGAAGCGCTGGGTTTGCGGAGGGGGCGGGTGCTTCCTCCTTGCCTGTGTGCCTGGCTTCATCTGTGATGCTTAAAGCAAGCGCTGGGATTGGAGGGCAGAGGGAACGATCCCAGTGCTTGCTTTAAGCATCAGAGGTGGAGCCAGGCACACAGGCAAGGAGGAAGCACGCTGCCCCCTCCGCAGCCGGCGCTCGCGAAGCACTGGGTTTGTGGTGGGGCACATGGAGCGATCCCAGCGCTTGCTGCAAGAAGATGGAGCCAGGCAGGGAGGCGCGGGGGAAGCGCCGGATCGGAGGCAGAGGCAGCGGATCGCCCCCCCCCCCAGGAAGGTACGTACCTTCGCTCCATAAGACGCACACACTTTCCCCTCCACTTTTTGGGGGAGGGAAAGTGCGTCTTATGGTCTGAAAAATACGGTATTTAATTGATTCTCTTTATTCATATCCACCTTCTTATATTAAACTTTGAAACAATGCTTCCTCAAAGGCTAGAGGAAAACAATTGGGAAAAGATCTGGAACTCTCCTTCTATTAAGGCTAAAAGCATTCTTATTCATCTCCAATTTTTTAAAAATGTATTCACTTTGGTATTTAAACCCTGTCACAATGAGTAAAATCTCTAGGGTCTCAAGTCCAGATTGTTGGAGGAATTGTAAAACTAAAGGCTCCCCATATCATATATGGTGGGACTGTCCTACAGTATCAAACTTCTGGAATAAAGTGGTAGAGCAAATAAAACTTATATTTGATCTAACCATTCCAGTGGATTTTAAACTTCTTTTATGTAATATCTGGCCTGATAAATTGGTGAGTAAAGAGCAGAAATCTTTAATCTCAACAATGTTGGCGATAGCTCGTATGACGATTGCTAAAAATTGGAAACCCCCACATACTCCTATGATTGAAATGTGATATGATAAGTTATGGGAACAGTACATAATGGGTAAGACAATGGATAACCCTTTCAATGAAAGTGATACTGATTTGTTTTAGATTATGATTTGCTTTGGGACCCGGTTTTGGAATTTTTTAGGAATACTTCTTTTCTGCCTAATAGAATAAATGGTAGGCTTCCTCTTTATTCTTGATACCTAGCATATTTTGTATTGTTTTTGTAAATCGTTTGCTATTTGCATTCAATGATTTAAATTGTACTCTTATATGTTGGATTTGTATTTCTGTTATTTGTTTTCCCTATGTTCCCTATGTTCCTTGTGTTGGTTTGAATTTAAAATAATAATAATAATAATAATATATGAAAAAATAGAGTGTGGAGGTGAAGGGTCTCTTAGAACAAAAACAGAGCATATTGGCTGGGAGGGGGACGGGGTTTAAGCCCTGCCTGATCCCACTCTTCTTTTGTCTCCCAGACTGTCCAACTTTACCATATCAGTGACAGGCAGTACATTGTGGGGATGCGAGGAATGAGGATTTATTTCCTTGTTTCTGAGTGCTCTGTTATTGCAAAACAGAAATAAACTCTATACACCCACCACTTAGGTACCCTGGTAAAAGAGAAAAAAATCCACATTCACATCAATGGTGCCAGGACTCACTGGTCCCTGGATGACACTCAACAAAACCTTGAGAATTTTTTTACAACAAAAGGTTGGTTTTTATTAGAAGAGGGTTTATATACATAGAGCTACATTGGGAGAAGATCTGCCTGAGAGTTTCATGGCTGTTTGACCTGTTTCATCTTGCAGAGAGAGAGAGAGGCAGATAGACAGACTCAGGCTAAACCCACTGGGCTCCCATGGGCACCTGCCAGAGGGTTTCCTGGTACCCATTTGCTTCTTTGACAGAGCTTATCTTCCCCAAAGTAAGGAGCCTTTCCTTTCATTCCATTAGAAGCACATTGATGTGCAAATCTAAAGTGGGGTGGGGGGTGGGAAGTCTTCATTTATTGGACATAAGGGATAAAAGGACTGAAACAAATTTTCCTACTGCCAAAATAATCTTAGATCATTGTCCCTGAGCAGATAAAACAGAGTGTCGCATTCAGGACAGAGCCTGACACTTTTACACTACCTGGGGTTTCCAGGATGTACAAATACAACAGTAACAAGCAGGGCTTCCTTTGAAGCAGGAACTCCTTTGCATATTAGGCCACATACACCCTGATGTAGCCAATCCTCCTGGAGCTTACAGTTGGCCCTGTAGTAAGAGTCCTGTAAGCTCTTGCAAGGCTATATCAGGGGTATGTGGCCTAATACGCAAAGGAGTTCTTGCTACAAAAAAAGCCTTGGTTGTAGCCAATACTCCAAGAGCTTACAGGGCTGTTATTGAAGGACCTACAGGGGTATGTGGCTTAAAATGCAAAGGAGTTGCTGCTACAAAAAAAGCTCTGGTAACAAGTAAGACAAGCAAGAGCATGGTCTATTAACCAGTCTGGAGTCAGGGAACCGTAGGTTCAGTCCAAAGGTTAGGGGAAAAGAAGAGTCTGGAGTTCAGGATCCAAAATTTGGAAGCCAGGGCAGGATATGGCGTCTGGGTTCCTAGCTGGAAAAGCAAGCACAGATTAAACAAGACAGGGTGCAAGGTAGTTCACTGAGTGAGTCAGCTCACAAGAGGGGGTGGCAAGCAAAGTTGTTTCCACACCGAGCCTTGCTCAGTGTGTTCCTTTTAACTTCCTCCTTTTGCTGACTCATCCTTAAGGCCAGGTGTCACTTCTTCCCAGTTGATTCTTCATCCTCCAGGTGTTAGTCCGTGCTGTTTTCTATCAGCTTCTCAATCATGCTCATGTAAAGACCCTGCTCCAGGAACCAATATTGATTGCTGCTGTGTTATTAGGCAAATGCTCCATCTTCTCTCCAAAGCTGGCCAAGCATTCCTTCCTTCTTCTAGGCTCCACTGGTTCAGGACTGAGACCGAAGCACTGGCCTTTGTGTCCTTTCAGTCATCTCCTGCAAGAATGAGCAACCTGGCTGTGGCTGGGAAGCATTCTTGTTTCCCAATGCTTCCCCCATTGGGTCTGTTTCTTGATCCACCTTCTTGGGTGGGTATTCCATAAATACGTGGCCCAGCTCTAAGTTCTCCTCCACAACACACACAGGGGTTAAAGACTAACAAAGTACACATAGCATCCCAGTTGAAATCAGTCACGGTGCATCTGCAAAGTCCCATGGGTGAGTTCTTTTGTCTTGCCAGCCTCATGTTTAAATCAGGAAAGGTAAATAAGTCAATTGAGAATCAAGAGAGTGTTCTTTTTCTTTAGGAGTAAAGAAACAAGATCCTGTGTAAACTGAGAAAGGAAAAATCTAGAAACAGGAGAAAGATTAAAAACAGGAATGAAGCTGAGTTTCAGTTCCTAAATGCCCTCCTCAACAAGATGAAAAAGAAAGATGTGGATGAGAGTGGAGCATCTAGCAGAAGCCATAGACAGAAGAAAATGAAAAGGAAGAGGGTTTGGTGTACAGATAGAGTGTAGATGATGAAAAAAGTGAGTTTGCTAAAGAAACTGGTTTGGAAAAGGAAAGAAGGCTAGACTGATGAGCAGGAGAAAAAGAAAAGACAGGGAAAGTAGAGAACATTGAATTGAGATTGAATCTGTTTTCTGAATGAAACAGGAAGCAGGAGCTTGGCAAGGGGAAGAAAAACAGGAGTAGGAAAAATACTGATTCAGAAGACAGCTGAAAACAAGAAAAGATATCAAGGAAGACAGGGGGGAAGTTAATGAGTCAATTAGGATTGCTGTGAAGAGGCTACAGAAACTCTTGGACCTTGGTGAGTATTGTTTCATTTAAAAATACATTAAGGCCCAAGTCGTAGGACTGGGGTCGGTAACTGGAGACCCTTGGGCCAAATCTGTTCCTTGAGAGGATCAGCTGCTGCCCCAGTTCTCAACCCAGAGTGGGAAATAGTATGGAGAATATAATATAGTGGGTTCCATGCAATGATGAAACGAGGTGGTAGTGATCATAGCTCTTTTATTAGATACAGCATAGTATAGTGCTGCACTCAAAAACTAAAGACTGGACCAACAGGGCCAACTATATATGCACTCAAAGTTCCCACGCTAGCATGCTATTGGACCATTCAAACCAGCAGGGGGCTCATGATTGGAGCAGGGCAGCAGGGATTTCGATCCTGTTGCCTATTGTTCCTGAGTCCCCAAGCTCAGTCCTACAGGCTTCAATGAGCCAGGCAAGAACTCCATATATTTGTCATAATTCTGATCACATATACAACATCCCTCCACCCAAGTTCGCAAGCCTAGCAGACATAGTCCCTGAGATATGCTAGCTTGCGATGCTCCCACATGGACCACCTGAGCTCCGGAGCAGGTGGCAGAGTGGTCATGGTTTCAGTGGAAGGGCTGACGATGCGGTGCTACCGGCTGGCGGTTCCCTGGTTTCAGTGACTGCCAGCTCTGCCTGAAGGGTGGGGGCCTGTGCTTCAGACTCGGCCATGTTGGTCTGGGGAGAAGTCGGAGTGGCATGCTGGTTGTTGGAACTGTAGTCCTTGACCTCTTCCTGGGGTGCATCGCGAGACCGCAGCTGGTCTATGTGCTGCCTTAGAGGGGACCCACCCTCCATGGTTACTTTGTATATCACGGACCCCAAAACTTCATCATCTCGCTCCAACCCCAGGTGATCCATGCTGCCCCCCCCCAAAGTTCTTAACCATGACCAGGTCCTCTGTAACTAACCCATGGGGTGCCCTAACTACCTCTGGTACCTCCTGAAGATCTAAGGCCTGGTCTGGGTGCAGCTGGTCCAGTAGGGTGGATAGATGCTAGCCCATTAAGAGCTCAGCTGGGTTGTGGCCGGTGGTAGTGGAGGGGATTGCATGCTGGGCCAGTAAAAGCTCTGCAAGGCAGACCTCCCAGTGAAGTGATTCTTTAGTCATCTGCACCATCCTTTCAGCTTGGCCATTGGTGGCTGGGTGAAAAGGGGCTGTCCCTCTGCATCAGTATTGCTCCCACGGCCACATCGGAGGCGTCGCATTGGACTACGAAGGGTCTTAGTTCATCTGGGTGGGCCAGGACTGGTTCACTTGTGAATAGGCACTCTAATTTATCAAAAGCCCGTTGGCATTCTGGGGACCAAGTTAACTGTGCCGGGCTTTTTGGCCTCCGTCCCCTTCCCCTTAGTCTTTAGTCCGTTAGGGGTAGCATCACCTGGGCGAACCCTTGGATGAACCCCCTGTAAAAATTGGTGAACCTGAGGAACGATTGGAGCTGTCTACGTGTCCTCAGGGGTTCCCAGTCCAACACTGCCTGTATTTTGGCCGGGTCCATGGCTAACCCCTTCCCAGACACTTGAAACCCCAAATAGTCAAGCTCTTCCTTGCTAAACACTTTACGCAAGTCCCGGTATTCCTTTGGAATTGATTTAACCTCCTCTACTGACACACACATTTTCTCATTTCTAGGAGGTGGGTTGGGTCGCCACTGACCTAGCCAGTGGTGGTGGGTAAACCGCTTATCGGTGAAGTCTATATGCGCACCCCACTATATGTCAGGTTGCTGCCGGGCTAGCCAGCCTACCCCCAACACCACATTGAAGGAGGAGGAAGGGGCAATGACAAACGCCTCCACCCCCCAGCGTTCCTCCATCCCCACTGGTAGACCCTGCGTCTCTTCCACGCACGGCTTCCCTCTCATTACAGATCCGTCCATTTGTTCGAACTGGATCGGGTGGGGCAGTGGGGTCCGAGACAGTCCAATGGCGTCTATCAGTCTAGGGGTAATAATCTCTTGAGTGCACCCAGAGTCAATTAGGCCTCTGGCGTGCATGAATCATTTGAGCTTAGGGTTCAATAAAGTCAAAGAGATGAAAAAGAGGGCCCCTGTTATTCTCACCCCGCAGTGGTGCCGTTAAATCCATGACCTGCCTCCCGGCACCCATCAGTGCAGATCGCTCTCATTTCCTGCCGGCTCGGACTCCCACGATTCCTCACTCAGATCATCAACAATTATAGTATCCTCGTCAAGCACCATCGAGGTGGTGGTGCTACCCTGACTGGGTTCCTTGGACTTGGCCAGTGCCTTCTTTGGTCCTGCCGCCATTGGTTTTGGGGTTAGGGGGTCTCGAGGTTTCTCTGGGCAGTTAGCGGCCAGATGCCCAGGGTCGCCACATCTGAAGCACTTTTGGCCCGTGATAACTTTAGGGGTCTCACCCTGGGTCGGGGCCTTCTTTGCTTCGACCTTTGTGCCCGACCTAGCTTCACATCCCCCCTTGCTGCTGCTGCCGTTGCAGGGCTATGCATTTCATGTTGGTTACAACTTCTCCTGCCAGTTGCATCCACCCCAACAGGGTGGCGGGGTGCACTTGGTGGAACACCCTGTCCAGGAGGCTAGCATTGAGGCCCCGTTGGTAAGCTTCAATCTTCATCATCTCGCTCCAATCCCTTACTTTCGCGCAGTGAGCCCTGAAATCCGCCGTGTACTCCCTCACCGATCTCGACCCCTGTTGCAAGTTGCGCAAGGCGGTGAGGGCCCAAGTCTCCTGTAAAGGATCCTCGTATTGGATCAGACTGAAACACTATGGCATTAGGGAGATAGCTATGTGGGAATACATCAAAGGGAATCATACAAAGCCACAATTCTAAACATTATTGAGCTGAGGTGCAAAGATTCACACGGTCTGGTTCTCTTATCTTATTGTTACTGCTATTCTTCCGGGGACAGTCCAGAGCCGTCCCTGGAGGCGCCTTATCGTCAAAGTGTGGAATTTCTGCCTTTGTTAGTATCAAGGGAAATGAAGGTTCACAGTAAACATTGGTAACATCTGCATTTTCTACCTTGATATGCAAGGCCCTTTCTCATGGTTAGTAACAGAGTTCAATGATGGCTACAGTGCAGCTAAGCATTTCATTCAGTAAGGTTACAAGACATTTTATTCAGCATGGTTACATCAGCTGACACAAAGGGGCAAACCAAGCCTGGCCTAACAGACTGCTAAGGTTCCCCTCAGTCATCAGCAAGCGAAGGGTTTCTGAGAATTTCCCATATTTTACATTGACTACCCTGGCTCTTAGAACACCTATCGCCTGTTTCTGGAAGTCCTGGATAATGACGGGGGATGGATGCGATGGGGGACGTGCCCCTAGGGCACAGTTTCTTAAGGGTCTGGACTGATATGATGGTATTGGTGGCCCCCAAGTCAATTTCCATTTTATATGGAGTGCCCTCAATGAATACAGTTGTTTTGAGTTTATCGGGGGATAGCACAGTGATTTCATATACCTGTCCAACTGATGCAGTGAGGGCGTGGACATCCTCTATGATGGCAACATCATGGTGGTGGCCATTCCTGCCACTCTTGCACCAGGTGGCATTCTCTCAATTTGGAGTGGCAGACTTGCATCAGGTGACCCATCTTCCCGCATTGGTGGCAGATGGAGTTCCAGAATTTGCAGGAATAGCGCTCATATGGCTCCCTGCAGCTGGCACATTCCCAGGCAGGTGTAGTCTCAGTTGCATTTGTCGGCTGGCACTTTGGTGCCACATGGTGGAGCTTGAGAGCGTTGTCTCCCCCAAGTTCTCCAAGCAATGATGTGGATGCAGCTTGATGTGTGATGGCTGTCGCATACTCTTTTTGTGACTTCTTGTATGCCGTGGGCTCCCTGATCGCCTTGGTGAGGTCAGTGTTGTCTTTTCCGAGCAGCTTCCACTGAAGCTTCTCCTCTCGCAACCCGAAGATGAACCAGTCCAGTTGGAGAAAGTCACAGCAGAGTGACAGCCAGTGTAGGGCCACGATGAAGTCTCCCATGGACTCGTTGGGCTACTGGTGGTGCTCAGAGAAAACAAAACGGCAAGCCAGACCGTCAGCTAAAGTGCAAAGTGGGCCATGAGGGCAGAGATAATATCCACGAAGGCAGCTTCCTTGAGGGTGATGGGCACCATTAGACCCTGCACCAGCTGCAAGGTGTTCATGCCATAGGATCTGAGCAGTAGCGATTTCTTCTTGGCCCCCTCAACCCCATGGTAATCAATGAAGTTCTCCAGACTCTCCAGCCACATCTCCCACAGCTCTAGGCTGGCCACATTGAACTCTGGAATTGTTCCTGGCGTAGCAGCCATTGTCAGCATTGGCGATGCGGTGCACGGAGTTGGATATGGAGGCAGCGGTGCACGGTGCGGTGCCGGTTGCTCCTGGGCTCACTTACCAGAATCCCATCCTCGTCGCCACTACAATATAGTGGGTTCCACGGAATAATGAGGCAAGGTGGTAGTGATCATAGCTCTTTTATTAGATACAGCATAGTATAGCACTGCACTCAGACTAAAGACTGGGTCAACGGGGCCAACTATATATACACTCAAAGTTCCCACACTAGCATGTTATTGGACCATTCAAACCAGCAGGGGGCTCGTGATTGGAGCAGGGCAGCAACGATTTGGATCCTACTGTCTATTGTTCCTGAGTCCCCAAGCTCAGTCCTAGAGGCTCCAATGAGCCAGGCAAGAACTCCATATATTAGTCACAATTCTGATCACATATACAACAGAGAAAGTGACATCTGGAACAAGAGCAGGCCACTTTGGGGACACAAATGAAGAAGTTGGCCTCACTCTGAAAACAACCTTCACAAGCAGGTCTGCCAAGAGCTCCTGAACAATTTCCTTATGGCCACCCTCATACCACCCAAACTCAACCTTAAAAAAGTATATATAAAGTAGAAATACAAATATAACCACAGTGGTGGCAAATCTACAGGTTAAATTTCATAAAAGATTTCCAGATACCTAAAAATAAGTCAATGTGTGGTTCTTGTCTATATACCATGTGTTCTTGAAAAAGTTGTAAGGTCTTCAGTCCATTGATGGGCCATCTGAAGAGATGGGCATTTATCTCTCTAATTTATACTAATCATTTAGCTGCAGAAAGGGCATGGAAGGTCCATTTTTGTTGACTATCAGTTAGCCTCCAAGAGATGGGGCAGATAGTTTAGAAATACATACAAATCCTCAAAAACTAATGACATTCTAATACAAAATTAGAAAAACTGAATGATTGGACATGTCTGTTCTGTATTCCTAGGGGTCAAAACTCACATTCAAACCCCTGGTACCAGTTTATGGATTGGGGAATGGAAGTTACTAAAGTCCTGCAGGGAAGCTAAGTCAAAAGATGGCTGCCACCAGGCTCTGAGACTAAAACCCAACAGCAATAGGGCAGAGCCAACCTTCAAGCCTTTCCAGGAGATTAACAGTGAAAACCAGTTCTGCAAGGCTGGCTCGCAACACTGAAATTCAAAATAACACCTTTAACTGTGGGCGAGCAATCAAGTCACTGGACTTAGCTTTGAGACTTGAAAGGGCAAAGACTTCACTACAGAGCATAATAACAATAAATGATTTGTGAACAATATAAAAAATGATACTCGTGGGGAGACATAAAACAAAAGAACCTATTCTTCAACAGACTAAATAATACAGTAATACATAGGCTGATACCAGATGGGCATTTTGGGGTGGCAGGGAGGCGGCTCAAATTGGGACGGCTCAAAAAGAGCTGTCTTGGTGCCTCCCCACACTCACCTGCATGCTGCTGGCATTCCATCCGTGAAGTGGCTGGGCGTCGCCACACCGGAAGGTGACTTGGAAGCCGGCTTCCTTTGTTTTTAATTGGGGGGGGGGAGCTTAGTTTCATTGAAAAAAAAAAACAGAACCTCCATGTGTGCCCTTCCCCCTCCAGACAGCAATCTGCTGACTGACAGCCGGCTCAAATATTTGCTACCACTTTCAAAGTGGTAGCTATTTGAGCTGGGTGGAGCGGCCTGAATGATGGGGTGAGTGCGGGCTGGAAACACCCAGCAGATGTTTGCGTGTGAAGGGAATTTTTGGGCCTACTTCAGAGGCATCTCTGAGTCGGCCCAAAGTGCCAGTCTGTAATCAGCCAGAGTTACCCAAAATTCAAGCAGCTCTAACTGCAGAAACTGCAGGAGGAAAACGATCCACCCAAACTTAACTTAAACTCACAAGGTATTCCAAAGCATTCAGACAGGCACAAGGTCTTGATAAAAGGTCTTGGTTAAATACCCTTACATGATGGAACATCAGAGGTTTAGGCCATCTGGTCATGGAGGCATCTTTGGCATGATGGAGTGCCAGAGAGCAACAGCCTCTGAAAAAAAACTCAAGACAAGATGACTCACACTGGTCACAGCATAGCTAAACTTATGCTTGGGGGTGATTAGTTGCTGGGCCCTTAGAAACCAATCACAGCCAAACAGGTGATGTGATCTCCTTAGTTGCTATGGGAACACAATTATCATGTGATTTACCACTGACCTTGGTTCCCACATCTTCAGAGAACTACATTCAGCTGAAAGGAATCTCTTAATTGAGATAGCCAGGGCTTTTTTTTAAATAGCAGGAATTCCTTTGCATATTGGATTTATATCCCGCCCTCCACTCCGAAGTGTATTAGGCCACACACCCCTGATGTAGGCAATCCTCCTGGAACTTACAGTAGGCCCTGTACTAAGAACCCTGTAAGGTCTTGGAGGATTGGCAGGGGTGTGTGGCCTAATATGCAAAGGAGCTCCTGCTACAAAAAAAGCTCTGGGGATAGCTCTGGGTAAGATGGTACCATGCTCCCACTGGAAGGCCACATTCCAATCCTATTAGCCTTGTAAATGCAGACAGAAATCTTAAAAGAGAGAAGCTCTTGACCAAAGTTTTAAAGTCAAACTGCAGAACCAAAGTCTGTTCATATCCAAAAATCCACTACAATGTCCAAAGCTTAGGTTTAAGAAATTTGTCTTGTGAGTTATAATGCCAGAAATTAGACACTTACTGTATCAGTTACTAAAGAGTCACCATGGTGTCCAATTTATCCTATAAACATAATGGGCAATTTCCCACACAGCTTACCGAGGAGCAAAGTCCCTCCTCACCGCGCAGCGTCTGCTCGGATTTCCCACCAACTGCTCTGCGGATTCAGGAAGTGCTGCACCTTTTGTGTTGCTAATATAAACTAAGGTTTTAGCGATTTCCATTTGAGACACAAAAGGTGCGGCACTTCCTGAATCCGCGGAGCAGTTGGTGGGAAATCCGAGCAGACGCTGCGCGGTGAGGAGGGACTTCGCTCCTCGGTAAGAGCCGCAAGGAAGACTCACCCCAGTCTGATGAGACAGAGAAAATGGCGTCCAGAAAAATAACGTCGAAAAAATCCGCCGGACTAGAGGAAGGATCCCTCCTTATCTCTCAAGCTTTCTATGATGCCATATCCCATCTAGAAGAGACTATTGCTGATAAAATCTCCACCTCAATAGCTCCAATTCAGGACGAATTTAAAAAAATTAATGAGACCTTAACAGCCGTTACACAAACGGCAGATTCAGCTTTTGAAATGGCATCCAAAGTTCAGGAAGCAGTGGAACATCTCCAAGAATCTGACATTTGGCTACAGGATAGGGTACTGTACTTGGACAATAAATTAAGGGCTTCAAACTTAAAATTTTGCGGGCTGCCGGAGCAAGCTGAAGAAAACCAGGAAATCAGAACTTTTATTGCAACATGGCTTGCCTCATCCCTCAAGCTTCAAGATGGAGTCGCCCCACTTATTGACTCAGCTTATCGCTTGGGAACTTTACAAACCAACTGTAAGGATTTTTCATGTGAGATTCTAGCTACCATCCCAGACTCCAGGACTAGATCCTACAAAAAGCTCTATCTGAGGAAGGGCTAATATACCAGGGGAAAAAAATACTGGCTTTAGCTGACTTCTCACCAGAAAGTCTGCTACACAGAAAAGAAATGAAACAGATACTGAGTAAATTTATAGAGCAGAAGGTTCATTTCTGGTGGTCCTCCCAACTCAGATCTCTGTGATGCACCAAGGTCAACGTTTGTCCGCTTTTGACTTTGTATCTGGTTGTACTCTCTTGCAAAAACTACAAATTGAGCCTCCCAAACCGAATGAACCGAACTCTGGGGACACGTTCCGACTATCCAGGCAATCTTCCTTCCAGAAGTCAAAAAGGCGACGTTGAGTATAACAAAACTTTTTTGCCCAATGCTTGGAATATTTTACATTACTGTTAGCATTTTGAATAAGTCTCAGTTGTAATTTTTTCTTTCTATAAGGGAGTGGGCATGTTTATAATGTTATCTATATAACTTAGGGGCTGTCTGTCAGAACTTGGATGAACTTCAGACGAGTCCAATACTTGTTACAAGTTAGGATCTTTATTGAAGAACTACAGTACTATAGTAACGAAATAACAGTAATGGCGACTCTGGGCAGTTGGTTACATTTTATGTCCACAGCAAAGCACAATAAAACAATAATTCACACGGTCTCAAATGGTTGTCTCTTCTTCCCAGCCTTCGTTATCAGAAAAGGGAGGATGCTCCCCTGTTGCGAAGGCCAAACGGCCTGGCTTCAAAGGGCACCTGTGGATGTTAAGCAGAGACTCTCTGCCGCCTGCCTTACTACCCTAAATATTTGGCATAGCAGAGCTACCCGGGTCAATGACCGCTGTCAGGTTCTCTAAGTTACAACATGGAGTCAGTTTGGTCAAAACAAAGCAATAAAAGTTACAAGTTCTGACATACTGCCCCCCCTAAGCTCTTCGGCTTGGGCTTGTGTGGGTACAGTAGGTGAAATTTTTTGAGCAATTGCGGTGCAGATACATCACTAGCTTTCACCCACTCATCACAGCTAGGTGGAAAGTACTTCCATCTGATCAGATAGTACAGCGCCCCCCGCTGAACTTTAGAGTCCAGTATTTCTAACACCTCATGGTGACTCTGACCCTTCACTAATGTCGGAGGCGGCTCCGGGGGGCGAGGATGAAACTGCGTAGCTCCAGGATCCTTGCGAAGAAGGCTGCAATGAAAAACAGGGTGGATCTTACTCAGGGATTTGGGTAACTCTAGTTCCACAGTCACCTTGTTGATAACCTTCTTTATTTTAAATGGACCCAGGTACTTTAGAGCAAGTTTGCGGCACCCCTGGGGAAGCGGCAAGTTCTTGGTGGATAGGAACACTGTCTCGCCCTCCTTTAGCTCCCATTGCGGGGCATGTTTTTTGTCAAAGTGCCGTTTGTACTCTCTTTTCGCCTCCTCCAGGTTTTCTTGAATCACTCCCCACCCTTGTTTTATCCCCTCCCACCACTGCTGGCAAGAAGTGGGTTCTTTAGGTCCTGCTGGGAAGGGGAGGTTTGGGAAGGGCTTCCCCTCGTAGCCATTGACTATTTGAAAAGGGGAGGTTTTGGTGGAACTATGGAGGCTGTTATTGTAACCATACTCGGCGAATGGTAGGAGTTCCACCCAATTTGTTTGCTGGTAATTAATGTAACACCTCAAATACTGTTCGAGAAGCCCGTTCACCCTCTCCGTCTGTCCGTCCGTTTGCGGGTGGTAAGCGGAGCTAAGGCCCTGTTCGA
Source organism: Heteronotia binoei (assembly GCF_032191835.1). Taxonomy (NCBI): domain Eukaryota; kingdom Metazoa; phylum Chordata; class Lepidosauria; order Squamata; family Gekkonidae; genus Heteronotia; species Heteronotia binoei. The sequence continues at coordinate 26,943,925 of NC_083223.1, forward strand.
TGCCAGCTAGCTTGCAAAACTCCCGCCAGAAGTTGGCAACGAACTGTGGCCCGCGGTCGCTAATGACCTTCTCGGGGAATGAGTGTAGGCGGACCACGTGGTTGAAGAAAAGTTGGGCCAATTTTTTGGCGGTGGGCAATTTCTTGCAGGGGATGAAGTGGGCTTGTTTTGAAAAAGTGTCAACCACTACCAGTATCACTGTCTTCCCTTGAGACGGGGGAAGTTCTACTATAAAATCCATCGACACAACGGCCCATGGGCGGCTGGCCGTGGGGAGGGGGACGAGGTGGCCGGGGGGCTTTCCCCCTCTGCGTTTGGACATGATGCAAGTAGGGCATGCGAGTACGAATTCAGAAACATCTCTCTTTAGCTTCGGCCACCAGAATTGTCGGGTGATGAGGTTGAGGGTCTTTACGTACCCAAAGTGGCCGGCTAGGCGGTTAGAGTGACTCTGTTCTAAGACCTCCTTTCTCATTGACCTGGGCATGTAGATTTTCCCTTTGTGGCACCAAAGTCCCCCCTCCCCTTGCTCGAGCCCTTCGGGGCGTTCTGCTCCTTCTAAGTCTGCCTCTGATGCAAAGCGTTCCTTTTGCGGCAACTCCGGGGCACCAGTCTTTTTCCCTGAACGGGTAGTGACCCCCCCCCCCGCGACTGCTGATGGAGGGATGAGAGAATCATTACTTCCTCTCTCTGACTTTCGTGCTGTGGCATGCGTGATAGCGCATCAGCCAAAAAGTTCTTAGTGCCCGGTGTCACGGCTGGGGCCGGGTCAGGCAAAGTCCAGAGGCAGTCCGAGGTCTGTAGCCAGTAAGCAGGAGGGTCCGAGGCGCCAAATCCGAATCACTGTAGAAGTATCGCAGGTCTGAGGTCCAGAAGCCGAGGTCAGGGAGTCCAGAAGTCCAAAGCCAAAGTCAGGGAGTCAGGAACCAAAGTCAAGCCGGAGTGGATGCTAGAATGTCAGGGAGATGACTAGTTGCTTCCACAAAGCTTCCTCCCAAAGCCCACAGCTATATAGCCCTCTGCTGGCTGTTGCCCGTTTGGGCTAATTGCTGGCTCAGGGAGGCAGCCAGGATCCTGTTACCACTCAAGCATCCTTGCTCTTAGAAGGGCCAGAATCCTCTCAGAACTCAGGGCTCAGGGAGCGTCTTGCTTGTGAGCGTGCCGCCCTCCTCCGATCCCTGAGGTCCTGCCGGAGGCGGTCACGCACACGAGCCACCCGAGAGGGCGAGGCAGGGGGGCTGGGATCTTCTCCAGCAGGAGGCAGGGGCACTGGTGCAGGTGGCAGGGGCACAGTTTCCTCATCAGACTCAACTTCCTCTGAAGGGTCCCCAGCACCCATGACACTATTCCCCCCCCCAGGGCCCCCCTCCGTCGAGGGACCTGGAAGGTCGGGGTGGTCGTTGTGGAACTGGTGCACCAAGTCCGGGGCATGAAGATTGTCCTCGGGCTCCCAAGACCGGTCTTCTGGGCCGTATCCCTCCCAGTCCACCAGGTACTGGAGGCCTCCACGATGGTACCGGGAGTCCAGGATCTGGCGCACCTCATATTCTTCCTCGTCATCCACCAACACTGGTGGTGGCGGCGGTGGGGAAGGAGTCCGAGCTGGGTCAGGGGGTGCAGCCGGAACAAGGAGGGAGCGATGAAACACGGGGTGAATGCGGAGGTGGGGTGGCAACTGGAGCCTGAAGGCGACGGGGTTTATTTGTTCAACGACGGGGTAGGGTCCAATGAACCGTGCATCCAGCTTGTGAGACCGACCAGGCCGGCGCAGGTAGCGAGTTGAGAGCCACACCTGATCCCCCGGCTGCACTGGAGGGCCTTCTTGCCTCTTTCGGTCCGCAGCCCGTTTATATGCCTCCTTGGCTTGCTGTAGCTGCTCTCGGAGCAAGTCTTGGCTGGCACGGAGTTCTTGCAGGTAGGCATCGACGGCGGGGACATTCGTGGGTGGTAGGATCGCTGGGAAGAACCGAGGGTGGTACCCGTAGGTTGCAGCGAACGGGGTCATTTGGGTGGATGAATGGACCGCGTTGTTGTATGCAAACTCCGCTAGGGGCAATAGAGTGGTCCAGTCATCCTGCTGGTAACAGGTGTAACAGCGGAGATATTGCTCTAGCGTGGCATTGGTGCGCTCTGTCTGGCCATCTGTCTGTGGGTGGTAGGCCGAGGACAGGTGCACTCGAGTACCCAGGCTGGAATGGAGGGCTTGCCAGAACCGAGAGGAGAACTGAGGGCCCCGATCGGAGATCAGATGGGCTGGGAGTCCATGCAGACGAAAGATGTGTTGCAGGTAAAGCTGGGCCGTCTCCTGAGCTGTGGGGAGTTTCGGGCACGGAACAAAGTGGGCCATCTTGGTAAATAGGTCGACGACCACCCAGATACAAGTCTGACCCTTGGAGCGTGGAAGTTCCGTGATGAAGTCCATCGAGATGGTATCCCAGGGTCCTGAAGATGTGGGCAAGGGCTGCAGCAACCCTGAGGGTTTGGCTGGGATGTCTTTGGCCCGTCGGCAGACGTCACAGGAGCTGACATAGCGGGCAACATCAGCGCGAACTCGTGGCCACCAGAATTCCCTTGTCAGCAAGTGGGTGGTCTTATGCTGTCCAAAGTGCCCGGCGGGTAACGAGTCGTGGGTCAGGCGTAGCACTTCTGCCCGCAAGGGCCCGGGCGGCACATAGAGGCGTTCGCGGTGTAGCAAGAGGCCGCCTCGAGTCATGAACTCCCCTGTTGGGTCATCTTGGAGAGCCTGGAGGTGTTGCTGGACCCAGGGATCATTGGCCTGGCTAGCCCGAATGTCCTCCACGAGTGCTGGTGAAGTGGAGGTGGCTGCAAATACTGAGGGCGGCAGGATTGGAGCAGCGGGCGCGGTCTCAGTTGAGGCAGGGGCGTATTCCGGTTTCCGGGAGAGCGCGTCTGCTTTCCGGTTCTGGGTATGGGGGATGTAGGAGATCCGGAAGTCGAAGCGAGAGAAGAATAGGGACCACCGGATCTGGCGCTGGTTGAGACGGCGGGTGGTCTGGAGGTGTTCCAAGTTCCGGTGATCGGTGAGCACTTGAACAGGGTGGCGAGCCCCTTCGAGGTAATGTCGCCAAACCTCAAACGCCGCCTTGATCGCGAGCAACTCCCTCTCCCAGATGGTATAGTTCCTCTCTGCAGCAGTGAGCTGCCGCGAGTAATAGGCGCAGGGCTGTAGTGGCTGGGACGGCTCCTCGCGCTGGGACAGCACTGCTCCCAGGGCCACGTTGGAGGCATCAGCTTCCACCGTAAAGGGAAGCTGGGGGTCGGGGTATCTCAGGAGTGGCCCGGTGGCAAAGCGAGTCTTCAGGGTGGAGAAGGCGTTATCGGCCTCTGGGGACCAGTGGAAGGGTTCTTTGGGGCGGAGTAGTTGAGTCAGGGGTGTGGTCAGGGATGCGTAGGCCGGGATGAATTGCCGATAGTAGTTGGCAAAACCGAGGAACCGCTGCAGGTCTTTGCGATTCTGAGGAGCCTGCCAGGTCAGGACCGCTTCTACTTTTTTCGGGTCCATGAGGATCCCCTGCGGTGACACGATGTGCCCAAGGAACTCGACGGAGCGCAGGTCGAAGTCGCACTTCTCCAGCTTGGCGTAGAGACCATGGGCTCGTAGGCGCTGCAGGACCTGGCGGACGTGCTCGGCGTGCTGGGCAGGATTGCGGGAGTAAATTAGGATGTCATCCAGGTATATGATCGCGAAGCGGTCGAGCAGGTCCCGGAATATGTCATTCATGAACCTCTGGAAGACAGCGGGGGCATTGGTCAGTCCGAAGGGCATTACCAGGTGCTCGTACTGCCCGTATCGGGTCCCAAACGCGGTCTTCCATTCGTCTCCGGGCCGTATGCGCACCAAATTGTACGCTCCACGGAGGTCCAGCTTGGTGTAGATTTGGGCCCCCTTTAGGCGATCCAAGAGTTCAGGGATCAGTGGTAGAGGGTACCGGTCGCGGATGGTGATCTTGTTCAGGGCCCGGTAGTCATTGCACAGCCGGAGCTCCCCACTTTTCTTCTTCACGAAGAGCACTGGAGCAGATAGGGGAGAGGTTGAGGGTCGGATGAATCCGCGTTTCAGGTTCTTGTCCAGGAAGTCTCGCAGAGCTGCCAACTCCGGCTCCGACATTGGGTACAGACGCCCCACCGGGAGTGGTGCCCCAGGTACCAAATCAATGGCACAGTCGTAGGGCCGGTGAGGGGGAAGCTGATCAGCTCCTGTCTCTTCGAAGACATCAGCAAAGTCCACATACTTCTGAGGGAGCTGAGGACCACCACTCGGGATGCCAGCTGCTAGAGTGGTGGGAGGAGTCAGATGGGGGCATGGGTCTCGGAAGCGTAGTTCCTGCTGGGCCCAGTCCACGATGGGGTTGTGCAGCTTCAGCCAGGAAAGGCCTAGAATCAGCGGGAAGCGAGGCATGCGGGCGACATCAAACCGCAGCTGTTCTTGGTGCTGCTGGACGTGGAAGGTGATGGGACAGGTCTCCTGGGTGACGGGGCCAGAACGGAGGAGGCGCCCGTCAATAGCCTCCACCAGCGACGGAATCCCTTTTGTCTGCACAGGGATCTGGTGCTGCTTCACAAAGGCGGCATCTATAAAACAGTGGGCCGCTCCCGAGTCCAGCATGGCATACACGAACAGCCAGCGTTCGTCAGGCAGACGGAGTTTGACTGGTAGCAGGAATGGCCCTGGGGTATCAGCCCGCTGTTCGGAGGACCCAGCTAGTCGCCCCAGGCTGGGGGGTCCACTTACGCCTGGGGCTGCCCTTTTGGCGGCGGTGGCAGCCAAGGTCCAGGTATCCGATGCTTAGCAGGGCAGCCAGAGGCATAGTGGCCTGCCGTGCCGCAGTAGAGGCACAGATTCTGCGTGCGGCGTCTGGTCTTTTCCTCTGGGGTCAGGCGGGGTCGAGCAGCTCCAAGCTGCATAGGCTCATCCTTGGTGCTGGTACTAGCTGGGGACGGGCGAGGAGCCAGGTAGCACGGCGCAGGGAGCTGGCGCCCTCTGGTCTTGGCTTGGCGGCGACTTTCCAGGCGGCCATCGATGCGGAGGCAGAGGGTGATAAGTTCTTGGAGCGTGGGTGGCTGCTCCACCCTGGCCAGTTCATCCAGGACCTCCTCTGCCAACCCCTCAGTAAACTGGTCCATCTGGGCAGCCTCATTCCACGCCAAGTCCTGGGTCAGGAGCTTGAATTCAGTGGCATATTGAGCCACCGAGGAGTTGCCTTGTTTCAGTGCCCTGATCTTCCGGTTGGCTGTGGCTGCTTGGACTGGGTTTGAGAAAGCAGCAGACAGGTGGGCCTCAAACCCCTGGTAATCAGTCAGTAGGGGAGAGGACGCGACCAGTAAGGGTGTGGCCCATTTGGCCGCCTGCCCCTTTAACAGACTGATGACGAAACACACCTTGGTTTTGTCATTGAGGAAGTCCCGTGCTCTCAGTTCAAAGTACAGCCGACACTGTGCTAGGAAGGCAGGAAATTCTTCCACGGCACCCCCAAATCTGTCAGGTGGGGGAACTGGGCACTTGGCTGGAGCACTGGCCGCAGGTTGTTGCTGCAAGTGCACTACTGCCTGTGTTAGCTGCTGTACCTGGGCTTGGAGCGCAGCCAGTAGTTCTGTGGTTTCACTTGCTTCAGCATCCATCCTGTGGAGTGGGTGTTTGTCGGTGGAAGCAATCTGTCACGGCTGGGGCCGGGTCAGGCAAAGTCCAGAGGCAGTCCGAGGTCTGTAGCCAGTAAGCAGGAGGGTCCGAGGCGCCAAATCCGAATCACTGTAGAAGTATCGCAGGTCTGAGGTCCAGAAGCCGAGGTCAGGGAGTCCAGAAGTCCAAAGCCAAAGTCAGGGAGTCAGGAACCAAAGTCAAGCCGGAGTGGATGCTAGAATGTCAGGGAGATGACTAGTTGCTTCCACAAAGCTTCCTCCCAAAGCCCACAGCTATATAGCCCTCTGCTGGCTGTTGCCCGTTTGGGCTAATTGCTGGCTCAGGGAGGCAGCCAGGATCCTGTTACCACTCAAGCATCCTTGCTCTTAGAAGGGCCAGAATCCTCTCAGAACTCAGGGCTCAGGGAGCGTCTTGCTTGTGAGCGTGCCGCCCTCCTCCGATCCCTGAGGTCCTGCCGGAGGCGGTCACGCACACGAGCCACCCGAGAGGGCGAGGCAGGGGGGCTGGGATCTTCTCCAGCAGGAGGCAGGGGCACTGGTGCAGGTGGCAGGGGCACAGTTTCCTCATCAGACTCAACTTCCTCTGAAGGGTCCCCAGCACCCATGACACTATTCCCCCCCCCAGGGCCCCCCTCCGTCGAGGGACCTGGAAGGTCGGGGTGGTCGTTGTGGAACTGGTGCACCAAGTCCGGGGCATGAAGATTGTCCTCGGGCTCCCAAGACCGGTCTTCTGGGCCGTATCCCTCCCAGTCCACCAGGTACTGGAGGCCTCCACGATGGTACCGGGAGTCCAGGATCTGGCGCACCTCATATTCTTCCTCGTCATCCACCAACACTGGTGGTGGCGGCGGTGGGGAAGGAGTCCGAGCTGGGTCAGGGGGTGCAGCCGGAACAAGGAGGGAGCGATGAAACACGGGGTGAATGCGGAGGTGGGGTGGCAACTGGAGCCTGAAGGCGACGGGGTTTATTTGTTCAACGACGGGGTAGGGTCCAATGAACCGTGCATCCAGCTTGTGAGACCGACCAGGCCGGCGCAGGTAGCGAGTTGAGAGCCACACCTGATCCCCCGGCTGCACTGGAGGGCCTTCTTGCCTCTTTCGGTCCGCAGCCCGTTTATATGCCTCCTTGGCTTGCTGTAGCTGCTCTCGGAGCAAGTCTTGGCTGGCACGGAGTTCTTGCAGGTAGGCATCGACGGCGGGGACATTCGTGGGTGGTAGGATCGCTGGGAAGAACCGAGGGTGGTACCCGTAGGTTGCAGCGAACGGGGTCATTTGGGTGGATGAATGGACCGCGTTGTTGTATGCAAACTCCGCTAGGGGCAATAGAGTGGTCCAGTCATCCTGCTGGTAACAGGTGTAACAGCGGAGATATTGCTCTAGCGTGGCATTGGTGCGCTCTGTCTGGCCATCTGTCTGTGGGTGGTAGGCCGAGGACAGGTGCACTCGAGTACCCAGGCTGGAATGGAGGGCTTGCCAGAACCGAGAGGAGAACTGAGGGCCCCGATCGGAGATCAGATGGGCTGGGAGTCCATGCAGACGAAAGATGTGTTGCAGGTAAAGCTGGGCCGTCTCCTGAGCTGTGGGGAGTTTCGGGCACGGAACAAAGTGGGCCATCTTGGTAAATAGGTCGACGACCACCCAGATACAAGTCTGACCCTTGGAGCGTGGAAGTTCCGTGATGAAGTCCATCGAGATGGTATCCCAGGGTCCTGAAGATGTGGGCAAGGGCTGCAGCAACCCTGAGGGTTTGGCTGGGATGTCTTTGGCCCGTCGGCAGACGTCACAGGAGCTGACATAGCGGGCAACATCAGCGCGAACTCGTGGCCACCAGAATTCCCTTGTCAGCAAGTGGGTGGTCTTATGCTGTCCAAAGTGCCCGGCGGGTAACGAGTCGTGGGTCAGGCGTAGCACTTCTGCCCGCAAGGGCCCGGGCGGCACATAGAGGCGTTCGCGGTGTAGCAAGAGGCCGCCTCGAGTCATGAACTCCCCTGTTGGGTCATCTTGGAGAGCCTGGAGGTGTTGCTGGACCCAGGAATCATTGGCCTGGCTAGCCCGAATGTCCTCCACGAGTGCTGGTGAAGTGGAGGTGGCTGCAAATACTGAGGGCGGCAGGATTGGAGCAGCGGGCGCGGTCTCAGTTGAGGCAGGGGCGTATTCCGGTTTCCGGGAGAGCGCGTCTGCTTTCCGGTTCTGGGTATGGGGGATGTAGGAGATCCGGAAGTCGAAGCGAGAGAAGAATAGGGACCACCGGATCTGGCGCTGGTTGAGACGGCGGGTGGTCTGGAGGTGTTCCAAGTTCCGGTGATCGGTGAGCACTTGAACAGGGTGGCGAGCCCCTTCGAGGTAATGTCGCCAAACCTCAAACGCCGCCTTGATCGCGAGCAACTCCCTCTCCCAGATGGTATAGTTCCTCTCTGCAGCAGTGAGCTGCCGCGAGTAATAGGCGCAGGGCTGTAGTGGCTGGGACGGCTCCTCGCGCTGGGACAGCACTGCTCCCAGGGCCACGTTGGAGGCATCAGCTTCCACCGTAAAGGGAAGCTGGGGGTCGGGGTATCTCAGGAGTGGCCCGGTGGCAAAGCGAGTCTTCAGGGTGGAGAAGGCGTTATCGGCCTCTGGGGACCAGTGGAAGGGTTCTTTGGGGCGGAGTAGTTGAGTCAGGGGTGTGGTCAGGGATGCGTAGGCCGGGATGAATTGCCGATAGTAGTTGGCAAAACCGAGGAACCGCTGCAGGTCTTTGCGATTCTGAGGAGCCTGCCAGGTCAGGACCGCTTCTACTTTTTTCGGGTCCATGAGGATCCCCTGCGGTGACACGATGTGCCCAAGGAACTCGACGGAGCGCAGGTCGAAGTCGCACTTCTCCAGCTTGGCGTAGAGACCATGGGCTCGTAGGCGCTGCAGGACCTGGCGGACGTGCTCGGCGTGCTGGGCAGGATTGCGGGAGTAAATTAGGATGTCATCCAGGTATATGATCGCGAAGCGGTCGAGCAGGTCCCGGAATATGTCATTCATGAACCTCTGGAAGACAGCGGGGGCATTGGTCAGTCCGAAGGGCATTACCAGGTGCTCGTACTGCCCGTATCGGGTCCCAAACGCGGTCTTCCATTCGTCTCCGGGCCGTATGCGCACCAAATTGTACGCTCCACGGAGGTCCAGCTTGGTGTAGATTTGGGCCCCCTTTAGGCGATCCAAGAGTTCAGGGATCAGTGGTAGAGGGTACCGGTCGCGGATGGTGATCTTGTTCAGGGCCCGGTAGTCATTGCACAGCCGGAGCTCCCCACTTTTCTTCTTCACGAAGAGCACTGGAGCAGATAGGGGAGAGGTTGAGGGTCGGATGAATCCGCGTTTCAGGTTCTTGTCCAGGAAGTCTCGCAGAGCTGCCAACTCCGGCTCCGACATTGGGTACAGACGCCCCACCGGGAGTGGTGCCCCAGGTACCAAATCAATGGCACAGTCGTAGGGCCGGTGAGGGGGAAGCTGATCAGCTCCTGTCTCTTCGAAGACATCAGCAAAGTCCACATACTTCTGAGGGAGCTGAGGACCACCACTAGGGATGCCAGCTGCTAGAGTGGTGGGAGGAGTCAGATGGGGGCATGGGTCTCGGAAGCGTAGTTCCTGCTGGGCCCAGTCCACGATGGGGTTGTGCAGCTTCAGCCAGGAAAGGCCTAGAATCAGCGGGAAGCGAGGCATGCGGGCGACATCAAACCGCAGCTGTTCTTGGTGCTGCTGGACGTGGAAGGTGATGGGACAGGTCTCCTGGGTGACGGGGCCAGAACGGAGGAGGCGCCCGTCAATAGCCTCCACCAGCGACGGAATCCCTTTTGTCTGCACAGGGATCTGGTGCTGCTTCACAAAGGCGGCATCTATAAAACAGTGGGCCGCTCCCGAGTCCAGCATGGCATACACGAACAGCCAGCGTTCGTCAGGCAGACGGAGTTTGACTGGTAGCAGGAATGGCCCTGGGGTATCAGCCCGCTGTTCGGAGGACCCAGCTAGTCGCCCCAGGCTGGGGGGTCCACTTACGCCTGGGGCTGCCCTTTTGGCGGCGGTGGCAGCGAAGGTCCAGGTATCCGATGCTTAGCAGGGCAGCCAGAGGCATAGTGGCCTGCCGTGCCGCAGTAGAGGCACAGATTCTGCGTGCGGCGTCTGGTCTTTTCCTCTGGGGTCAGGCGGGGTCGAGCAGCTCCAAGCTGCATAGGCTCATCCTTGGTGCTGGTACTAGCTGGGGACGGGCGAGGAGCCAGGTAGCACGGCGCAGGGAGCTGGCGCCCTCTGGTCTTGGCTTGGCGGCGACTTTCCAGGCGGCCATCGATGCGGAGGCAGAGGGTGATAAGTTCTTGGAGCGTGGGTGGCTGCTCCACCCTGGCCAGTTCATCCAGGACCTCCTCTGCCAACCCCTCAGTAAACTGGTCCATCTGGGCAGCCTCATTCCACGCCAAGTCCTGGGTCAGGAGCTTGAATTCAGTGGCATATTGAGCCACCGAGGAGTTGCCTTGTTTCAGTGCCCTGATCTTCCGGTTGGCTGTGGCTGCTTGGACTGGGTTTGAGAAAGCAGCAGACAGGTGGGCCTCAAACCCCTGGTAATCAGTCAGTAGGGGAGAGGACGCGACCAGTAAGGGTGTGGCCCATTTGGCCGCCTGCCCCTTTAACAGACTGATGACGAAACACACCTTGGTTTTGTCATTGAGGAAGTCCCGTGCTCTCAGTTCAAAGTACAGCCGACACTGTGCTAGGAAGGCAGGAAATTCTTCCACGGCACCCCCAAATCTGTCAGGTGGGGGAACTGGGCACTTGGCTGGAGCACTGGCCGCAGGTTGTTGCTGCAAGTGCACTACTGCCTGTGTTAGCTGCTGTACCTGGGCTTGGAGCGCAGCCAGTAGTTCTGTGGTTTCACTTGCTTCAGCATCCATCCTGTGGAGTGGGTGTTTGTCGGTGGAAGCAATCTGTCACGGCTGGGGCCGGGTCAGGCAAAGTCCAGAGGCAGTCCGAGGTCTGTAGCCAGTAAGCAGGAGGGTCCGAGGCGCCAAATCCGAATCACTGTAGAAGTATCGCAGGTCTGAGGTCCAGAAGCCGAGGTCAGGGAGTCCAGAAGTCCAAAGCCAAAGTCAGGGAGTCAGGAACCAAAGTCAAGCCGGGGTGGATGCTAGAATGTCAGGGAGATGACTAGTTGCTTCCACAAAGCTTCCTCCCAAAGCCCACAGCTATATAGCCCTCTGCTGGCTGTTGCCCGTTTGGGCTAATTGCTGGCTCAGGGAGGCAGCCAGGATCCTGTTACCACTCAAGCATCCTTGCTCTTAGAAGGGCCAGAATCCTCTCAGAACTCAGGGCTCAGGGAGCGTCTTGCTTGTGAGCGTGCCGCCCTCCTCCGATCCCTGAGGTCCTGCCGGAGGCGGTCACGCACACGAGCCACCCGAGAGGGCGAGGCAGAGGGGCTGGGATCTTCTCCAGCAGGAGGCAGGGGCACTGGTGCAGGTGGCAGGGGCACAGTTTCCTCATCAGACTCAACTTCCTCTGAAGGGTCCCCAGCACCCATGACACTATTCCCCCCCCCAGGGCCCCCCTCCGTCGAGGGACCTGGAAGGTCGGGGTGGTCGTTGTGGAACTGGTGCACCAAGTCCGGGGCATGAAGATTGTCCTCGGGCTCCCAAGACCGGTCTTCTGGGCCGTATCCCTCCCAGTCCACCAGGTACTGGAGGCCTCCACGATGGTACCGGGAGTCCAGGATCTGGCGCACCTCATATTCTTCCTCGTCATCCACCAACACTGGTGGTGGCGGCGGTGGGGAAGGAGTCCGAGCTGGGTCAGGGGGTGCAGCCGGAACAAGGAGGGAGCGATGAAACACGGGGTGAATGCGGAGGTGGGGTGGCAACTGGAGCCTGAAGGCGACGGGGTTTATTTGTTCAACGACGGGGTAGGGTCCAATGAACCGTGCATCCAGCTTGTGAGACCGACCAGGCCGGCGCAGGTAGCGAGTTGAGAGCCACACCTGATCCCCCGGCTGCACTGGAGGGCCTTCTTGCCTCTTTCGGTCCGCAGCCCGTTTATATGCCTCCTTGGCTTGCTGTAGCTGCTCTCGGAGCAAGTCTTGGCTGGCACGGAGTTCTTGCAGGTAGGCATCGACGGCGGGGACATTCGTGGGTGGTAGGATCGCTGGGAAGAACCGAGGGTGGTACCCGTAGGTTGCAGCGAACGGGGTCATTTGGGTGGATGAATGGACCGCGTTGTTGTATGCAAACTCCGCTAGGGGCAATAGAGTGGTCCAGTCATCCTGCTGGTAACAGGTGTAACAGCGGAGATATTGCTCTAGCGTGGCATTGGTGCGCTCTGTCTGGCCATCTGTCTGTGGGTGGTAGGCCGAGGACAGGTGCACTCGAGTACCCAGGCTGGAATGGAGGGCTTGCCAGAACCGAGAGGAGAACTGAGGGCCCCGATCGGAGATCAGATGGGCTGGGAGTCCATGCAGACGAAAGATGTGTTGCAGGTAAAGCTGGGCCGTCTCCTGAGCTGTGGGGAGTTTCGGGCACGGAACAAAGTGGGCCATCTTGGTAAATAGGTCGACGACCACCCAGATACAAGTCTGACCCTTGGAGCGTGGAAGTTCCGTGATGAAGTCCATCGAGATGGTATCCCAGGGTCCTGAAGATGTGGGCAAGGGCTGCAGCAACCCTGAGGGTTTGGCTGGGATGTCTTTGGCCCGTCGGCAGACGTCACAGGAGCTGACATAGCGGGCAACATCAGCGCGAACTCGTGGCCACCAGAATTCCCTTGTCAGCAAGTGGGTGGTCTTATGCTGTCCAAAGTGCCCGGCGGGTAACGAGTCGTGGGTCAGGCGTAGCACTTCTGCCCGCAAGGGCCCGGGCGGCACATAGAGGCGTTCGCGGTGTAGCAAGAGGCCGCCTCGAGTCATGAACTCCCCTGTTGGGTCATCTTGGAGAGCCTGGAGGTGTTGCTGGACCCAGGAATCATTGGCCTGGCTAGCCCGAATGTCCTCCACGAGTGCTGGTGAAGTGGAGGTGGCTGCAAATACTGAGGGCGGCAGGATTGGAGCAGCGGGCGCGGTCTCAGTTGAGGCAGGGGCGTATTCCGGTTTCCGGGAGAGCGCGTCTGCTTTCCGGTTCTGGGTATGGGGGATGTAGGAGATCCGGAAGTCGAAGCGAGAGAAGAATAGGGACCACCGGATCTGGCGCTGGTTGAGACGGCGGGTGGTCTGGAGGTGTTCCAAGTTCCGGTGATCGGTGAGCACTTGAACAGGGTGGCGAGCCCCTTCGAGGTAATGTCGCCAAACCTCAAACGCCGCCTTGATCGCGAGCAACTCCCTCTCCCAGATGGTATAGTTCCTCTCTGCAGCAGTGAGCTGCCGCGAGTAATAGGCGCAGGGCTGTAGTGGCTGGGACGGCTCCTCGCGCTGGGACAGCACTGCTCCCAGGGCCACGTTGGAGGCATCAGCTTCCACCGTAAAGGGAAGCTGGGGGTCGGGGTATCTCAGGAGTGGCCCGGTGGCAAAGCGAGTCTTCAGGGTGGAGAAGGCGTTATCGGCCTCTGGGGACCAGTGGAAGGGTTCTTTGGGGCGGAGTAGTTGAGTCAGGGGTGTGGTCAGGGATGCGTAGGCCGGGATGAATTGCCGATAGTAGTTGGCAAAACCGAGGAACCGCTGCAGGTCTTTGCGATTCTGAGGAGCCTGCCAGGTCAGGACCGCTTCTACTTTTTTCGGGTCCATGAGGATCCCCTGCGGTGACACGATGTGCCCAAGGAACTCGACGGAGCGCAGGTCGAAGTCGCACTTCTCCAGCTTGGCGTAGAGACCATGGGCTCGTAGGCGCTGCAGGACCTGGCGGACGTGCTCGGCGTGCTGGGCAGGATTGCGGGAGTAAATTAGGATGTCATCCAGGTATATGATCGCGAAGCGGTCGAGCAGGTCCCGGAATATGTCATTCATGAACCTCTGGAAGACAGCGGGGGCATTGGTCAGTCCGAAGGGCATTACCAGGTGCTCGTACTGCCCGTATCGGGTCCCAAACGCGGTCTTCCATTCGTCTCCGGGCCGTATGCGCACCAAATTGTACGCTCCACGGAGGTCCAGCTTGGTGTAGATTTGGGCCCCCTTTAGGCGATCCAAGAGTTCAGGGATCAGTGGTAGAGGGTACCGGTCGCGGATGGTGATCTTGTTCAGGGCCCGGTAGTCATTGCACAGCCGGAGCTCCCCACTTTTCTTCTTCACGAAGAGCACTGGAGCAGATAGGGGAGAGGTTGAGGGTCGGATGAATCCGCGTTTCAGGTTCTTGTCCAGGAAGTCTCGCAGAGCTGCCAACTCCGGCTCCGACATTGGGTACAGACGCCCCACCGGGAGTGGTGCCCCAGGTACCAAATCAATGGCACAGTCGTAGGGCCGGTGAGGGGGAAGCTGATCAGCTCCTGTCTCTTCGAAGACATCAGCAAAGTCCACATACTTCTGAGGGAGCTGAGGACCACCACTAGGGATGCCAGCTGCTAGAGTGGTGGGAGGAGTCAGATGGGGGCATGGGTCTCGGAAGCGTAGTTCCTGCTGGGCCCAGTCCACGATGGGGTTGTGCAGCTTCAGCCAGGAAAGGCCTAGAATCAGCGGGAAGCGAGGCATGCGGGCGACATCAAACCGCAGCTGTTCTTGGTGCTGCTGGACGTGGAAGGTGATGGGACAGGTCTCCTGGGTGACGGGGCCAGAACGGAGGAGGCGCCCGTCAATAGCCTCCACCAGCGACGGAATCCCTTTTGTCTGCACAGGGATCTGGTGCTGCTTCACAAAGGCGGCATCTATAAAACAGTGGGCCGCTCCCGAGTCCAGCATGGCATACACGAACAGCCAGCGTTCGTCAGGCAGACGGAGTTTGACTGGTAGCAGGAATGGCCCTGGGGTATCAGCCCGCTGTTCGGAGGACCCAGCTAGTCGCCCCAGGCTGGGGGGTCCACTTACGCCTGGGGCTGCCCTTTTGGCGGCGGTGGCAGCGAAGGTCCAGGTATCCGATGCTTAGCAGGGCAGCCAGAGGCATAGTGGCCTGCCGTGCCGCAGTAGAGGCACAGATTCTGCGTGCGGCGTCTGGTCTTTTCCTCTGGGGTCAGGCGGGGTCGAGCAGCTCCAAGCTGCATAGGCTCATCCTTGGTGCTGGTACTAGCTGGGGACGGGCGAGGAGCCAGGTAGCACGGCGCAGGGAGCTGGCGCCCTCTGGTCTTGGCTTGGCGGCGACTTTCCAGGCGGCCATCGATGCGGAGGCAGAGGGTGATAAGTTCTTGGAGCGTGGGTGGCTGCTCCACCCTGGCCAGTTCATCCAGGACCTCCTCTGCCAACCCCTCAGTAAACTGGTCCATCTGGGCAGCCTCATTCCACGCCAAGTCCTGGGTCAGGAGCTTGAATTCAGTGGCATATTGAGCCACCGAGGAGTTGCCTTGTTTCAGTGCCCTGATCTTCCGGTTGGCTGTGGCTGCTTGGACTGGGTTTGAGAAAGCAGCAGACAGGTGGGCCTCAAACCCCTGGTAATCAGTCAGTAGGGGAGAGGACGCGACCAGTAAGGGTGTGGCCCATTTGGCCGCCTGCCCCTTTAACAGACTGATGACGAAACACACCTTGGTTTTGTCATTGAGGAAGTCCCGTGCTCTCAGTTCAAAGTACAGCCGACACTGTGCTAGGAAGGCAGGAAATTCTTCCACGGCACCCCCAAATCTGTCAGGTGGGGGAACTGGGCACTTGGCTGGAGCACTGGCCGCAGGTTGTTGCTGCAAGTGCACTACTGCCTGTGTTAGCTGCTGTACCTGGGCTTGGAGCGCAGCCAGTAGTTCTGTGGTTTCACTTGCTTCAGCATCCATCCTGTGGAGTGGGTGTTTGTCGGTGGAAGCAATCTGTCACGGCTGGGGCCGGGTCAGGCAAAGTCCAGAGGCAGTCCGAGGTCTGTAGCCAGTAAGCAGGAGGGTCCGAGGCGCCAAATCCGAATCACTGTAGAAGTATCGCAGGTCTGAGGTCCAGAAGCCGAGGTCAGGGAGTCCAGAAGTCCAAAGCCAAAGTCAGGGAGTCAGGAACCAAAGTCAAGCCGGAGTGGATGCTAGAATGTCAGGGAGATGACTAGTTGCTTCCACAAAGCTTCCTCCCAAAGCCCACAGCTATATAGCCCTCTGCTGGCTGTTGCCCGTTTGGGCTAATTGCTGGCTCAGGGAGGCAGCCAGGATCCTGTTACCACTCAAGCATCCTTGCTCTTAGAAGGGCCAGAATCCTCTCAGAACTCAGGGCTCAGGGAGCGTCTTGCTTGTGAGCGTGCCGCCCTCCTCCGATCCCTGAGGTCCTGCCGGAGGCGGTCACGCACACGAGCCACCCGAGAGGGCGAGGCAGGGGGGCTGGGATCTTCTCCAGCAGGAGGCAGGGGCACTGGTGCAGGTCGTTGTCGTTTCCCGCCGACTCTTGGTCCCAGGACTCCTCACTGGATTCTTCAATGGTGGTAACATCCTCGTCAATCGCCAAGGACGTGGCGACGGTGCCCCGACTGGGCTCCTTCGCGCGCCCGCCTTTCTTCTTCAGCGCGGCGGTTTGGGCAGTTTGCGGCCAGGTGATTTGGGTCCCCGCACCTGAAGCACTTTCGCGCCGCGGTCGAAGGGGTTGAAGTTGTGGGGCCTCACTTCCCCTCCGTCTTACTCGGGGAGGGGGTCGACTTTCCCCCCTTCTTGCCTTGCTGTTGGCGCCGCATCCCGACATGCTGGAGGTCGGTCTCTACTTCTCCAGCCAGTTGGATCCATCCTACCAGGGTGTCTGGTCTTCCCTGGTGGTAGCACCGATCTAAGATGTTCGCGTTCAGACCGTTCTTGAACGCGGTGTACTTCATCACTTCATTCCAGCCCCTGGCTGCCGCGCAGTGGCCCATGAACTCGGTAGCGTACTTGCGGGTGGTGCGGTTGCCTTGTTCTATTCTTTGCAGAGCCGCGATGGCTTTCTCCTCCCGCAGGGGATCTCCGTACTGTCGGAGCATCGCTTGTAGGAATTCTGCCACGGTGGCTAGTTCGGGCTTCCGCCCCGTGTAGAGCCCCACGTACCATTTCTGAGCCGGTCCCCTCAGTCTGGAGGCGATGTGGTCTACGCGGCTTGCTTCCGTGGGGTAACCCGCTCCCCAGTGCGTGAAAAACGTGTTGTACTGGATCGTGAAGTACTCCACCGCGTCTCCGTCTCCATCGAAGGTGATCTTCAGCTCCCGGTGTCCCCCTCCGTCTCCCCCGGCTGGGACGGCAGGGGCTGGAGCCACCGGTACAACCGGCCCGCCGGGTGGTGGAGCCGGGGGCCCCACTGGAGGGCCGGCCGGCGGTCCCACGGGTGGTCCAGCCGGGGGACCTGCTGGAGGGCCGGCTGGCGGTCCCACGGGTGGTCCAGCCGGGGGACCCGCAGGAGGACCCGCCGGAGGGCCTGCTGGGGGGCCGACCGGCGCGCCCGCGGGAGGGCCCGCCGGTCCTCCTCCTGGGATCTGCCCCGCGGCCACGACCCCCTGGAGCGTGCGTATTTGGTCGCGGATCGCTCCCAGGTTCTGCTGCATCTCCTCCGCCATCAGGGTTCTGGATGCGTGAACCTCGTCGTGGATCTCTCTCACCCAATCGAACAATTCATTGCGTAGGGTTCGGATCGGGTCCCCCCCTCCGTAGGTGCCGAGCCCCTCGTCTCTGGGCTCGTCCTCGTCCCCTTCTCCCCCGCCCGTGGCGAGAATTCGGTAGCGTTGTTCCGCGGCCTCCATAGCGGCCGTAGACTTCCTCGGGCTCCAGGTTCGTGGAGCGAAGGCGTCAACGGAAAACGGCGCGGGGACTTTAATCTTCCTCCTCGCTCCGGTCACTTTTGGGTCGAGGGGTTCTTCGTCAGGTGGGATGCTGGGCTCTCCGTTATCTGGAGCCAGTGCCGCCATCGGGCCAGGTTGCCAATACAGATGAGTCCAGGACAAAGGATTACTGTTATAATGTCAGAACTTGGATGAACTTCAGACGAGTCCAATACTTGTTACAAGTTAGGATCTTTATTGAAGAACTACAGTACTATAGTAACGAAATAACAGTAATGGCGACTCTGGGCAGTTGGTTACATTTTATGTCCACAGCAAAGCACAATAAAACAATAATTCACACGGTCTCAAATGGTTGTCTCTTCTTCCCAGCCTTCGTTATCAGAAAAGGGAGGATGCTCCCCTGTTGCGAAGGCCAAACGGCCTGGCTTCAAAGGGCACCTGTGGATGTTAAGCAGAGACTCTCTGCCGCCTGCCTTACTACCCTAAATATTTGGCATAGCAGAGCTGCCCGGGTCAATGACCGCTGTCAGGTTCGCTAAGTTACAACATGGAGTCAGTTTGGTCAAAGCAAAGCAATAAAAGTTACAAGTTCTGACACTGTCGGGACCCCCTTATCCTCTGCCCTCCATAAGTAATATTTACTCTGTTTGAAGAAGTTTCATATCAGAATTTAATGCTCTCTATTAAGAGGCAATGCATTGTTTAGATATGTTTGTGTTAGTTAAATGGTTTTGTTGTTGATAAATGTTTTGAGAGGAGACACTTGCAATCTGTCCTTCAAGCCTCTAGTAAAGCCTATTATCTTTGAGGCCCGGAACCAATTAGAGTCCAATTTATGGCTTTCCTGTCACTTTTTGAACAATCTATGCATCAGTAAATTTCTTTTTGAAATCCCCAAAAATATAAGCTTTCATCTGATGGATCCTTTCAGTGACTCCGATGCCCAAATAATTTCTTTGACTTATGCCTGTGTTTTCTATTCTAACAATTACTGTTTACCAGTGGTTAAGGTATTGTCAGATGATGGAGGTTCAAAGTAAACGGACTTCCATTTGTTGCAAAAGTTATTTGATATCTCAAGGTTCTGAACGAGCAAGCATTGGAACTGATATCATTTAGCGGGAAAAACACAGTTTTAAGCACTTACATCGAAGAGTTTCTAAACAATACTACATTCTCACACTTTTGAGTTACAAGTAACACCTTCTCCCCTCCTTATCGCTTGTGGTTCCTCTTCTCACGAAGGAGCCCTGCTGGCTCTCCTTGAGGCATGCTATCTTCAAAGAACTGTTGCTTTTGTTAATACTATGTAGAGGAATTCACACTGGGAATTAGTAACATCTCTAGAGCCGTTTGATATGCAAGGTCTCTGTCTCATGGTTAGTAGCCAATGCTCAAAATGGGGTTAGTCATGTCAAGAGGCAGGTTACAGTTTAATCACATTCAGCATAATATCATATTAAAATTCTCCAGTGTCTGACATACTGCCCCCCCTAAGCTCTTGCTTGGGGTTTGTCTGGGTGCAGTAGGTAAAATTTCTTTAAAAGAGAAGGAGCCCGTAGGTCGGTTGACTTGACCCATTCATCACAACTAGTGGGGAAGTACTTCCAGCGAACCAGATAGTACAGCACCCCCCTTTGGATTTTTGAATTCAGCACCTCCTGCACCTCATGGTGACTCTGACCCTTCACTTGAATACGTATGGTCTCTGGAGGGCGAGGGTGCCAAGACGTAACTCTAGGATCCTTGCGAAGAAGACTGCAATGAAAAACAGGGTGAATCTTACTAAACATCTTAGGATGGTCCAGTTCTACTGTTACTCTGTTTATCACCCGTTTGATTTTGAATGGACCCAGGAATTTATATGCCAATTTTTTGCAAGTTTGCGGCAAAGGGAGGTTCTTAGTGGACAGAAACACACTCTCTCCTTCTTTAAAGTCCCACTCGGGAGAGTGCTTCCTATCAAAGTATGCTTTGTAGTCTCACTTGGCCATTTCTAGGTTTTCTTGAATGACCGCTCAGCCTTTCTTCACTCCTTCCCACCAATGCCGGCAGGAACTAGGTGGCGCTGTTCCCTCAGGGCTGGGCAGCAGAGGGAATGGCTTGCCTTCGTAGCCGTTCACTATTTGAAAGGGCGAGGCTTTGGTGGAGCTGTGCAAGCTGTTGTTGTAGCCGTACTCTGCAAATGGGAGCAGCTCTACCCAGTTGGACTGCTGGTAGTTTATATAGCATCTTAGATACTGCTCGAGAAGACTGTTTACACGTTCCGCCTGTCCGTCTGTCTGGGGGTGGTAGGCGGAACTCAGACCTTGTTCTATCCCCGCCATTTTACAAAACTCCCGCCAGAAGTTGGCAATGAACTGCGGCCCGTGGTCGCTAATGACCTTGTCGGGGAATGAGTGGAGTCTAACCATGTGATGGAAAAACAAGTAGGCTAGCTTCTTGGCTGTTGGTAATTGTTTGCAAGGGATAAAATGCGCTTGCTTGGAAAAGGTGTCTACCACCACTAGCACTACTGTTTTTCCCTGAGACACCGGGAGCTCTACTATAAAATCCATCTAAACTACTGACCAGGGTCAGTTAGCGGTGGGAAGAGGGTGCAGTAGTCACGGGGGCTTTCCCCCCCTCCACTTGGCCATGATGCAGATGGGGCATGATCCTACAAATTCAGAGATGTCTTTTCTCATTTGAGGCCACCAGAATTGGCGATTTACTAGATGCAATGTCTTTACATAGCTGAAGTGGCCGGCTAGCTTGCTGCAGTGACAATGCTGCAGGACCTCTGATCGGAGGGACTTTGGCACATAAAATTTCCCTTCGTAGTAAATGCCAAAAATTCTGCGCCCACCCATCCTTCTGGCCACCCCCTCCATACACAGTCCAGAGGGTTTTGGGAGAGGGTTTTGTCTTTGGAAGAGCAGCAGGCAATGTCCTTTACATGTACCGGGCAGTTTGGGAGGGCTTCCAGTGACATGATCTGGAACGCAGTTTGGGAGGGCTTCCAGTGACATGATCTGGGTCCATGGAGGGCAGCGGCAGGCAGCTCAGAGCATCAGTGTGACCCATTGTTTTTTTTGGGCGGTACCTAAGGTCATACTGATAACCCGCCAGGAAAATGGACCACCTTGACACCCACGGTGAAAGCATTTGAGGCATTTGTCGGTCGGGGGCAAACAGGCCCAGCAGGGACTTGTGGTCCGTCAAGCTAGTGAAGGGCCGGCCATACAGGTAATTGTGGAATTTTTTTACCCCGCCACAATAGCCAGGCCCTCTTTGTCTATTTGAGTGTAGTTTCACTCTGGTTTTTGTAAGGTCTTTGAATAATAGGCTACCGGGACCTCGCGCCCATCTGGCAGCCTGCGGGCCAACACGGCACCGACCCCGTATGGCGATGCGTCGCATGCGAACACAACGGGTAGCAGCTCATTGAAGTGCGCCAGCAAGCTATTAGAAGTCAAAATGTCTTTTACCACCAGGAAGACGGTGGCTTGCTGACAACCCCAAACCCACGGTGCCCTTTTGTTCAGCGGTCTGTGTAAGGGCTCTGCTACCGCCGCCTTGTGGGGAAGGAAGGCATGGCAGAAACTGAGAATTCCCAAGAACAATTGTAGTTCAGTCTTGTTGGTGGGAGCTGGCGCATCACAAATGGCCTTTATTTAGTCCTGGGCTGGATGAATGCTACTCGTGTCCACCGTATACCCCAGAAAATCTATGGTGGGCACCCCCAATACACATTTTTCCCATTTTACCTTTAACCCTGCCCCTTTGAAACGCTGTAACACCATTCTGAGGCAGTCGCCGAATTTGTCTTCGGTGGCTGCTGCAATCAGCACATCGTCAAAGAATGGCTGGACCCCGGGGATGCGACATTGTTGGTGGCTTTAGTGGATGGAGAAGTGTGTACACATATCACTGTTGGTCTGCTGGATCTCTCAGCAGCTACTGAGACTGTCCATGGGTCCCAATGGATCATCTTGCTGAAATAGGACCGAGGGTTACTGTGCTGCAATACTTCCAATCTTTATGTCAGGTAGAGAGTCTCGAAGTTGAGGTAAAAAGATTGCTGCTCCACCCCTTGCTCCTTTCCTAGCATCAGAGCCGGCGCTGGGGGAGGACGGTGGCTCAGTGGTAGAGCATCTGCTTGGGAAGCAGAAGGTCCCAGGTTCAATCCCCGGCATCTCCAACTAAAAAGGGTCCAGGCAAATAGGTGTAAAAAACCTCAGCTTGAGACCCTGGAGGGCCAGTCTGAGAAGACAATACTGACTTTGATGGACACAGGGTCTGATTCAGTATAAGGCAGCTTCATATGTTCATATGTCCTTGTAGGGGAGCTGCAGAATTCCATTTTATACCCACACGAAGCTACCTTATACTGAATTAGACCACTGGTCAGTATTGTCAACTTTGAATGATAGCAGCTCTCCAGGGTCTCAGGACTTTAACTGGAGATGCTGGGAACTGAACCTGGGACCTTTTGCAGACCAGTGCTGTTCAGTACCTTCCTAAGAATACTTTCCTGGGTGTAAATCCTCTTAAATATACCTGAATAGGATCTCAAGCAGATATGTTTAGGCTGACAGTTTCCAGCTGCTTATGTATGCCAGTAACACATAAACTTCATGGGATGTTGGTTTGTGTTTGGATTAGGTATGGGCATGAACCAGTTTGGTTCATGGTTTGGCAATTTTATGAATCAAACAAACCCTGAACCAACTAAACCATTATTTTCATGAACCATTTATGGTTCAGGGATTTGTGGTTCATTATGGCTAGGGGAAAGAAGTGGAGGTATTTAAATGCCACCTTCTCCAGTCAAAGAGCTCTCTATTGTATCCTTTGGCTCCATAGGATACAATGGAGAGCTCGAGCCACAGCTGCAGCGTAATGCCACAGAAGGTATTTAAAGTTTAAATCCCTTCTCTAGTGTCACACCACAGCTGTGACCTGAGTTCTTCATTGTATCCTATGGACCTATACAGAGCCGGAGCTGGGGAGAAGTCTCCCCAGGATACAATGGAGAGCTCAAGCCACAGCTGTGGGGTGACCCTAGAGAAGGGATTTAAACTTTAAACCTCTTCGCTAGCATCATGCCATAGCCATGGCCCTACAGAAGGTTTAAATCCCTCTTCTAATGTACCGCAGCTGCAGCTTGAGCTCTCCATTGTAGCTGATGGACACATAAGATACAATGGAGAGATCTCTCCCCAATGGCAGTCTGGCTGGGGAAGCGAATAAAGATCAGGGAGACCCCTCCGCAGCTTGGGCTCTGCTGGAGTGCCCGGTTGAAACTGGGCAGTGTAGCAGAGTCGGCAAAGCAGCCAATCCTGCGGGGAGACCTCTCCCTACAGGATTGGTGGGGCTTTGAGGGAAGGCAATTTAAACTGCCTCCCCTTGGCTTCCTCAGGCACCCTGCAGCTGCTTGGTGCCTGGGGAAACCAACTGGGCAGGAACTGTCCCTGAACCTTCTGAACCTCCCAGGGAGGTTTGGGGGGAGGCATGGTTCCAAACCATCGGTTTGTGAACCACAAACTGGCCCAATTTGTCCCTGAATCACAGTTCGTGGTTTGGTTCATGCACATCCCTAGTTTGGATCCAATTTTAAATGTAGCACTGGACTTACCTGAAGGTTTCTTCTCTTCAGTGGAGCAAACTGATTAGGTCATGTCTCCATCCACTTGTTCCAGGCAGGGCTATATGAATTTTTGTATGCCTTCCTAGGATACAGGAGGAGTGTTCCTCCAGACATAAAACAGTCAAGCTCAAAAATACCAACAGGCTCAGATTCTTAGAAGCAGCTCCAGGAAACTTTAATGGAGCTGCGAGTGGTGGAGCCGGTGGCATTGGTCGCTGTGGTGGAGCGCTCGCGGTGGTCGAGTGAGGCTTCCAACTCCCCTTCCCCACCCTCTCCAGCCGACGAGGAATTATTTTTAATCTCATAATCGCCTCCCACTTGCTTACCCGGTCGACGGAGCCATGCCTGCCACACCCAGACCCTGGCCGCTGGCCCTGCGGCAAGCCTACTGCAGCAGCAATTTTTCTTTGGGCGTACCTGGACCCGGCTGTTGGCCCCGTGACAAATCTGCCATAGCAGTCTACATCTGCGTCGGACTGGCATTGCCTGGCGGCTGGTGGTTCCTTGATTCGTCGGAAGCCGTGGCTCCTGGGCAGGGACTACGCTTGGTGGCTCCTGAGTCATTGTCAGCAGCTGTGGCTCCCGGGCGGGGACTGCGTTCGGTGGCATTGCTGCCCTCACGGTTGGCGGGGCCGGCATGCTGGGCTGGTGGGGACCCTGTTTCAGGCGTGGGTTCATTGAAAATCACAAGAACGCAGACTTAGTGGTTTAAAACAAAGTTGCATTTATTGGAAGCTTCAGCGTTACTCCAAGCAAGTAGGTAAATTGGAACTGATAGAGACTGTTTCAATCTATAGCTATTTATCCTCTACTTCAAAGCATTCACATCTATCCCCCAGTTCCCAAAATAAAAGGCTGCTTTTGCATATGATACATTCCCAGCGCTTCCCCCCTTATCTCTTCCATTCGTGGTTACATTGCCCAGAGGCGCTGGCCTTGGAGCCTCCGGGGAGGAGGTGAGAAGCTGGCACCTACGGGTGGCTTCAAAGACTTTTGGCAACCTTTGATAGTCCTGGGAAAAGGCTCTCTACTCTTCCCCCCTCCCTTCTAGCTGACCCCATTTCTGGTTAGTATGGATTCCCTCTGCACATTTGACTACAGTTAGTAACAGTGGTTAAAAGATACAGTGAATGAACAGAGCCTGCCACCCTGATATTGTCCCTTATCATCCTGCTTGGGCTGGGTTTGATTTGGAGGTGTGGCATGTGCTTCTGCCAGGGGGACCTCAGTGCCTGGGGAGCATGGAGAGGATCTCTGTCCCCTTCATGCTCGCTGGGCTGTTGACTGGTAGAGTTGACCTGGCCCAGGTTTGAAGAAACGCCTGCACATAGACCGCACTTTAAACATCACTGTTATTATTGAAGCACTTTAACTGCCAGCACTTTACGCCCATTACCATCTAACATTATTGCCTTATTGCTGATGATGAGCTATTTATTTATATTTTAGCTGCTAAATTTAACAGAACCTATTATACTAGTGGTCGATTGATGTTGGGATGAAATAATCTGGGGGAATTAAATCTGGGTTTTATTTATTATTATTGAATTAATTAGCTTTTAGGAAACTGATTAATATTGGCTGATTAAGTTAGGAGTGCAAATTAGGAAGTAGGGGGGATTAAGAACTTAACTAGCTTTAAGGGATAATTCATTAGCTAATGTACCGATCGCCTAACACACCAGCCAGCACCTTTTCGTCCCTGATGGAGGCCGCAACAGGCTGGGTGTTGGAACACCCAAGGCTTTTAATCCTGGGTGATTTCAACGTTCATGCCGATGATGCGAACTCCAATCGGGCGACAGACTTAGTGTCATCCATGGTACGCTAGGACTCTCTCAATTTGTTGCTACACCCACGCATCAGGCTGGGCACATGCTAGATTTGATCTTTGCATCGGGGGTTACAGTGACCCGAATTACTGCTGATGCAGTGCCATGGTCGGACCACTATGTCCTGAAGGCCCGTATGGATGTACCACCCCAAACCCGTTTAGGCGACGAGCGTATTTTAGCTCGCCCAAGGAACCTAATGGACCCGATACGGTTCCAGAGGGAATTGTGGGATCCCTGGCCCCCTGGTGACTCGCTCAATGACATGATTGAGCTATGGCAAAATCAGCTCACCACGGCCATTAATGAGATCGCTCCTCGGCGCCCCCTGTGCCCCCGCTCAAAGATGGCACTGTGGTAGAACATGGATTTGTGATTGATGAAACGGAGGCTCAGACGAGTGCAGAGGCAATGGCAGCAGACTCACGACGAAGCATATAGAGAGTATATGAGATCCTATGAGATGGCAGTCAACGCCACAAAGAAAGTTTACTTTGCGGCCAAAATTGCATCCACGAATTCATGCCTGGCACAATTATTTAGTATTATTTGGACTCTTACAACTCTGCCACAAGGCAGACCAAATCATAGGGAATTGGAGATAGGCTGTGAGGCCTTTGCAACATTTTTCACAGATAAAGTCTCGTTGCTCCTCCCTGTCACAATTGAAACAGTAAGTGAACTCGAGGCTCCATGCCTGTTTTTGGGATCGGCTCTAGACAGTTTTACAACACTCAGCTTGGAGGAAGTTGACAGAATCCTCGCAACTGTACGCACAACAACATGTGATTTGGACCCTTGCCCATCCTGGCTGATTAAAGCATGCCGGATGGAGCTCCACAATCTTGTACGGGATATTGTAAATAGGTTCCACTCGGATGGGCTTTCCCCAGAGCCTCTCAAAGAGGCGATAGTCCATCCCCTTTTGAAAAAACCAACACTACATCCGGCTGAATTGGCACACTATCGGCTGGTCTCGAATTTACCCTTTTTGGGTAAAATTATCGAGAAAGCAGTAGCGTTACAGTTGTAGAGTTTTCTGGAGGACGCTTCCGTCCTAGACCCACACCAGTCCGGCTTTCTCCCGGGCCATGGTATGGAGACAGTGCTGGTCGCCTTAGTGGATGATCTCCAGTGACAACTGGATCGAGGCAGGTCAGCAGTACTGTTGTTGTTGGACCTGTCGGCAGCATTTGACATGGTCGACCACCGGCTGCTGGTTCACTGCCTCGCCGACATGGGGATTCAGGGGTTGGCCATGCAATGACTTTCCTCTTTCCTCTGTGGTCGAGGACAAAGTGTGGCGATCGGGGGACGATCATCCCAGAGGCATCTGCTTAACTGTGGAGTGCCTCAGGTGGGGGTGCTTTCCCCGATGCTGTTTAATATCTATATGCATCCCCTTGCCCAGATTGTCCAGAGATTTGGACTGGGTTGCCATCAGTATGCTGATGACACCCAGCTCTATCTGCTGATGGCTAGCTGGCCTGCCTCCGCCCCAGAAAATCTGGCGCTGGCGCTACAAGCCATGGTGGGGTGGCTCAGGTTGAGTCATCTGAAGCTGAATCCAATGAAGACAGAAGTCCTTTGTCTGAGCTGCTGTGGCCTGGGAAGGGAAATCCCTTTACCAGCCTTTGATGGGGCACCACTGATATCGGCACCCAA